>NW_028230450.1:11094548-11404444 GCF_043228905.1 Azolla caroliniana | reverse complement strand
AAGCTCTTTTCTTCCAACATTGCCCGCGCTACTTCCACAACCGACCGAATTTTCCTCTTGGCCACGCCGTTTTGCTTCGGCGTGTATCTACAACTGAATTCGCGTCGAATTCCCATTTGTTGTAGATAACCATTGAATTGATCGGAAAAGTATTCTTTTCCGCCATCCGACCACAAGCACTTGATCTTCCTTCCTGTTTCCGTTTCCACGAACCCTTTGAGGTCCCGAAAACAGTCGAAGCGTTCGCTCTTCCTCTCAATGAGGTAGATCCACGTGTGCCGCATGTAGTCATCGATGAAGGAGACGAAATATCGGCTCCCGCCAAGACTAACGTTTTGTGCCGTCCCCCACACATCAGAGTGTATCAAGTCGAGCTTGTTCCGGCTCCGGTTACGCTCCTTGGGGAAGGGAAGTCGGTGTTGCTTCCCAAGGTGGCAGGCTTCACAAATTTTTGACTTCCGACCACTAAATTTGGGCAATCCGAACACCACCTATTTCAATTGCAGGTTCGGAAGCCGCTGGTAGTTCACGTGGCCTATCCGCTTGTCCCTTAAGTCGATGTCCGACTCGACTTTTTGTCCCTTCGCGAACATTGCGGTGCCACCGTCAGTAGAGTCGAGGATGAACATCCTCCCATCTCTGCGCCCTTGCGCAATAACACAGGCTTCTTCCTCAATGAAGCACCCGAGGTTTGTAAACCGAACCTCCATCCCTTGGTCGACGATCTGTCCGACCGACACCAAGTTCTTCGTGATTGTCGGAACGTTTGTCGTGAAGAATTTCGTCTAGAGGTGGAAACCAGGAAACATTGGCTACATCGGCGGGGTGCAGCATGTGTGCTCACCCTTGTACATTTAGTGTGAATAACGAGGGCGCCTTTATGGCGCCGAAGAGTAGTCAAGTCGGGACAGACGATCCAATGTAAGTCGGGATTTATCCCACATTGTAATGCATCCCTCTCCTTGTTCTATAAAAGGAAGGGAGCGCCTTTTGTGAAAGGGTTACCCATTTTGCGTTAGAGGGTATACCGTTAGATTTAGGGTTAGTTACACTTCTTCTTCTTCTTCTTCTTCTTCTTCTTCTCCCCCTCCCCCCTTTGTATTCACTTAGGGTTTGCTTCAGTTCATCTCCTGCGCAAGTCCCCGCTCAGCGTGACAAGCCCGTGAGCTCCCCAACCGGCGGCTTGGCAGCTGACGACTACTGTAACCTACCTTGGTCCGGCTCGAAGCCGGGAATGTATTCTTCCTTTTATATATATACATTTGTGTCTGTCTATGTATATTCGTGTCTCTGTTGGTGTCGGGTGCTTCCCCTTTCCTGCATTTCCTGTACATAAGGGCGTGAGTCGGGTCGGCCTCTGTGTGTGTGTGCGTGAGTCGGTGTCAAGCGCACGCTCCCTCTCTTTCTCTTTCTCCCTGCGGTTGCTTCCGGTGTGCTCTTGGGATGCCCCGGAAACGGTGAAGTACGACTTCCTACGCTCCATCACTCCCTAGTCCAAGACCCCCGTGGTCCCGCCTTTCTCCACGCACGTGCGTAACAACGCGACATATTTGGTGAACCCGACGTGAAAGGCGGCAAGGGAGGATGCAGTCGGAAGACGACGACCTCGCGGTGATGGTGGCCAAAGTGTTGTTGGAGTCGGCACGAGTGGTGATGAGGCGAGAAGCAGCGCAACAAGCGGTTGAGCGAGTGGTCAAAAGAGTCGGCCATTTCAACGGGGACAAAGTCCCATCTTACTTGGGAGCCTACAACGCGGAGATGGAGGAGGCGTTGAGGCTGTAGTTCTTCTGTCAGGTCGTAGGTGTCCGGATGCATGCGGATGTAAAGGAGCTCCGTGAGGCTCATAGTTCATGGGAGGCCTTCGAAGAGGTGCTCCTGAAGGCATATGGAGGACGGCGAAAGAGCCGGGGACGGCACGACTTCGATCAGTGGGTAGCATCGGCAAAGACCCACCGGGGCGCAATGAAGGCGTTCCGGGAGTTCGAGCGACGACTTGCTCGGCTCCCGGAGCGGGAACAAGGTTTGGTGGGGGCGAACAAAGTCCTATTGTTCGTCAGGTCGATCGACCAAGAGGAACGGGAGGCCATCGGGATTGAGCTCGAAGATGATGACGAAGCAAATGGGCTTACGGAGGACTGGTCGAAGGTCGGAAGGGTGTGCCAACGGCTAGACAATGAGCCAGCCGAGGAGGCTAAAAGGAAGGCGCGCGATGGCGTGCCATCACAGCGGGAAGAGGCCGAACGACAAAGGGAGTTGGCAAGGGTCGGCGTTGAGGCCCGGATTGCGGAGGCGTACGTAGCTCTCGAGGCGATGCTCGAGGAAGAGGAAAGATCGAGGCCGCAAGCCGAGACTGAGGAGACGGACTTGCCCCACGCGACGGCGGAAGATCGGTACCACGGTACCACGGGAGAGGGTGCGGAACAAAACGCCCTCTCGACTTGCGGAGATGGAACGGCCAAGGACGAGGCCGAGATACAAATCGCGGAACCGGATAGTTGGGACCAGCGGTTTCGGGTGTGTCAGCCCGAAATCCCGGAAATCGGAGAAGCAAGCCTAGGCGGGGCTTGCGCGATCGGTAAGAAGACGACCGCCGACCACGAAGAGTCGGTGGCTACGGACAAGGGCGTAAAACGGATGGGCGATTCTTTGTGTCTTCCCACACTTGCTCCCGAGATGATGGTAGTCGGGCCCGAGTGCCCACGTGAGTCCCAAGCGGAGGAAGGCGGCGGTGAAAGACCAAGAATCACCGGCGAGACGATACGGGGAAGGAGCGAAGAAGAGCCCTCCACGCAGATTCCGGAGACTCCGGCGGTCGTGCCCGTGTGCCGACATGAGACCGGAGACAAGGAAGGCGCCAACGAGGAGTCTTCGCACGATGCCAGTGAAGGGGGATGGGAAACGGCCTGTGAGGAGGCCGAGGATGGAAGCGGCACGAGAATATCGGCATTCCGATGCGGATGGAGCAAAATCCGGTTGTGGATCGTTCGATCGGGGCCGGATTCAGCATGAAAGTTCCGATACGAAAGAGGGTGCGGGACGAGCCGCCCTCTTTTACATGGGGAGAAAGACTGTTGGGATTACGGTCCCTCCGGATGGGATGGTCAGATGTCCGGGAATCGGGAATGAAGACCCGAACGAGGAGTACCCGGTTCCGGATCCGCATGATGAAGACCCCGGCTACGGAGCTGGATGACGAAGACCCCGGCTCCGGATCCGGATGATGAAGACCCCGGCTACGGAGCCGGATGACGAATGTACCCGAAGAGAGATCCGGATGCGGGGACATATTTGTGAATATGTTTGCCAAGGGCCCTTGAGGCTATATTTGTAAATAGCCCGAAAGTCATATGTGTATAAATATGACTTAGGGCAAACAGTTTTACTGTTGTTGTTCATTTTTCTGTTTTCCACTTAGAGGGAGCGAAGTGAGAGCAGCCGAGAGAGAGAGAGAGAGCGAGAGAGACGAAGAGGTCATTGCCTCTATGTATTACCGCCGCCTGTGGCGAAGACAGTGAGCTCAAGGTTGTTGCCTCGTAGCTTCACCATTGTACATCTCTGTTTGTAGTGATAGTTGGAGTTTGAGGACTCCCGTGGTTTTTCCCATTTAGGGTTTTCCACGTAAAACATCCTGTGTACTCTTCTCTCTATTGTCTCCGTGCATTTTGTATTTCCTGTTTTCTGTGAGTTGATCCTATTCCTCGGTTGTGGCCGAGCACCCCGTGTTTAACAAAGTGGTATCAGAGCGACGGTAACACAGAAAATGGAAGGCGACGGTAGTGGGCCTCCGGGCATGATGGTGTTGAACTCACAGAACTACGCCGACTGGAAGATAAAGATGGAAGACCTTCTCATCGTCCGAGACCTATACGAACCGATCGACAATGCCGAGATACCCAAGGGGGTAATAGAGTCGGAGTGGAAGCTCCTGAACCGGAAAGCCGTAGCGACGATCCGGCAATACGTCGATGTAAGTGTTCTGCAACATGTGGCGAACGATACGAACGCCTATGAGATGTGGCAGAAGCTGTCCGAACTTTATGAGAGGAAGAATGCTCTGACCCGGACCTCCCTGATGAGGAAGATAGTGAATCTTAAGTACCGGGACGGCGAGAGCATGGTCGAACACGTCAGCACGTTCATGGGATTCGTGAACCAGCTTGCGGCGATCAAGTTCCCGTTGGATGACGCAATGCAAGCCATCATGCTGATGTGTACCCTTCCGGAGAGCTGGGAGAACTTGGTAGTTACTCTCAGCACCTCTTGTAAGGAAGAGAACTTGTCTTTACTAACGGTAAAGACAAGTATTCTAAATGAAGAAGCGCGTCGGAGAGATAAAGAACCGGCCTCTGACTCGAAGGCGCTGCTTACCGAATCGGAACGGGGAAGACAACGGAACCGGAGTCCGCAAAGACGGGAGAAGTCGGGGACACGGTCGCAGTCGAGGGGAAGACCTACATGCTTCTACTGTGGGAGGCCGGGGCACTTCCAGAAGAACTGTCGGCATTTCCGGAAAGACAACGGAACCGACGGTACCGATTCGAAGAAGTCACCGGAGCGAAACGGTGCATACCAGGGAGCCACGGACCGGAGAGGTCCGGATCGGCGAGGGCAGGACCGGAAAGGAACGACGGCACTCGCGGCAAGTGAAGAAGAGATAATGCTCATTACCGAAGAGAGGGAGCTGAACCTTGCCGGTGAAGAGATGACCTGGGTGGTCGATTCCGGAGCGTCGTTCCACCTGACCCCGGAGAAGAAATACTTCTCATCCTACACAGCCGGTGAGCACGGCTGTGTCCGGATGGGAAATGAAGGTACATGCCGGATTGCCGGCATAGGAGACGTGTGGTTGATGACATCAACCGGATGCAAGATGCTGATGAAGGATGTTCGACACGTTCCGGAGGTTCGATTGAACCTGATTTCGGCTGGGAGGCTAGACGATGAAGGCTTCACGGGTAGCATCCGGAACGGTGTCATGAAGTTCAGCAAAGGGAGCCTGATAGTGGCTCGGGCCCGGAAGGTCAACACACTGTACCTGATGAATTCACGGCTATGTCCAGAGGAGCTGAACGTGGCAGCTGACACTGCCGGTGAGCTGTGGCACAAGAGACTGTGCCACATGAGCGAGAAGGGGATGAAGAGGCTTGCCGAAGACAACTTGATACCGGTAAAGCACGTACACTTGGGGAAGTGTACCGACTGTCTGGCCGGTAAGCAAAACCGGACCTCCTTCCGCTCAAGACCACCGATGAGACGTAGTGTACCATTGGAGTTGGTACACACTGATGTGTGCCAGGTAGAAACGAAGTCACATGGCGGAGCCCAGTACTTCGTAACATTCATAGATGACCATAGCCGGAAGCTGTGGACGGCACCGTTGAAGACAAAGGACCAAGTATTGTCCGTCTTCAAAGAACTCCACGCGAGAGTGGAAAGGGAATCCGGCAAGAAGCTGAAAGCGATACGAGCGGATAACGGAGGGGAATACCGGGGGCAGTTCGAGGAGTACTGTCGCTCGAAGGGAATCCGGCTCGAGTTTACTGTGCCGAAGACGCCGGAACTGAACGGGCTGGCCGAGAGGATGAACCGGACCATCATGGAGAGGGTCCGGAGTATGCTAGCACATGCGAAATTACCCAAGGGATTTTGGGCTGAGGCAATGTCGACGGCGACATATGTGATAAATAGATCACCCTCAGTATCCCTGGATGGAGACACGCCACAGAGAGTGTGGACCGGTAAGGAAGTGTCCTACTGGCATCTGAAGGTGTTCGGGTGTCTCGCATACGTGCATGTGGCAAAGGACCTGAGAGGAAAGTTAGATCCAAAGACCCGGCCATGCATATTCCTCGGTTACGGCGACGACGAGTTCGGCTACCGAGTATGGGACCCGGTCGACAAGAAGATGTTCAGGAGTCGAGATATCATCTTCATGGAGGACAAGACACTCGCCGACTGGGAGTCGGAGAAGAAGATGAAGAGCTCCAAGTCGACCGGTGAGAATCAACTCTACGAGGAGCAGTCCCGACCGGCAAGGGACCGGTTAGCACTCGAGGATCCGGCCGAAGACGGTGAAGAAACAGAACCGGCCGAGGAAGATGAAACTGATACCGGAACCAGCCCCGATCCCGAAATGGATTCGGAAGAAGAGGAAACGAAGGAGCCGGTTACCGAAGCTCTGGAACGGAGATATCCTCTAAGAGAGAGAAGGGCCCCCCGGAGATTTCCGGAACCAGAGCACGTGCTGCTAACCGACGAGGGGGAGCCGGAGAGCTTTGAAGAAGCAAAGCTTGACACCCATAGCCGCAGGTGGTTAAGTGCCATGCAGGAGGAGATGGATTCCTTGCATGAGAACCACACATATGAACTTGTGGAGTTGCCGAAAGGAAAGAGGGCACTTCGAAACAAGTGGGTGTTCAAGCTGAAACCGGGAGATGCCGGAAACCCCCCGAGATACAAAGCCAGGATCGTGGTGAAGGGGTTCCAGCAGAAGAAGGGCGTCGACTTCGACGAGATATTTGCCCCGGTAGTGAAGATGACCTCCATCCGGACGGTGCTGAGCATAGCGGCAAGCATGGACCTCGAGGTAGAACAGATGGACGTGAAGACGGCATTCCTTCACGGTGACCTCGAAGAAGAGATCTACATGCAGCAACCGGAAGGATTCGAGAAGAAAGGGAAGGAGCACCTGGTATGCCGGTTGAAGAAGAGCCTTTACGGACTGAAACAGGCTCCCCGGCAATGGTACCGGAAATTCGACTCTTTCATGACCAACGAAGGGTACCACAAAACGCAGTCCGATCACTGCGTGTTTGTGAAGAAGTTCGAAGGAGGAGACTGTCTAATACTCCTCCTGTATGTGGACGACATGTTGATCGTCGGACGGGACCAGGTCAAGATACAGATGCTGAAGAAAGCGCTTCACCGAACCTTCTCAATGAAGGACCTGGGTCCGGCGAGGCAAATACTAGGGATGCACATCATCCGGGACCGGAAGAAGAAGCAGTTGTGGCTGTCACAGGAGAAGTACGTGACAAAGGTGCTTCAACGGTTCAACATGTCGGAAGCAAGACCGGTCGGATCGACCCTCCCGGCAAACTGCAAGTTATCCGGCAAGCAAAGTCCCAAGACAAAGGTTGAAAAGGAGGATATGATGAAGATACCATATGCCTCTGCCGTAGGAAGCTTGATGTACGCAATGGTGTGTACAAGACCGGACATAGGATATGCAGTCGGAGTGGTGAGCCGGTACATGAGCAATCCCGACAAAGAGCACTGGAACGCGGTCAAGTGGATACTCCGATACCTGAAGGGCACGGCAAACGTGTGCCTCCGATTCGGCTCCGGTAAGCCCGAACTCGACGGCTTTACCGATTCGGATATGTCGGCTGATGCGGATACCAGCCGGTCCACATCAGGGTATGTGATGACGTATGCAGGGGGAGCTGTTTCGTGGCAGTCGAGGCTGCAGAAGACGGTTGCGTTGTCAACCACGGAGGCGGAGTACATGGCGACTGTTGAAGCCGGCAAGGAAATAATATGGATGAAGGACTTCATTAGAGAGCTCGGTATCCGGCAGGAGGAGTACCGACTTTACTGCGACAGTCAGAGTGCCATCCACCTTGCGAAGAACGCGGCCTATCACTCCCGGACGAAGCACATCCAGCGTAGATATCACTGGATCCGGGAAAGGATAGAAGACCAGGAGTTCGTGCTGACGAAGATCCACACGGACGAGAACGGGTCAGATATGCTGACCAAAGTGCTCACACCCGACAAGCTGGAAGCGTGCCGGAAGAGGGTCGGACTGGAAAGACATCCCATGCCGAAGTGAAGGGGGAGTTTGTTGGGATTACGGTCCCTCCGGATGGGATGGTCAGATGTCCGGGAATCGGGAATGAAGACCCAAACGAGGAGTACCCGGTTCCGGATCCGGATGATGAAGACCCCGGCTACGGAGCCGGATGACGAAGACCCCGGCTCCGGATCCGGATGATGAAGACCCCGGCTACGGATCCGGATGACGAAGACCCCGGCTACGGAGCCGGATGACGAATGTACCCGGAGAGAGATCCGGATGCGGGGACATATTTGTGAATATGTTTGCCAAGGGCCCTTGAGGCTATATTTGTAAATAGCCCGAAAGTCATATGTGTATAAATATGACTTAGGGCAAACAATTTTACTGTTGTTGTTCATTTTTCTGTTTTCCAGTTAGAGGGAGCGAAGTGAGAGCAGCCGAGAGAGAGAGAGAGAGAGCGAGAGAGACGAAGAGGTCGTTGCCTCTATGTATTACCGCCGCCTGTGGCGAAGACAATGAGCTCAAGGTTGTTGCCTCGTAGCTTCACCATTGTACATCTCTGTTTGTAGTGATAGTTGGAGTTTGAGGACTCCCGTGGTTTTTCCCATTTAGGGTTTTCCACGTAAAACATCCTGTGTACTCTTCTCTCTATTGTCTCCGTGCATTTTGTATTTCCTGTTTTCTGTGAGTTGATCCTATTCCTCGGTTGTGGCCGAGCACCCCGTGTTTAACAAAGACCGACCGGGCGAAGTTCGGGAGTTGGAAGGGAGAAGTACAAGGGATGAAGAGGAGAACGAAATCCGGTCCTATAGGATCCCCACACCAGTCCAGAGGCCCCGGCAGTTCGGCCAACGTGGCAACGTGAGACCTAGGGAGAAGGTTGGTGGCGAAAGGAGAGCGGGACCCGGCAATCCGGAGAAGGACGAACGGACCCGGACGAGAACCGGGCGGAACGGACTCCCGGATGACCATTCCGGGAGGGAGGAAGAGAGCAGGCCTACGAAGAGGCCGAGGAGACGGTACGTCGGTACCACGGGAGAGGGTGCGGAGTAAACCGCACTCTTGGCATGCGGAAAAGGACGACCCGGGACAGGGTCAGGAAGACAAATTGGAGGCCCGAGGAGGATCCTTCACAGAAACCGACGGTCGGCCCGAGAGCCGGCGATCGTCCTAAAGTGACGAACGGTGGCGGCAAGGGGACGAAGGCAAAGGGCTACGGATGGGCGGTCTACGGAGATCCTCACACCGATCCGGCGGTCGGCCCGAGAGCCGGCGTGAGTCCTATAGGAAAGGATGGTGGCGGCAGGTGAACGTGACCAACAGAAGAGAATGGCGAAGGCAGAGCAGAGCAGCTGTGACCTTACACGCACCGATTCAAGAGACTCCGGCAGCCAACGACAAGAGGAGGCGTGAGACCTAGAGTAAGGGACGGTGGCGGCGACAAGGCAGGCAACCGAAGCCTGAAGGGGAGGTCCCACGAAGACACTCACACTGATCCGGCGGTCGGCCCGAGTGCCGGTGTGAGTCCTATAGGGGAGATTGGTGGCGGCAAGAGAACATGATCGGACGACAGGAGGCGACGAACGGCAAGGAGGTATGAGGCCGGCGGGGCGGCTACGAACCAAATCGGACCTTCCGGCAAGGTCAGTGGGCATAAGGAAGTCCGGTCCTACGGGATCCCCACACTGAACCAGAGACTCCGGCAGTTCGGCCAACGTGGCAACATGAGACCGAGAGAGAAGGTTGGTGGCGGCGGGAAACGGGACCCGGGAACACGAAGATGGAACCCGGCTACGCGGAAGACACGAGGAGAGTTGTGAAGGACTCCGACAAAAGACACCCGGATCTCGGCAAGCGACGAAACGAAGACCAGTCCTATGGGACCCTCACACTGATCCGGAGACCCCAGCAGTTTGGCCAACGTGGCAACGTGAGACCTAGGGAGAAGGACGGTGGCGGCAGGGAACGGGACCCAACGACACGAGGTAGCAGATCGGGAGTCGGTAAGACGGGGCAGACGAAGTGCGAAACCCTCACTGGACAGTTACGGTCTCGGAAGTAGCCGATAGGGCGAACACGAGGAGGTGTGTCGGGCCGGAAAGGCACACCTGGGACGGAATAAGTGTCTCGCAAGTGGCCATCGCGGGCCGGATCAAACCGTGACTAAGGGACAGTGTTCGGCACGGTGTCGTGAAGAAAACCGTCCATAAGCGGAATCGGCAGACCAAGGCGTGGGAACCGGTTCCTCACGCGCGCACGCTCCAAGTCGAACATAGAAGCGAGTTAGGAGGATATTCGGCAGGAACGGGCCCTAACACGAGTGGAGACAAAGACCGCGCGAACAGTCTTTTCGGTCGCGCGCGCGAGCTAAGGGACGGCACGAGTCGGCGGCGTAACTACGCGTATGCGTGAAGAACGGAGCGGATCCCTGTTCGAAAGGGACAGGGGATAAAGCTGACATGACGGCCTGCTCGTCGAGATATATAAGGAACAGGAAAGAGCTGTAAAAAGGGGATCGCGCAGAGAGGAGGAAGTGCTGTCGGACCGTTTTTGGACGCTTCACTCTCTGTTTCCTTCCTTCTTGAGCTCCATAGCTTTCTGTGCAGAGTTCCGAGGAGGCTCGCGCTGTTTCGAGGAACGCCCGAGTGCTTCCGGCAGCACCTCCGACCTGCTACCCCCCCTTTGTGCGTTGAAGCGAACAGGCATCGGCATCTGTTCGCCGGCCTGTTCGGTTGCGACCAACCTGTGCCCCATCGGGGGTTGTAGTCGTGCTAGCCATTTTTCTTAATATACATATTTAGTCATTCGCATCTGTCTGTGCCGGTGTCTGTTCGCGTTCTCTATGCTGAAGGGCCGTGTCCCTGTGTATCCCCGGTCTTGCGTAGCCGGTTCTCCCTCTTTCTCCTCCCTCGCTTGCTCTTTGGTTCGAGGCCCCCGCGGTCCCGCCTCGTTTCCACACGCACTTGCGTAATACCGCGACATCTTTGGTGAACCCGACGTGAAAGAGGCGGCAGAAGAGCAGAAGATGAGGGGGTCGGATCTTGCAGAAGCCATGGCTTCGGCCGTGGATCGGATTGTAAACGCGCGCGAGGGCACCGGTGCCCTCGACAGAGCTATTGAGGCGGTCGTCGGCACGATCGGCCGGTTCGATGGGAGGGATGCCACGAAGTATCTGGCGTCCTACGGTGCAGAAATGTTGATGCGGGACATTCCGGAAGAAAGGCGTCTTGCCGGATTTCCCCGAGTGGCAATGCCGAGCATCCATGCGGAGGTGCTCGAGGTGCGGGCGGAGAGCCGTACCTGGGAGGAGTTCGAAGGCCGGCTCCTAGAGAAATACGGGCTGGACGACGCGCTCCGGCTTTCGAAGCGAAGGTTCATGGAATGGGTGGAGTCCCCGGGGAAGGGAAGAAACGCGTCGGCACTCCTCCGGGAGTTCGAGGAAAACTTTGCGCGCCTTTCGGCGCTCGACCGAACCATCCTGGACACGAGCCGGGTCTTGCTGTTTGTCAAGTCGGTCGACGAGCGGGATCGGGAGCAAGTGGGCCTCTTGCTGGAAACCGAAGACGGGCTCACTACCGACTGGGCGGCTGTCAAGAAGGTCTGTGGCCGTTTCGACAAACGGCGAGAATGGGCGGATAACGGGGTAACCGGGTCGGGCTCGGTCGCAGCAAGGAAGTTCGAACCAGCGCCACAGGTGCAGAAGGAAGAGACCCGAGAGTGGTTGGAAACCGGTTCGGCTTCGACCGGCGTAGTCAGAGGCTCAACCGGAGGAGCGGCGCTGGAGGAATTGACGAGGGCGGTAAAGGACCTCCAAATCGCGCAAGCCCGAAGGGAAGGTGGCGAACCGGCTCGTGACCGACGGCCGGCGGCAGGAAACAGGTGCATGTGGTGCGATGAAGTCGGCCACATTCGGAAGGACTGCGGCGACTTCGCGGAGGCGCTAAGGGACAGGGTGGTGTACCTGTGGGAAGGGCGGGTGCATGCCAGCGACACCCGAAGGGCCCTGAGCCGAAACGACGGGCGAGGTGGTATGAAAAGGTTGATGGAAGAGGCAGCGGCCCGACACGCGGAAACCGTCCACTACTCGGCGTCGGCCGGCATTCGAGTCGGGGGCGGCGAGGCCCAAAAGGAAAGCAAAGCCGGATTCTGGCCGACGATGCTGGGAGGCCTTGCCGGTGCAAGGCTTAAAGGGGAGGAATCGGACCGCGCGGAGAAACGAGTACGGGAGATAACCGGGTGGAGCGACCCGGTCGAGGAAAGGACGGGCTTCGTGGAAGCCGCTTGCCAGAACTACGAGGCTCTGGTAGAAGAGAAGCGGGTGGGGAAACCCGGGACGACCGGGCCCTCACAACGATACGAGACCCGGTCCGGGCCACGACGGGACGAAGCCGGCGGGGCCGGTACGAAAGATAAACCCCAGAAGGGCGGGTACCGTCTGGGGACGGAGATAGAAAGGACCACGGACTTACGAAAGGTCCTGGAGGAGCGGATCCTCGACAGTAAGGTGGAGTTGTCGTTACGAGAGGTGCTGGGAATCGCCAAGAAGGAGTTCCACGACTCCATCGTGGACTTGGTGAAACGGAAGAGGCTGTCAACGGAGACAGAACCGGAAAGACCGGTGGAAGTGCGGACGACGCACCTAGACGACATGGCGCTGGGAGGCGAGTGGGCGGAAAGCCACTATTCGAGACCACACTGGGCCCGAGCGACCACGGAAACCCCGGTGAAGATCGGCGATGTCCAGGAACCGGCGATAGCTTTGGTGGACCATGGATCGGAGATCAATTTGATGTCCATGGACTTCTATAAGAAGGGCAAATGGCTGATCAACACCAAGCACGGGTGGAAAATAAGGGCAGCAACGCGCGCCACCGAGGAACTGCACGGGGCCTGTCCGAATGTGCGAGTCAAGATCGGCGACGTCGAGATTGACCAGCACTTCTTCGTGCAGGAGACGTCTTCGCATCCGGTCATACTGGGAGAGCCGTACATCACGGCGGCGCGAATGGAGACCAAGGTGCTGGACAATGGTTCGGCCTACGCGAGGGTCAAAAGCCAAGACGGGCGCCATTCGGTCCAGTTTCTGACGGTACGGCCGAACCACGAACGTAACCGCGATTCCCTCGGTTCCGAAACCCGAGAGGATTTTTAGAGAGGACTGCCAAGACGTGGGGCCGCGACAGTCCGGATGCTCGGGAAAAACCCCACATCTGTACGATAAAACCGTGTACAATAGGTAGGAAATTTTGCTTCTCCGGCAGCGGAGCATGTACGTTGGTCGGCATCGCCGGCCGAGAGAAAACAAAGACGAAGGGGAGACTTCGGGCGTGCGGAGTTCTCGGCCCTGACGAAGAAATCAACGGAGCCGTGGAGGCAGTCTCCTTCGACGACACCTTGGGAATGCTGGGGAGGGTAGTCGAAGAAGACCTTATCGAGGACCGGGCGATACCGGTATGTTCAGAAGAAATGTACGAAGTCATCGCGGACTTCGGTCGAGGGCTCGAGTCGGAACGGACGGCCCGAGTTAGCACCAAGTACAAGACTGTGGACCGGAAGGTGAGGCCAGTTGCGGCGCCCCTACCGGAGGGCAGCGAATCCCGAATCAAAGGGGTTGCATCGGACCCCAGCTTACGGGATCCGGCCTGCATAGGACACACCTTCACCAACGAGATGCTCCGCGAGCTGAAGATCGGTGGGGGCGGGTTCCTACTGCCGGTGGAGGAAGACCGGTTTCGGAGGATGCTCGGAAGGCGCGGGAAAGCCTTCACATTCTCACCGGAGGAAATCGGGTGCGTAGACCCGACGATCGTAGAGCCGATGGTGATATTCACGGTACCGCATGTACCGTGGAATCTCAAGCCAATTCCGGTTCCGAGAGCTCACATCCCGAAGTTGATGGAGCTGTTGAAGCAGAAAGTTGATATGGGCATTCTCGAGCCGTCGAGCGCCCCGTACTCGAACCGGTGGTTTACCGTACCAAAGAAAAACGGATCATTGCGCTTCATTCAGGACCTGCAACCGGTCAATAGGGTGACCATTCGGAACGCAGGGATCGGACCGACCATAGATGAGTTCGCGGAGGCCTTCGCCGGAAGGTCGATTTACTCGGTCGGTGATCTATATTCAGGGTACGACCAGTTCCAGCTAGCCGTGGAGAGCAGAGACATTACGACGATGCGAACTCCCCTCGGCCTAGTGCGGATGTGTACGCTGCCGCAAGGAGGGACCAACTCGGTGGCGCACATGGTGAATGCAATGAACAAGGTGCTGAGGGACTGCATCCCGGACATCACCATGCCGTTTCTAGACGACATCCCGATCAAGGGATGCCCGGTAGAAGAGAAGGACGAGACGATCGGGCCGGACGGATCCCGGCGATTCGTGGTAACGCACATCGACGACTGCGAGAAGGTGCTGCAAAGGCTAGAGGATGCGAGGCTCACCTTCTCGGGGGAGAAGTCAGCCTTCGGGCAGTCGGAAATCATGGTGGTCGGACATTTATGTGGACCATATGGCCGGAGACCGTCTCCGGCAAAGATAGAAGCCATCTCCGCGATGAAGCCTGATTGCAGCTCGGTCACGGAAGTACGAAGATTCTTGGGGGCATGCGCCTTCTACCACATATGGATCCCGCATTACGCGCACGTCGCGGAGCCGCTGTACGGATTATTGAAGAAAGGGCGAAGATTCGAATGGCTAGACAAGCACACGGAGTCGGTCCGGAAGCTGAAGGAGGCTCTTTCGGCAGCACCGGCGCTCCGAAAGGCCGTCTACAGGAAGGGCACCCCAGTGTACATAACGGTTGACACGAGTCCGACCGGAATCGGGTGGGTCGTCAACCAAGAAGACGAGGACGGCAATCGGTTTCCGATCCGATTCGGCGCGAAGGTCCTCAGCGAACGGCAGCAAGGATACGCCCAGGTTAAACGCGAACTCTGGGGTATCGTTTCGGCGGTGAAGGCCGACAAGGACTATCTGATCGGGACAGAGGTAATCATAGAGACGGATTGCATGCCGATTCTTGGCATGATTTCCGGATGCGCGACGCCGGACCTGGCAATGCTCAGGTGGATAGCGTACATCAAGTCCCTGGACCCGGAAATACGACACATTTCCGGGAAAGACAACGCCATGGCCGACATGCTTTCAAGGGCGAGATTCGATGACGAGGGCGGCATGGTTTCGGAGGACGAAGACGTCGGCGTGGACTTCTTCGAGACTGCGTATGTAACAACCGACGGAACAAGCACTCCGGCGCTTAACGACTTCGACGCGAGCAAGTACGACGGGGAGTGGCTGCAGATCGGTGGGTTTTTGAAGACAATGACGCCCGATGCGTCATGGACGAAGGACGAGGCCAACCGGATCCGGAAGAAAGCGTACCGGTTCTTTCTCCGGGATGGCTATCTATGGAAGCACCCGAAGAAGAAGGACGGCGCTCCGCTCCGGGTGGTGGCGATGAAGGAAGAACAGGAGGAGCTGCTGACGGCCTACCACGACAGCCCTTGGGCTGGACACCGTGGAACATGGGCTACGTTTGAGAAACTGAAGGGGAAGTATTGGTGGCCGGGGCAGTACCGGGACGTGCATCGGTTCGTGACAACTTGCGAGAGCTGTCAGATGCACTCCATAGTCCGACATCGGGACGAGCTTCACCCCACGTACCCTCCGACCATCCACTTCAAATGGATGGTAGATCTGGTGATGATGCCAATGGGGGTAGGACAGATGCGGTACCTGGTCCTAGCGCGGGAGGATCTGACGAACCAGGTGGAAGGCCGGGCCCTTCCGAACAAAACGACCGCGGCCGTATGCCGGTTCCTAATCGAGGACGTGATATGCCGGTACGGGTGCGTCGGGAAGATCGTGGTTGACCGAGGGGAGTTGGACGCCGAAGAAGCCGCGGAGCTGTTCGGCCGGCTGGGAGTCAAGCTCTCGCTCACCACTGCGTACAATCCGGAGGCGAATGGAAAGGTGGAGCGCGGACACGGACCGATCGTCAAGGCGTTGGTTCGGGCATGCGGAGGCCGAGTCGGTGACTGGCCGCGGCTGCTACCTTATGCTTTGTGGGCAGACCGGACCACGCACAGTTCGGTAACCGGGTACATGCCGACGGAGCTCATGTTCGGCCAGAAGCCGATCATGCCGATAGAACGGGCTATCTCCTCGTGGGCAACGGTCGACTGGAGGGACGAGATGAGCCGGGAGGAGTTGTTGGCCGCGCGCATACGACAGCTCGAGCGGAGACCGGAGGACGTGGAACTGGCTGCGGAGAAGCTCCGGGTGGCGAGGAAAAAGAACAAAGCCAGGTTCGACCGAACGCACCGGCTCCGACCGAAGAAAATCGAAGAAGGTGACTGGGTGCTCGTCTACGACAGCAGCCTCGACAACCAGCACCGAGCTACACGGAAGTTCGCACGAAGGTGGTTCGGGCCTTACGTGGTACGGAGCGCCAATGACAACGGGACATATCACCTGGCGGAACTCGACGGCACGAGAATGGCGATACCGGTTGCAGGGAAGCGGATCAAGGCGTTCAAGAAGCGACACGACGACGAGCCAGACCCGGCTCTCCTGGTCAGCAGTGACGAACGATCCGAAAACGAGGAAGAACCGACGGGCGAGGAATGAAGACGGGCCGGTTTTCTCCGTCCCAACCTTCTTGGCGCATACCGGAGGATGCGCGGTTAGGTGGGGGCGGATGTCGTGAAGAAAACCGTCCATAAGCGGAATCGGCAGACCAAGGCGTGGGAACCGGTTCCTCACGCGCGCACGCTCCAAGTCGAACATAGAAGCGAGTTAGGAGGATATTCGGCAGGAACGGGCCCTAACACGAGTGGAGACAAAGACCGCGCGAACAGTCTTTTCGGTCGCGCGCGCGAGCTAAGGGACGGCACGAGTCGGCGGCGTAACTACGCGTATGCGTGAAGAACGGAGCGGATCCCTGTTCGAAAGGGACAGGGGATAAAGCTGACATGACGGCCTGCTCGTCGAGATATATAAGGAACAGGAAAGAGCTGTAAAAAGGGGATCGCGCAGAGAGGAGGAAGTGCTGTCGGACCGTTTCTGGACGCTTCACTCTCTGTTTCCTTCCTTCTTGAGCTCCATAGCTTTCTGTGCAGAGTTCCGAGGAGGCTCGCGCTGTTTCGAGGAACGCCCGAGTGCTTCCGGCAGCACCTCCGACCTGCTACCCCCCCTTTGTGCGTTGAAGCGAACAGGCATCGGCATCTGTTCGCCGGCCTGTTCGGTTGCGACCAACCTGTGCCCCATCGGGGGTTGTAGTCGTGCTAGCCATTTTTCTTAATATACATATTTAGTCATTCGCATCTGTCTGTGCCGGTGTCTGTTCGCGTTCTCTGTGCTGAAGGGCCGTGTCCCTGTGTATCCCCGGTCCTGCGTAGCCGGTTCTCCCTCTTTCTCCTCCCTCGCTTGCTCTTTGGTTCGAGGCCCCCGCGGTCCCGCCTCGTTTCCACACGCACTTGCGTAATACCGCGACAACGGGCGGTGCCGAACAAAGGAAGCGGAAGACGGCACAAGGGAGGTGCCGGGAACGAGGTGACAAGTGCCTAGTGGACTGCACAGGGTCGGAGTCAGGGGATGGCAAAGAGGCCGTAGGAGGATCCTCCACACTCGCTTCGTAGATCACGGTAGCTCCGTCGAAGAAGCGAAGACTGACACGGCAAGCCGGGGTGACAAGCTAGTGGGGGTGAGGGGATGACGGCAAGCGGAAGACTCAGGACTTGTTGCAGCAGCACGAAGACGGGAAGGGCCAAGCGGGCTACTACGGGGTGTTCCTCGGATGCGGAGGACACCAGTATGTGGGTGAGCGGCGATGCACGATCTGGCCGGGAAAGGGGCTGACAAGGCGTGCAATGAACCGGAGTACGGCACAGGCAGTGCCAAACAACGGACGAGGGTATGTGGCACACGGAGGTGCCGGAGCGGAAAGGCGAGCGCGGAGATGGGTTGCGCAGTTCGGAGGTAGCACGTAGAAGGCCAGAAAGGGATCCTCCACACCGTTCCGGAGACCATGGCGGTTCGAGCCGATGAGGCGATGTAAGACCATGGAGAAGGAAGGTGGCGGCGAGAGGACGAAGGCAACGCGAAACAACATGGGACGGCAATCAGGACAACACGAAGGTCAACGGAGGCCAAGCGGCCACTACGGGCATTCCTCAACCGGAGGACATCGGGCATACGGCGGGGAGCGGGGCGTTCATATGGCCGAACAAGGGCCAGCGGAAGTAAGCGTACTACGAAGATCACGGCAAAGGACCCATCGACGGGCCGAACGAGCATACGGGGAGGTAAGCGCGAAGGAAGAACCGAAGCTGACGGATCAAACCGGTAGCGAGCCGAGATGCGGATTACGGAAGACCGGTTTCTCACCGGCCGAAATCTCTCACCCTTCACCGGATTTGGCACGTACCGGTGGACGTGCGGTTAGGTGGGGGCGGATGTCGTGAAGAATTTCGTCCAGAGGTGGAAACCGGGAAACATTGGCTACATCGGCGGGGTGCAGCATGTGTGCTCACCCTTGTACATTTAGTGTGAATAATGAGGGCGCCTTTCTGGCGCCGAAGAGTAGTCAAGTCGGGACAGACGATCCCATGTAAGTCGGGATTTATCCCATATTGTAACGCATCCCTCTCCTTGTTCTATAAAAGGAAGGGAGCGCCCTTTGTGAAAGGGTTGCCCATTTTGCGTTAGAGGGTATACCGTTAGATTTAGGGTTAGTTACACTTCTTCTTCTTCTTCTTCTTTTTCTCCCCCCCTCCCTTCGTATTCGCTTAGGGTTTGCTTCAACTCGTCTCCTGCGCAAGTCCCCGCTCGGCGTGACAAGCCCGTGAGCTCCCCGACCGGCGGCTTGGCAGCCGACGACTACTGTAACCTACCTTGGTCCGGCTCGAAGCTGGGAATGTATTCTTCCTTTTATATATATACATTTGTGTCTGTCTATGTATATTCATGTCTCTGTTGGTGTCGGGTGCTTCCCCTTTCCTGCGTTTCCTGTACATAAGGGCGTGAGTCAGGTCGGCCTGTGTGTGTGTGTGCGTGAGTCGGTGTCAAGCGCGCGCTCCCTCTCTTTCTCTCTCTCCCTTCGGTTGCTTCCGGTGTGCTCCTGGGATGCCCCGGAAACGGTGAGGTACGACTTCCTACGCTCCGTCACTCCCTAGTCCAAGACCCCCGTGGTCCCGCCTTTCTCCACGCACGCACGTAACAACGCGACAACGTTCATAAGTTTCCCTTTTTTCCCGACATGAGTCAAGGGAACTGCACCGACATTCGCGATCAGATCTGGAGTGTCGTCTCCGGTTGCGACTACTCTTGGTTGCATCAGTTTCTCAAGGTGTGAAAACCACTCCTTGTGGTACGTCATGTGGTTAGACGTGCCAGAGTCGACGTACCACACCTCGTCCGATTTCGGGGCGATCTTCTTGATTGAGTTTGTTTCTTGTCTCGTCACGAAGACTGACCCTTTTCCGGCTTCTCCGGATCCTTCGACATAGTGTGATCATTGCCGATTTCCTTTGTTAGTTTGTCTGGAACTTGTTCCAGACCCAGTTTTCTCCGAATCGGCGCGTTTTTTCCAGCACTCGCTCTCCCTGTGGCCTTTCTTTCTATAGTACTAGCATTCCACGGTGGATTTCCCTTGCTGGTTCTCATCGCCTTGACTTCCCCTGTTTCCGGAGGGTACAGAATTGCTGTCGGCATCACTTCGGTGCCTTCTTCCTTGATCCCGTTGCCTGCCTCCATTGCTTACTGACTCGCCTCGTCTGCCACGACCACGACATCTCCCTCTCTGTATAGCATCTTGTTGTCGGCATGCATGCTTGTCGATGCACCCGTGTGGTTCTCCTCTATAAGGAGCATCAACTTTAAGTCGAAAAACGACGGCATATTCTCCCGTGTACACGCAACAGTTCAAAACACTCCAAACTTTGGCGCCAAACCCTCGAGACAAACCTGGACCATCTCGCTTTTCTCGATGTTCACATCGATGGAAGGAAAGGAGTTGCATATGCTCAGCCGATCCGGCCGATATTGAGCTTGTCTCTCAACAATTTTTGCGAACCCTTTGAGGTCCCAGAAATAGTCGAAGACTTTGCTCCTCCTCTCAATGAGGTAGATCCACGTGTGCCGCGTGTAGTCTGTTACCCGGCCGGCAAGAAGGCTTAAGGAGGTCCAAACCAGAGTGTGAAAGGAATAGTTTATTCGGGAACTGTTGTAATTAGTAGTCTTAATATATATTAATATATGAGAAGATGTGGACGGACGGACCGGAATTGGTATGCCGATCCGGATCCGGACCGATCCCGAAAAGGTGCCGGTTGGCACCGTTTTGTACTTCGTACCGGAGACCTATATAAAGGCCCAATTACAATGTAATCGACAACGGATAATTAATAGAACTTTTTGCCTTAACATTTAAGTATTGATTACCGTTCTGTACTCATTGTTATATCTTACACGTGTTAATGACATAATGCTAAGTAACCAATTAAGGTCTAATTAAACGTTGTGTTGTAAGTCATCTTGCCGTAACACCCTTTGGTGAAGTGTCTTAAGTGGACACCCTGTGTTAGGCTGTTGTCCGGCCCTAGGATTAACACAGTTTTTGGCAATCACGATGGGAGCACAATCGCAGTGAATAGTGGCGGGAATGGATGACTAGGCCAACAGGCGACCCGATTACGGAGAGAGCACGAAGACTTGTTGAACGGCAAAGGCAGCGAGAGGCTTTCAAGCAAGCAGAGGAAGAAATCCGATCGGATCGATCATTTTCCAAAGTGATCCGGAAAGTGGCGGAGGATTCGCTCCGTCTGCAACAAAACGCATACCGGACGAAGGAAGCAGGCTAAGTAGTCTTTGGGAAGCGGAATCCCTTCTCTAGGCCTTGGCCAGAAGAGACGGCGAATCCGAAGCATTTTAAGTGCTGGAATCGGATTCGGAAGGGGGTTACAGCGTGCACACGAACTATCGCAGCAGTAACGACACCCCAGGAGGACTGGAGGACGAGGAGTTGGATACATTACCGACACCGGAACCAGAGTTATCAGACCGGGAACCCCTGACACTAGACATGGAGCAACCTCCGGAGACGGAAGAAGACAAAGAAAGACCTCCGGCACCGGAAGTCGAGCCGGCAACACCAAAGGAAGACCGGCAAAGACCTCCGACACCAGAAGTCGAGCCGGCAACACCAAAGGAAGACTGGCAAAGACCTCCGACGCCGACGGAACAACAGGAAAGACCACCGACACCGCCAGCCCGTGTACCGACACTTGACGACGACATGCCATTCCAGTACTCCAAGTATAGGGATGATCCGGACGCGGAGGCTCATGTTCATACGTTTCAACAAACATGGGAGGCGAACCATGTGTCACAATGGTTAACCGCGGCCGAAGATAGCCGAATTCGGCGAGACATTGGAAGGACCGGCCGCCAGATGGCACCGGACGCAGGACCCCAGCACCATTACCACCTTTGCGAACCTAAAAGACAAATTCTTGCACTTCTTTCAGAAGGAGGTGGACCAGAGAGAAATGGTGGGCTTATTTTATACCATCCGGTAGGACCTTGGGGAGAGCATTCCGCAGTTTGTCATCCGGTTTCAACAGATGCACAGTCATCTTACCCGAACACCTCCGGAGGAAGAAACACGGGCTATATTCTTAGCTGCGGTCCGGGAACCTCTACGAACGGTATGCACGGTCATCGACTTTCGCACAAGCACCGTCGACCAGGTCATCGACCAAGTTAGAGAAATGGAGAAAACGAGCTCTTGGCTAACAATGGGAGCCCTCCAACAAGCGTTACCAACCGATGAGGATCTTCGATTCCGGCAAGCAATCCAATGCATGAACTGCTTGAATTCCGGACACTCGGCACTGGAGTGCACCATGCGGACGCACTGCTTACTCTGCCAATCTCAGAGCCACATGATGGACCGGTGCAAATATAACTTATTGAATCGGCAAGCACCACCAGTCCGGCAAATCGAGCCACGTAGCAATCGAGACGAAGAAGACGAACGTTGGCGGTGAGAGGAGCGATATCGGCCGGTACGGCGATCGGCGAGACAACTATGACCGATACGAGCAATATGACAGGTATCGAGATTACAATGGACGGTACGAGCATTACAACCAGGATCACTCCCCCGGGTATCACCAACGACGGGAAGATTACAGGAGATATGACAACCAACACCGTCAAGGGTACCGCAACAAAAAGAACTTTACTAAAAAACGACATTTCAAAAAAGGGAGCCACCCACGTGAACCGGAAAGAAAAAGGCACCTCATGCAGCCAACCGGACCCCGCGGTTACCATAGGTCCTCCACCAGGTACAAGAAACAATGCCGAATCCAGCAATACCCGGAAAGCATATTGCTATTATTGGCGGCAAGAAGGACATTATAGTAATCAATGTCCGACAAAGAGCTATGACAAGCGCCTAACAGTAAACATGGTAGTCGCCGAAGTCACAGACCTACAGCAGGTTACCACAAGGTCGAAGGGCAAGACGACGGAATGGGAGACACAAGAGGCCATCCGGAAGCAGGAAACGGAATGGGTGAAAAAGGCAAATGAGCGAAACGTAGCAGAACTGGCGCAGCAAAAGGAGAACACCGAAGAGCTCGCCGGCGGCAGTTAGACCGAAAATGCGACATGGCAGGCATTGCAGGAGTCCCAAATCACGCTGCCATTAGGATGGCTCCTACAACTAGTGCCCAGATTCATAGAAGGACTCAAGACAAGCATGACGGCCGGAGAAACACCACAGGCACCAACATTCTTCTCAAATCCGGAGGAAGGACCGGCGGTGGTAGACACAAACAGTCCGGCGATCACATCCATCATGAAGGGAAAGGAGTTACCCGGAACAGTAATAGATGGAGGATCTGATGTCAATGTGATTAGCCTCCGAACATGCACAACCTTGGGAATCCAAGAGTGGGAACCAACCATGCCCGTTCTGGCTACGGATGGCGGATACAAGCTCAGTGCGACCGACCAGCTTGATACGAGATTTGGAAGTAACAATCGGCGGCCACACATTTCACATCTTGGCAGTAGTGCTACAATTACAGGCACAAGGAGCATACCCGCCATTGTTGGGATGGCCGTGGCTAAAAACGACGCACATTAAACAAAATAGGAGGAAGAATATAATCACCTTCTGGTGGGGAAAAGCAAAAGTACGGGTATTGACACAACCACGGACGGGTACCGGGAAGGAATTGACACCCCTATATGCCGAATGTGTCAATATGCTGGACGGATTAGCAGACGAAGAGGTGGATCAATACTTGCAAGATAATCCGAAGATTGTACCTCTGTTCGAAATCGACGTAGCTGAAGCCGTATCACCATACATATTGCCACCGGACGGAGCGGACGAAGAACCAAACAAAGAAGTGATCCGGGAGCTACGGCAAGCACAAGAAGCGCTGGAAATAGAAATGGCCATATCACAACGGGTGAAAGCATCCCAACTAGAGGAGGTAAATCTAGGAACTACGGAAGAGGCGAGACTGGTACAGATAGCCAAGGAAATGACTACGGAGAACAGAACGACGATGATTACACTTCTCAAAGAGTTTCGGGACGTGTTTGCCTGGTCCTACGAGGATATGAGAGCCAGGTGTTCCTTGACGACTTCGCCGTTTACAGCCAGGAAGGAGACCACCTTCACCACCTCCGACTGTGTCTAGAAAAGTGTAGGGCTTACCGGCTAAGCTTGAATCTTGCGAAGTGTGTATTCGGTGTGTCCAACGGAACGCTACTGGGGCACATTGTCAGCAACGAGGGCATCGTCGTGGATCCAGACAAAGTAAAAGCAATCCTTGTCACCAAAAACGGCAAAGGCATTGAGCCATTTCTTAGGCCAAATCCGTTGGCATAGCCAAATGCTCTGGTATTTGGCGGACCTAGCTACACCACTGCATGTTGCAGTACACCGAACACCGTTCTAGTGGACCGACACCGAAGACAAGGCGTACCGGGCACTCAAAGTGCTATTGTCGCAAACGCCGGTAGTGCAATCCCCGGATTGGGCGAAGGAATTTCATGTGTTCGTGTATGCATCCGACATTGCAATCGGGAGTGCGCTGATGCAACTTACGGAGCCAAGATGGTACCGGCCTGTATATTACGCAAGTCGGAAGTTATCCCAAGCCGAACGAAATTATTCCACCACGGAAAGGGAAGCTTTAGGCATGATCTACAGCGTAACAAAATTCAGGCATTATTTATTGGGAAGGAGGTTTCCCTTCCATGACGATGAGCTATTTTGAGTCACCGTGGAAACGGCAGCAGATGAAACGGTGGCACCAAAAGATAAGTGGCTAACAAATATCATAGTTCCTAATATTCGCGTACGTCCAATTTACTGGACGTACGCGAACGTTTGCAAACGTACGCGTATGATACGCGATATTCGTTTGGCTTCTTTCTTTTTTTTTTACTTTTTTTTGGTTTTTTTAATTTTTGATATTCATAATATTTTGTGAATAGAAGTGACATCTGACACACATACACACTCTCTCTCTCTCTCTCACACGAGAACTGACAGATTTTCTCTCTCTACAAAATCTAGATATCTAATATACATATTACATACTCCCTCACACAGACAAAACCCATAGCTCCTCTCTCTCTCTCTCTCTCTAGAGTCTAGATATACACTCAATCACTGTCTCCTCACACATGCAAAACAGGGCTTCTCTCTCTAGATCACACACGCTCTCTCTCTCTCTCTCTCTCTCTCTCTCTCCCCCTCACACACACACACACTATGTACACCATATACACCATATGTATATATAATATATCTATGTACCGCGTATGGATTTCAATCATACTTGGAGCCTTTTCACGTATGAGTATGATACGAATATTGGCGTTTGAGTATGACACGAATGGGACGTATGGCTAGAACTATGACAAATATGCACCAATTTTTGAGCACCGGATTGCCTCCAGAGGAGATGAACCGAGACGAGAGGAAACACCTGACGGTACAAAGCCGGCGCTTCTATTTATTACGGGACACGCTGTTGTCCGCCAGAATAGTAACCGACGGCCAAAAGCGTAGGAATAAGAAACTATATAAAGCGTAACGTATGTAACGGTTCACGCGGGGAAGCGTGAACGACTAATTAGACCCTGCATATATAAAGGGCAGAAAACCTCTTAAGGGGGTGCGTGTAAATTTTGGGAAATGTAAAAGAACGCCTGATAATAGAATACTATCTTCTCTGAGTTTCTGTGTATAGCTACGGCTAATTCAGTGTCTGTGTCTCGAATACGTAATCGTAGTAGTACGTAAGCGCAACCTGTGATAAGGAGTCGGTTGTAGCCGTCTTCCCTTACACATGGAGGAATCACAGAGGTTCTCTCCTTACGTAGTACGATTAAGCTCTGTTCGTTGTTCCACACCCACCTTGGGGTCTAGGTCGAAGGACTGACCACAGACCGTGTTTCCTAAGAGGCAACACTTTTGGCACGCTTGGTGATCTGTGTTTCCTCACAGACGAGCAACAACGAATGGATGTTTAACCGCAGAAGACTCAAAGAACCAAGAAGACAAGATCGGCCAATAACAAGGTCCGTCACACGCCAAGCAGAAGAACGCGCTCGACAAAAGCCGCGCATCGGCGACCCCAGTAATACCTGCCAGGAGTGCAAAGAGGATTCCTTGCTCCCCAAATACCTCGACGAGGCGAGGGGACCACGCTTCCCGCAGCCTCCCAGTGACCTTCTCCGATCCGTCGTAGCTCCCACGATGGCCTTTGCCTACCCCCGCTTTAACGGCGAAACCGACGCCGCAACTCATATTCGCATGTTCTTGAACGTTTGGAATGCGAACCACATGGCACAGAACCTTTCCGAGACGGTGGCACACCGATCGAAAATGACGGAGTTTGGATTAACATTAGATTGGCGTGCGGCATTCTGTCATTCACAGATGGATTTACCGGCCATAACAACCTTCGATCAACTCCAGTCCGCCTTCTTGCGTTTTTTCCACCGGAGGGTTCCACAACGCGAGATTCTCGGGCAGTTTTATACAATTAAGCAACTACCGACCGAGACAATAGCAGACTTCAGCTTACGGTTCCAAAATTTACGACGGAAACTGGATCGAAGCCCTGCGGAGGAGGAGGCACGGGAGACATTTCTGGCAGCGTTACGCCGGCCCATCAGGGCAACGCTCAACAACAATAGCGTAAACGGGGAAACAGCGGATATGGTGATTGAACGAGCGTTACAGCTTGAGTTGGATGACGAGGAGGAGAGATTTTCGATGTCATCCTTACGACAAGCGTTACCTCAGGATGAGGAACACCAATTTCGTCAGGCAATCCAGTGCACGATTTGCTTGAACTCGGGGTATTCCGCGGTGGAGTGCAATATGTGAATCCACTGCCCAATCTGCCACTTGAAGGTTCACACAGTCGACCAATGTGAGTAGAATATGTTAAATAGAACATCAACGCCCGATGAATAAACGGGGCGGCTTCAATGGCTAACGAGGTAAGCCTCGACAATATAGGGATCACCGGTGTTACGACGAAAGCTCGGGCGATGAGCGGCGCCAAGAACAACGACGGGATCAACAGCAGCCACCGCGTACGTCCCGACAAACGAGGCCGGACTGCGAAGAGCAAGTAGCACCCGGAGAACGGCACACTCCACTTGGGGTTGAGAAGGGAGAATCAAGCATCCACTATTTTATTTGTCAGCAACCCGGACATTATGCCACACAATGCCCAACACGCAAGGGAAAGGGGCCTGCCGTCAACACGATTACGGCGGAGGTGCAACAAGTCACGACACGCCAACAAACGAAAATGGCGGATTGGGTTGCGCAGGACGAGGTACGACGACAAGCCCAAGCCTGGGCGGAAAAAGCAAACGCGACCAATACGGAACGCATGAGGCAGGAGTCCGCGAATGCAATGAAGCGAACAAAGAACGAAAAACCGGGGCCGGACCCCATTTGGCAGGTGTTAACGGGCTGTGAGATCACGCTAACCATGGAAAAACTGCTACAGCTAGTTCCACACTTCCGCCAGACCAAGGAAGCAAAGATGGCGGGCACGACCGGGGCGAGCGTTGCCACAAACCTGACTGACGTCAGCGAGGGACCACTAGTGGTAGATCAGCACAACCCGGCCATTACAGTAATACTGCACGGACAGGAAGTCCCTGGATGCATAATCGACGGTGGCTCAGGCGTCAATGTGATTAGCGCGAAAACTTGCGAACAATTGGGCATTTCCGAATGGGAGGCGTGTCCATTCTGGCTTCGCATGGTAGATACCAGATTAGTGCGGCCGTTGGGGCTAATTCACAAAATAGGCATCATCGTGGGCGGACACCGCTTCGACATATCGGCGGTCGTCCTTGCTTTGGACGCGCCAGGAGCGTACCCAGTGCTTCTGGGTAGACCATGGCTTCGGACAACAAATATCAAGCAGAGCTGGCAACACGAGTGTATCAGTTTCCGGCAGGGACGCATCAAGGTTCGTGTTCCTACAGAAGGCAATACGCCCCAACCTAAGGGGATAACACCGTTATATGCGGAAGACATCAATATGCTGGTTGGGGTGGAGGATGCCGAATTGGAAGCGTACCTTGACGAACATCCTCAGATTATTCTGTTGTTCGAGATAGATGTCATCGCAACTGCGACAGAATATACTACGGCCATTGTTCCAAGCGAAGAGCCATACGAACCAAACCCAGAGTCCATATTGGAACTCAGCAGAGTACGGGCGGCCTTCGAAAGGGAAATGGAGATTTCACGACGGGTCACCGCTTCCGCTCTCGACGAAGTGAATGTGGGTATGGGATCAGAACCCCGGTTCCTCTCCATAGCAAAGGAATTGAGGTCGGACCAGAGAACCACAATGATCGCACTACTCACGGAATATAAAGATGTGTTCGCGTGGGCTCATGAGGACATGAAGGGGTTAGATCCCAAGTTCTTTCAGCATAAGATCAATTTAGCAACGGACGTGAAACCTGTCCAACAGCGTCGCTACCGCATGAACCCCAATTACGCGACCCGCGTGAAAGAAGAAATTGACAAGATGTTTAGGGTTGGGTTCATACGGCCAGTAAAACAAGCGACATGGCTTAGCCCGATAGTGGTTGTGCCAAAGAAAAACGGCAAAATATGGGTATGCGTGGATTACCGGAAATTAAACGTCGTAACCATTACGGACGCATTTCCCTTACCCTTCACGGATAGCGTGCTGGACGCCGTCGCAGGTCATGAGATGTACAGTTTCTTAGATGGCTTCAGTGGCTATAACCAAGTACGCATGCACCTTGACAACCAGGAGAAGACGGCATTTGTCACGGATTGGGGAGTATATGTGCCTGTCGTCATGATGTTTGGGTTAAAGACAGCACCGACAACATTCCAACAAAAGATTACGGAGATCTTTGGGGAATACATTCCGGCGTTCATGCAAGTCTTTTTAGACGATTTTGCGGTATATGGGCGAACAAAAGACCATTTCTCGCACTTACGTCTCTGCCTGGAATGTTGCCGCACCGCACGCTTAAGCCTGAATCCCGCAAAATGTGCCTTCGGCGTGACCAGCGGGACTCTCCTAGGCCACATAGTCAGCAAGGAAGGAATAGCGGTCGACCCAAACAAGATCTCCGCTATTATACAAGCTAAAACTCCGACAAATGCCAAAGCACTTAGCCGGTTTTTAGGCCAAATACGGTGGCATAATCGGATGATATGGTATTTGGCGGACTTTGCCACGCCACTACACGCTGTTGTACATCAGACTCCTTTCCAATGGACTGCAACAGAGGATAAGGCCTATGAGGCACTTAAGATAATGCTCACACAGGCCCCCATAGTACAACCAGTTTGGGCGAAACCATTTCACGTGTTCGTCGGCGCCTCGAACACAGCAATAGGAAGCGCGCTAATGCAACTCACCGAACCAAACTAGTACGGGCCACTATACTACGCAAGTCGTAAATTATCAGCAGTAGAGCGTAACTATTCCACAACAGAGCGGGAGGCACTAGGGATGATCTATAGCATCAATAAATTCCGACATTATTTACTAGGACGGAAATTCACTTTCCACATGGATCATTCGGCATTATTGTATTTGGTAGAGAAACAAGCCCTGACAGGGAAATTGGCGCGGTGGATGCTGCTGCTCTAGGAATTCGAGTTCGTAATTCAGCACCGGCCAGGGACGCAACACGCAATGGCGGATTTTTTGAGCAGACTTGAGAATGGAGAAACAGTACAGAAAGACGAAAACGATTTTCCGGACGCCGACATCTGGCGAGTAGCGACATTTGCAGAAAAAACGGAATCCACCTTTCCAGATCGATGGCTTATGGAAATGACGTACTTTTAGACTACAGGACTACCTCCACCACAATTACGCACAGACGAGAAGAAACGACTAGCCATCCGAAGCCGTCACTTCTGCCTGGTCGAAGGGTATTTATATCACAAAGGAAGTGATGGCATTTGGCGACGTGGAGTCCGTCAGGATGAAAAAGAAGCAGTTTTACGGGAGGCACACTGCGGCACGGCCGACGGCCATTACACAGGCAACGTGACAGCCCGCAAAGTATGGCAGGCGGGCTTATGGTGGCCAACAACGCAGAAGGACGCATCCGAGTATTGTAGAAAGTGTGATTTGTGCCAGCGGATGGGTCAGCCTGCGGAGGACGCAAGGATGCCACACCAGCCCGTATTACCACTGGACCCCTTCCAAAAGTGGGGATTGGATTTTGTGGGGCCCTTCACACCAGCAGCAGCCCGTACGGGCAACAAATACATATTGGTAGCCACGGATTACTGTACCAAATGGGTAGAAGCAAAGGCACTACGGGAAAATACAACGGCTGTCACAGCCAAATTTATGTACGAGCACATCTGGTGCCAGTTCGGCTAACTGATTGAGCTCATCAGTGACTAGGGGAGCCACTTCCTCAATACGGTGGTTCGGGAACTAACACAACATTACGCAGTCGTCCACAAGAAAAGCACGCCATACTACCCGCAGGCGAATGGATTAGCGGAATCCACGAACAAAACTTTACAGACCATTTTAAAGAAAACCGTCAATGAAAACAGAACGGAGTGGGATACCAAACTCCAGAGTGCGTTATGGGTGTACAGAACTAGTTACAAAATAAGCATACGGTCAACACCGTTCCGGCTAGCGTTTGGACTAGAAGCGGTAATGCCGGTCGAATTTCGGGTACCTAGTTTGTGCATTCAGATACGGAACCGATTATCAGAAGCCAAGTCATAGGAGGAACTGCTCTACCAACTCCTCGAACTAGGGGAGAAACGCGTCCACATCATGGCTGTGTTGGAAGAAGAACAGCGACGGCGTAAAGCATTTGTCGATCGACATCGGAGCGCAAGGGAAAAGGAGTTCGCCGTGGGCCGAGCGGTGCTAGTTTTTGAAACGCGCATGGGCCAGATGCCCGGTAAGGTACGTTTCCGCTGGACGGGCCCATACTGGATAATTGGAGCGGAACAGGGCACATTCCAACTAGTTGCGTCTAGCTATCAACACTCCCATCGCTCCTCCTCACCTTCTTCCCCATCACATCTCAGAGCTCCAACTCACCACTGCTACCCGTCGCCTCTCCACAAACCGACTCTAGCGATGCCGATCTTCATCTCTACTGCCCTACGCCGATGGCTCGTGGAGAAGTGCCTGGATGGTTATATTCGGGTCGCAGAAGCACCTCCGCACCCGATGCCATGGACATCGCCAGGCGGTTTAACATCGACACGGTCACAAACTCTTCCATTCGGAAGAAGTTAGACCTATCCTCACTAGGCGAAAGACATTTCGAAATACCTCCTACAGAGGCGCTGCAGCGGTATTTTGGCCCATACTCATCCTCCACCAAAGCCTATCGAACAAAACAGATTCCGGATCCCTTCTTCCGTGAAGTTGCCAAGTTCCTACTGGAAGTAGGCTGCGTCCATGTCAACGCTTACGGGATGCCTAAACAGAAGGCGGGCATCATTATCGACACCTTTGAGGGGCGTACAGTCGACTAGGGGGTCATCATAGGGCCGGCGTAAAGGGAAGGCTTGCATGCGTACCAAGCAGGCAAAAAGCTCAGGCCAATCATCCAACAATACCTTACGGTACTATTTCCACCTCGAGGCCTACCAGCACCACAACCCAGCCAACCCACGGCCCGCCCCGCTTCGCGAAACGCAGGTTCGCGGAGTTAGCGGCCCCAGAGTGGGAGAAGGAACCCCAACCGGCCCAACCAGACCCAAGGACAACACCTCCTACCGACCAACCGGATACACGGGCGACGCAGGAAGAACAGCTGAGACACCCCATGGGGGTAGCCCCAGAACCAGACACCGAAGCACGGGGGGGAAGCCCTAGACCCAAACGACGCAGATTGGACAGAAAGGATGGGCGGGGGTTGGTAAAAAACGCCCCCACAAATCCGGAGGCATCGACCGCTGGCGAAGGCCCCGCAACAGCAGAGCCGAATACCACCTTCAAAATCATCCGGGAGCCGCGACCGATTATTACGACTCAGTCCCAGCAAGGGAAAGCCGTATTGACGGCGGAAAGCGAGGTTTTGGCATATCCGGATATTCCGGATACGGCCCACGAATTTAGCACCCTCTTGCAGTTCGGTTCCTCTTTCGAGCTCATGGAGTTCGTGGCAACACAACAGGTCAAAGCCGCCCAACGCATGGTCGAGGAGCATGCAGAATGACAGATGATAAGCGCGCCCAAACACAAACAACGGAGAGCGACGATGAGGACCGGCTAGCCAGGGTCGGCAGATAGAGAAACGTTGGGGTACGGCGAGTAGGGATGGAGATATCACCCTTAAAGACGGCCCTAGTCGAAGTCCATCGGGAACTGGCAAAGGTCAGCACGGGCGCCAAGGAGATGGCCATAAAAAATAAGAATGTCTGGAAGAAGGTTAAACTGACCGAAGCCGAACTACAAAAGGCCAACGCACGCATCGCGGAGTTAGAAGCTCATACGACTACGGCGCAACACGAAACCCTGCCACCAAACCACGTTATGGACGCTCTTAAAGAAGAAATTGAGGCTCAGACTTCCATCGCCTTAAAAGCAAAAAGGGTCGTGCAACTAGCGGAATCCGAAATTGACCATCTTCGAGCAGAGCTACGCCAATCCTCTAACAGAGAAAAGGAGATACGGGCTAACGGACAAAAGGCCGTAAAAACGCTTGAAGAGAAACTAGCTACGGAGGTGGCTCAGCACATCTGGACAAAAGACGACAATGCCCAATTACGAGAGGACGCGAAGAAATCAGAGGCGGCAATAGCGGGACTTTGGGCCTTATTAGAGAAAAAGAAGGTATGGTTCGATGAAAAGTTGGTAGTCGAACAAGACAGAAGGCATCAACTCGAAATCCACCTAAACAATGAAATGGGGAAATAAGAAAAACAACATGGAAAGGAATCCCAGCTGTGGGCGGGCTTGAAGGCCACGTATGAAGAAGCGGCAGCCGTTAAACAACAGGAAATCGCGAATCTCCAGAAGTCGATGGAAGATGCACGCAACCGCTGTTAGGCCATCACGGATAACGTGTGCATCCTTCTCCAAACCAACCGGGAAAGGTTCACTGCGCAATTGAAAACGGCGATGGACAAAGGATGGATGGCGTGGGCAACCCAAGCAGCAGAATTGCACGCGTATCGCGCGGACTGGGAGAACCGGCGGAAAGACGGCCGAGGGTTTTATAAGCTAAACGAGGAGAGCATTGCGACCGTACGGGAGGACCTAGCGCAAGACTATCGCGCGTTAGCAGACCAACACTCCGAAGAACTCGCACAACTCCTAGATGATTTTGGTGAAAGTCAGGAGGAGCTATTTCACCAGATCACACAAACCGGCAACACGCACACAAATGAGGAACCCAGCGAGACACCAATTCCGGTCACAGCCAAAGAAGAGGAACCTCAGGTCCGATCACCAGCGAGGACAACGGGGGAGAATAGCGGGGACGAATGAGCGGAGTTCCCCACAAGACTAGACAGCGAAACCATTAACCAACAAAAGGTCCAGCCCACACCATCTTCAGAAAACGCGGAAAATAGTGCGGACCAGGCGGAATCCCCGCCCCACGGCCAGGGACACACAAAAATGGCCAACACCACGGAGGACGTAACAATAGAGGCGGAGCAGCAGCCAACAGCAAACACGCTACCGGCGGAGCCCAGCCCACGAACTCAAGAAGAGCCCACCATACCCGGACCACCCGCACATGGCGAAGGCGACTCTGGGAGAAACCAGGCCGACCAAGCAAAGGAGCCGCACCACGATGCACCTACGAGCCCTACATCAAGTCCGGCCGAGGACACCACAACAGAGCCGAACATCCGGGGCATTTTGGAAGTAGATTAACGGGATGGGTCCGACGTGCAAAGGCACTGTCTCACAGGCGTGCCAGGTGTTGTCCGCCGGAATAGTAACCGACGGCCAAAAGCGTAGGAATAAGAAACTATATAAAGTGTAACGTATGTAACGGTTCACGCGGGGAAGCGTGAATGGCTAATTAGACCCTGCATATATAAAGGGCAGAAAACCTCTTAAGGGGGTGCGTGTAAATTTTGGGAAATGTAAAAGAACGCCTGATAATAGAATACTATCTTCTCTGAGTTTCTGTGTCTCGGATACATAATCGTAGTAGTACGTAAGCGCAACCTATGATAAGGAGTCGGTTGTAGCCGTCTTCCCTTACACACGGAGGAATCACAGAGGTTCTCTCCTTACGTAGTACGATTAAGCTCTATTCGTTGTTCCACACCCACCTTGGGGTCTAGGTCGAAGGACTGACCACGGACCGTGTTTCCTAAGAGGCAACACACGCTATACCACAAAGGTGCGGACGGTATATGGCGACGAGCGGTGCGCAGCGACGAGAAAGAGGTAATACTACGGGAAGCACACTGCGGAGTCGTCGGAGGCCATTATGTCGGGGATGCTACGGCAAGGAAGATATGGCAAAGTGGCCTATGGTGGCCGACTATATTGAAGGACGCAGTTCGGTACGCGAAAGAGTGTGAATTATGCCAGCGAATGGGCCAGCCAATGGAACAAGCTAGGATGCCACACCAGCCAGTACTACCGCTAGAACCATTTCAGAAATGGGGACTGGATTTTGTCGGACCATTTAAACCACCGGCAATGAGAACTGGCAACCGGTATGTGATCGTCGCGACGGACTATTGCACTAAATGGGTGGAAGCCAAAGCCTTACGAGACAACACCGCGGCGTCGACGCCAAAATTCTTATACGAATACATTTGGTGCCGGTACGGATGCCCCATAGAGTTGATAAGCAACCAAGGAGGACACTTTCTTGGACAGGTACTGGAGAAGTTGACGTCATTCTCTGCGGTAGTACATAAACGGAGCACCCCGTACTACCCACAAGCCAACGGATTAGCTGAGTCAACAAACAAAACGTTACAGAATATCCTGCGCAACATCGTCAATGAAAATCAGACAGATCGGGACACGAAGCTGCACAGTGCACTCTGGGCTTATCGGACAGCGTACAAAACAAGCATCCGAACAACGCCGTTCTGGTTAGCATTCGGATTAGAGGTAGTCATGCTGGTCGAATTCCAAGTATCGAGCTTACGGATTCAGATTCGGGAACGACTCAATGAAAAGGAATCAAAGGGAATTTGGTTAAAGGCTCTGTGTGAACTAGAAGAACACCGATTGGCGAGCATCATGCACTTGGAATTGGAACAACGACGACGGAAAGCGTTTGTAGATTAGCACCGGAAGGGAAACGAAAAGATGTTCGAAATCGGCAAGCCGGTACTCGTGTTCCAGACCCGGATGGGTAAAATGCCAGGCAAACTACGGTTGAGATGGACCAAACCGTACTAGATCCCATGCGGGTTCAATGGGTCTTACCAGTTAGGGACACTTGCCGGCGAGCATCATGCACTTGGAATTGGAACGACGACAACGGAAAGCGTTTGTAGATCAGCACCGGAAGGGAAACGAAAAGATGTTCAAAATCGGCAAGCCGGTACTCGTGTTCCAGACCCGGATGGGTAAAATGCCAGGCAAACTACGGTTTAGATGGACCAAACCGTACTAGATCACACGCGGGTTCAATGGGTCTTACCAGTTAGGGACACTTGTCGGCGAGGTGCTGGGTAAATGGGTCAACGGATTTAGACTAAAGCCATACGAAGGACCTATGCCCAAGAACCCATTTGAACGAAGGGCCGCCACCGAATCAGACGCCGGCAAGCCAACCATGACGGCAACCCGTGAGGAAAACGGCTACCACCAAGCCGATAAGGAGGAGCACGAGCCGGCAACCGGGGAAAGCAAAACAACAGCAAACCGTCAAGAGGCCGGCAAGGTGCACGTTTCAGGTAAGGGTTCGATAGGACCGGAGAAAAATTAACCACACAATTAATTTTACAAAAAAAAAAAAGAAAAAAAAGAAAAAAAAAAAAGTGAATCAAAGAAATCATGGAAAGGAGTGGTGGAAACGGCCATGCAAATGAGGAGTAAAGAGACACGTCGAAAAGGTACGAGGAGGCTATGAATAAGACATTAAACCACCGCCACATGGCACGCAATGCTATTATAGTACACAACCTGCACATGCGGAGGCTCGAAAAAGGCGCCAAGATGCAGAGAGAAAAACCCCCACGCATCGAGACCTTCTCCTTTCGCGAACCAAGGAGAACAAACACAGACAGACGCGTGAAGATCAATCGAAGAGAGCTCGCGCATAGAGAACCCCCTCACTCAGAACTTTCTCTCTCACACTCTCCCCACCATCAAACCTCGCCAACACTCTCCAACCTCGACGCAGAGATGGACTACCAAACACTGTCTGAAGCCGCCAAGAAATGGCTACGATAACACGGACTCGAGGGTTTCTTGACGATCATGGAGGCGGCGCCACACAAGGAGGCCGAAAAGATTATCAAAGAAATCGACACAGAGGTGATCATGGAGGAGGCAATCCGTGTGTTAACAGGCCTTCCGGAGGGGGGCATCTACACGATCGACAATCCTACCTCCGAGCAGCTCATCAAATATTTCGGTGAGTATTCTCTCGCCAGCAAAGGCTACAGGACACAGGGCGGTGAAGACATGTTATTCCGCGAAATTGCCCGTGTACTCCATGAGTTCGGCCACGTATACCCTCAACCCCCAGTTATGCCTCAGAACCGAGCAGGCTTGATTATCGCCACGTACGAAGGGGTCAAGGTGGAATGGCCGGTGCTGATTGCCGACGGGTTGTGTACGGCTATTGATATTGTAAGAGGAAAGGACGGCAAGGAAGGCCGGAAAATATGGCATGCGGTAACGCAATGGCTCACCCTATTGGCGCCACCGGTCGAGCCCGTCCAGACCAAGAAGCGGGGAAGACCAACAGACGGCACCCCAAAACCTACTTCAAAACGACAACAGTTGTTGGCCTCCAAGGCCACTAAGGGGAAGACGGCCGACGCAGAGAAGGCGGCAAAGGAGCGCGCCAGCTGGAAGTGGTCGACGGACACACATGTGGAGACACCGACACGGCCCCGGAAGAGCCCACTCCACCGACTGGTGCAGCAAGAAACGGACACCCTGGCGGCAAGAATGAATGTCGGAACTCAGGCGGAGGAAATGGAGGAAGAACCCACGAAGCACCTCCAGTGGCGACCGGTGAAGAGCACCGCTGAATCAGCTGGGAAGCGTTCGGACCCACAAAAGGATGGAACGCCCGCAACCCACACTGAGCATCCCACGCCAAGGGAGGCACCGGAACCGGTTCGGATGGAACCGGTCATAGAAGTCCCTGCACAACAGGCAGCATCGGCAAGCCCCGTAACTCAAGAACCGGTTATACAAAGGCCAACCTCCTCAGCTAGCCAAGAACAAGCAGACAAGGGGCAACTAGCTGAATCACACCCAGAGCCGGAACGGCAAAGTGGTCAACAGGCAAAACTAGAAGTGGAGCTCGACGCAGTAAGGCGAGACCAGCCATCGGCAAGTGAACCCATCAGCCAACCCGCCGTGCAGACACAACAACAGTGCACCGGTAGCCAATGGCTCCGGTGGATAGGAGGACAAATTGCTGGAGTAGTCGGATGCATAGAGGCGGAAGAAAGAGCGCAAACGGAACGGTTGCTCGTCACAACCTATGAACTGGAGACAGCCCGGTGCCTCGAACAAGACTTGGATTGGATTACCGAAGACATGGCCAAAATGGCCTTAACCGCAACGCAGATCCAAGCACCGGTGACTCCGGTGGATGTACATATGAATAAGACCTCGGAGACGGAAACTGTCCCGGAGAAAGATGCGGTTCAAGCCCAAGAGCTTGCCTAATTAAGAGACAAGATGGCCGCACAAGAAGCATTACGAAGCCGCGAACGCGACTTGAAGAAGGCGGCCAAAGAAGAATTAAAGAAGACTGCTGAGAACCTCCGCCGGGCAGAGGAAAACTTGCGTAAAGGACATCATGCGTACGACCAGCTAAAGGACATCATGCGTAAAGAGAAATTGCTACAGGAGAAAGACAAGTTGCGACGGATGGCGGAGACAGAAATTGAAAGGCTGAAGGAAGAACTCCGTCAACAGAAGGACCGGGAGGACCACGTGCGCTGGCAGATCAACCAGAGGCTGAAGCAGAAGACCGATGATTTTGATCATCTGCACCGAGATTACAAGCAGCTGGAGATGGAGTATAAGCAACAGCAGGAACGGATGGCCGAGCTCCGGCAAGAAGTTGATAGGGCCACAACGACACTCACTGACGAACGAGCTGAGAGTTCAAAGCTATTGGAGGAAGCGGCGATGGACTGGATGGAGCTCCACAACCAGAACCATGAAGAAAAGGAAAGAGCGTCAATGGTGTTACAGAGGTTGCAAACAACCTATCAAAGTCAATTGTCCCATTATAGGGAGCAGGAGGCGGACACGGTCAGAATTATCAAGCAGTTGAAAGAGGAGCGACAAGCCACGGAGAACAAATCATGGATGGGAACCGAACGGATCTAGTGCATCCTTCGGTCATGGCTCACCAAGACCAAAAGCTTGATTGACAAGATCTCTATGCAATGGTGGACGAAATGGGCGCAGAATACGACGGAACTCCAATTGCTCAGGGCGGACGTGGAAAACCAGTGGAAGGAGGGTGACGACTGTTATACGCTGACATCGGAGGACTTCACCGCCATAAGGGATGAGTTGGCCGAAGATTTCATAGCCCTGACGGATGAACAATTGGTGCAGGTCCAGCAGCTCGTAGCTCAACTGGACGACAATCGGTTGGAGGCTCAAATCCAGTTTGAGAGCTATGAGCGGTCCCGGCTTCGGGAAGAAAAAGCGAGGAAGGTGGCAACAGTCAACCTTAGTGATGAGGAACCGTCTCCGGTACAAGGACCAGACGGGGACCAAGCTGGGGTCAGTCAGCCAGAGACAACTTCGACGGAGGAACCAACGAAGGAAACGTCGGTGCCAGAGCGACAAACGGAGCCGCAACCCCAAACAGAGAAGGCACAAATGGAGCAGCCAGAGACACAAACGGAACATCAGCAACAACAGATTCTCGACAAGCCATTGGAAATTTTGGAGCAAAGCATTGTGGACATTTTGGACGAAGCGTAACAGGACGTACAAGGTTTTGTCCCACGAGCGTGCCATGTGTTACCCGGCCGGCAAGAAGGCTTAAGGAGGTCCAAACCAGAGTGTGAAAGGAATAGTTTATTCGGGAACTGTTGTAATTAGTAGTCTTAATATATATTAATATATGAAAAGATGTCGACGAACGGACCGGAATCGGTATGCCGATCCCGATCCGGACCGATCCCGAAAAGGTGCCGGTTGGCACCATTTTGTACTTCGCACCGGAGACCTATATAAAGGCCCGATTACAATGTAATCGACAACGGATAATTAATAGAACTTATTGCCTTAACTTTTAAGTATTGATTACCGTTCTGTACTCATTGTTATATCTTACGCGTGTTAATGACATAATGCTAAGTAACCAATCAAGGTCTAATTAAACGTTGTGTTGTAAGTCATCTTGTCGTAACACGCTTTGGTGAAGTGTCTTAAGTGGACACCCTGTGTTAGGCTGTTGTCCGGCCCTAGGATTAACATAGTCGTCGATGAAGGAGACGAAATATTGGCTCCTCTCAAGACTAACGTTTTGTGTTGGTCCCCACACATCGGAGTGTATCAAGTCGAGCTTGTTCCGGACCCAGTTACCCTCGTTGGGGAAAAGAAGTCGGCGTTGCTTCCCAAGCTGGCAGGCTTCACAAATTTGTGCCTTTCGGCCACTAAATTTGGGCAATCCGAACACCACCTGTTTCGATTGCAGGTCTTGAAGCCGCTGGTAGTTAACGTGGCCTATCCGTTTGTGCCATAAGTCGATGTCCGACTCGACTTTTTGTCCCTTCACGAACACTGCGGTGCCACCGTCAGTAGAGTCGAGGATGAACATCCTCCCATCTTTTCGCCCTTGCGCAATAACACGGCCTTCTTACTCAATGAAGCACCCGAGGTGTGTAAACCGAACCTGCATCCCTTGGTCGACGATTTGCCCGACTGACACCAGATTCTTCGTGATGGTCGGGACGTGTAACACATTCGTAAGTTTCCCTTTCTGCCTGACATGGCTCAAGGGAACTTCACCGACATTCGCGATCAGATGTTGAGTGTCATCTCCGGTTGCGACTACTCCTGGTTGCGTCGGTTTCTCAAGGTATGAGAACCACTCCTCGTGGCACATCATCTGATTTGACGCGTCCGAATTGACGTACCACACCTCCTCCAACTTCGGGGTGATCTTCTTCATTGATTTTGCTTCGTGGCTCGTCACGAAGACTGGCCCTTTTACGGCTTTTCCGGATCCTTCGGCGTAGTGCGATCGCTGTCGGTTTCCTTTGTCGGTACGTCCGAAACCGGAATCGGAATTGGTCCTCTCCGACTCGGCGCGCTTTTTCCAGCACTCGCTCTCCGTGTGGCCTTTCTTGCCACAACACCAGCATTCCGCGGCGGATTTCCCTTGCCGGTTCTCGTCGGCATCACTTCGGTGCCTTCTTCCTTGATCTCGTCGCCCGCCTACATTGCGTACCGACTCGCCTCGTCCACCACGACTACGAGGCCTATCTCCCTCCATGTACAACATCTTGCTGTCGGCATGCGTGCTTGTCGACGCACCCGCGTGGTTCTACTCTATAAGGAGCATCGACTGTAAGTCGAAAAACGACGGCGTATTCTCCCGGGTACACACAACAGTTCAGAACGCTCCGAACTTTGACGCCAAACCCCCGAGACAGACCTGGACCATCTTGCTTTTCTCGATGTTCACATCGATGGAAGGAAAGGAGTTGCATATGTCCTTGATCTTCGAGGTATAGTCAGCCACCCACAAATCACGTTGTCGTAGGTTGCTCAACTTCTGTCGAAGTTGAAGCTTCCTGGCTGTGGTGCTCGCGGCGACGATCTTCTTCAGATTTTCCCACGCACCCTTCGGCGTTTTTGCATCCTGAACGTAGCTTAACAGTTGTTCGCCCACACAAGACGCGAAACAGTGAGCACTCTGCTCGTCGATTGTTCCCATGCCGAGAAGTCTTTGTGTGTCGAATCGGGTGTTGTGTCATTTGCTTCATCGACATAGCTCCAGTAACCGTGCCCGAGTAGGTACTGGTGCATCTTGTAGGACCAAGATGCGTAGTTGGTTCTGTCGAGCTTCTCCGTCGGAAGCGAGCTAGCCATTCCTCTGTCCATCGGTTTTCTTGTTCTTCTTCGTTGGTTTTTCCTTCAAGCAAAGTCGGTTGCAGAAGTTCGCAACCCTCGCGCTCTCATACCATGAAAAGAATGATGTGCGGAAGCAATATAGAAAAACTGAACAATCGAAAACGCAGGTTTAATGGAAAGCTTAGGTTTGCACAGTACGCACGGGAGAGACAGAGAGAGAGTAAACACAAGAACTTAATTCAAAAATAATACTCGATCTATACATACATTGTGCTTAGTGAGCACCTTGTATACAAGCCCTGAAAATGGGCTGACACAAGTACTGACAAAACTTGACTGCTCATAAATGAGCCTCGACTCTTACTCCCAAAACTATTCCTTACGGGGAATATCTCTCTCGCGGCCTTTCCGTTTACGCACCGATACGGCCTCTTGTTACGCACCGGTTTGCGTATCTGTTTTACGCACTAGTCTGGCCTAACCAATCGGTCCCAACCGATGCAGTCCTCGGCTTGCTCAACCGATCCGGCCAATGTTGAGCTTGTCTCTCAACACTCCCAAGGGTCTTGTACACGCCGAATGGGATCCTTCCCCTCCTTTCTTTCTTTGTGTCGAATCTTCATTGATGAGGTTAAGCTCTTTAAGGATCATCTGATACTTCTACTTCATTGTATATATCTCCTTCCTTACGATACATCTCTTGTCATCATTCTTTGCTTTTCTTATGAATTAGCTATGTTCGTTTTACCGTTATATTTATGTGATTACAAAATATGTCAAAGAAATTTTTTCAACAAAAAAATTGCAAAATGGTTGTTAGGGTTTTCTGGAGTTAGCGTATGTGAAGTTAATTGATGGTTTACCATAGTCTTGTTTGTGAAGTTCTTTTCATTTTAAATCGATGATTAAGAAAGTTTGCAATGTTGGTTTTGTTTTATTATCATGGTGGCAAGTGTATTAAATTATTGCGTGTTATTATCATTAGTCCTGTAATTCTCCGTATTGTTAGTATTAAAGATTTTGTGGGTTCTGGCTACAATACCCCTCTTCAAGTTGTAACTCCAGAATATTTCAGGTCAGTTTGACAATTGATGCTCTCTTAGTTGATTAGCCAGAAGATGTAAACATGCAAATGTCCCTCTCTTTGTTTTATATTTCTACATTTGGTTTACAGTACACTAATTTGTGTTCAGTGAACGGTTAACCAGGATTATTGACACTCCCGCTCTGTCGATGTTGCACGTTTCCTAATGCTTCGATAGGAGAGCACCCCTTGTGGATAGACATACTAATTAAGTTGTTTTGTATTCATCAAGTTGATTCTATTTTCTTGGTACTTGATTTTCTTAATTTTATCTTCTTTGGGATTCTTAGTTGTAGCATTGTTATGGGTGTTGTTTTGCCATCATAACCAAGCAATGTAAATCGACAACATATAGTTTAGAAATTTAGGAGTTCATGTTTTTGGTGGTGATGTGTGTTTGTCATCATTGACTATAATTAGCTATTGATGCTTGTTTGTGTTGTGCATTGTTGCTAATCATTAATCACCCTTTATAGTTGATCATTCCATTTGTTAATTCTGTGGAATATATGGTGGTTTATTTGGAGTTCTTACCCTCTTTAATTTTTTTATGGATCGTTTAATTGGTACCTCTAATGATGAAACCAAAAATTTGTTGACATGAGAATAATAATAATAGTTTCTCACTTGTTTGGAAAATAGACAATCATTACAAAAAATCAGCTTTGATCCTTAATATCAAATCGTTTTAGAACAGAAAGGACTTCAAGTCCTTTTATGCTCATATGTCCAAATCTCTTATGCCAAAGCTCTAAACGAGAGTCAAATTCAGCAATAGCAAGAAACCTTCCAGGTAAAGTTGTACATTGCAAACTGTACAGAGTACGCTTTTTGTAACCTTTCACAATAACCATAGATGCTTTCTAGTGTTTCCATCTGATGATAAATTTAATACAACAAAGAAAGCTAATATGGCTTCAAATGTTATCATTTAAGACCAATTTGGTGAAAGATGGTGATGTACTTTGTATTATAGGTGATGCCTTCATAGGTCATGTTCAAAACATGCAAATCACCAAAACAGATGTTATTCATGCTTTATTGTCAATCGATGATGGATTGACACAAACATGGATAGTAGACTCTCGGGCTTCTTTTCATGTTACTCCATTTTTGGAGTGCTTACCACATTTGATGCAGGCAACTATGGAAGAGTTTATCTTCGTAACCATAGTGCTTGTAATATTGATGGTATTGGCACCATTCACTGGTCTTTGGATAATGGTCAAGAGCTCGTGCTCAAAAATGTCAAATATGTACCTAGCATTAAGAAAAGTCATTGCTTTGGTACATAAATTTACATAATGTAAGGTTGGTATTTGATGATGGCGAGCTTTCAATAATTGCTTAATATGAACTGTTTAAAAACGAAGCCATTAGGACATGACCATTAAGAAACATTTGTACCATAGAAATACCCTCTAAGATATGTTCTAAGTTCTAACCAAAAAACATGGCATTTTGAGAGACAAAGCATCATTTTCAATTCATGATATTTTGAAGATAGAACTTAACCAAAATCATAAAAATGTATATTGAAGAAATTTGTCATTCTCTTCGTTGTCCCCTAGTGGTGGCCACATTTTCACAAACTCGTGCACATGGTTCACATCTCAATATATCACTACTTTACTAGGCACCACTACAAGTGTGGGGTATTAACACATGGCGTCTCTCGCTCTCTCTCTCTCTCTCTCTCTCTCTCACACACACACACACTTATCTACATTAGGTTCACTGTCGATTCATTCATCTATATCACATGTGATGTGATCAATTGTGTGATTGTGATAAGTTGTGTGCACTATGGACCTAAAACTTGAGATGAGACATGAGAAGTTGAGAAGCTTACTTTCCACGTAAGTTAGGTCCTTCCCATGTAAAAATAATATGCTAGAGAACCCACAATCGAAAAAGTTCATAAGTTCATCCTAACTTGTTCTATTCACGATGTCGATGATGAATGTTCAGATAAAGACGTAGATATCTTAAGAAATGTGTGGGGTATTAGAGATATGTACTAATGTAAGCATAAGATAAGGATAAAAGATAGATAGATAGAAAGGAGAGAGAGAAAGAAGGGTGTTGATCCAACCGACCACCCTTGAGCGAAGGGATCGACAAAATGGTAAGAAGCTAGAAAAACAACCAAAAGTTCCTTTGATGTTAACAATACATTTTAAAGTCACTAATTAGTGATTGCGAGAAAAGTGTGAAGAGAGAGACTTTGTTTGATGCCAACAAGGCTTATAAAGACACATGCTAATTTTTGATAAAATGCTAGAAAAACACCGGAAAGTACGTCTAGCGACGAAGAGACTTCAAAACTCTAGGGTGGCATAAACTATTTTCTTACAAGCCAATCTGAGAAATCATGTAACCATTAATGAAAGGGCAACGATAATAATAATAATAATAGAAGAAAATTCTAATAATAAAAAAATGGCAAAAGTTATAATGTGATAACAACTAACGCTTGAGAATCTTTTTAATGTAATTTATGCAATAAAATTATAAATGGTTGATGGGATGCCCCTAGCAAATCAAATCTTTAATTAAATAGAAAACAAAAATGGAATAATACTTATTTGCTTCTATCGCGGGCCAAGGTGTGTTCCTTTGGCATATAGATGATGTGGTGTGGGTTCTCGTCTTCACTATCACCATAATGGCATTCCCGTTAATAAATAAAAGAAACCCGGATTTCCATTCATGTCAAGGGATTCTAGAGCTCAAAAAAATGGCAAAATACCGATGACCTTTGTTCTCAATATGGTTGGCCAATTCCTCCTATCAACCCCAATGTCAAGATGATTTTGGAGAAATAATGAGACCTTGACAACAAATTGATTGGGTATTCAAGAAGTTATTGTATTTCTCCGAACCATGATGCTTATTATTTTTCCAAATGCCCCTCCATGATTCACTTGCTCGCTTTTCCTTATTTCCCTGAAATGCCCTTGTTTTTATTTGTTTTTATCTCAAATGACATTAGTTAGAGGGAGTTATGTCCCTGAATGTCCATTTTTAGATTATTTCTAGTTAGAGGATGGGGATGAATTGAATGCATATAACTCAGGTACCACCAAAAATATTTCATGTGTCAACCAAGGGCATTCGTAATAATATACGAAAATTAAAGGGCAGTTGGGGAAATAAAGAAAAATTCAAACATTTTTCCTTCATGTGTGTGTATAATAAATGTTTTGAAATTTCTTCACAATTCTTGTCCTATTTTAAAAATTCCCTAACTACCTGTCTTTTTCCGACTCTTTGAAATACTCACATTTTACATACGATTTCTGCCATCTCTCTTTCTCAATGATTTCCTTGTGCTATGTTGAGGGTTTTGAAAGGTAATGGCTATTTGGAAATTGGAAGCACATTTTCGTAAAACCTATGGCTATTTTGTAAAAAATTTGCAGGTTTGTTTGTGATAATATATTTGATGTGTTACATAATAATCAACCCCCATTTGTTCTATATCCTCAATCTAAAATCGGTTGCAAACTTTTGAACCTTATACCAAACTAGAAATCTAGAAACCATTAATCCATGGTTTCCAATTTTAGTTTTATCAACACGAATTGAATGAATGGCAAATGTACACTTGAGTTTTCAAACCTACCATTCTTTATTAATAAACACTTATGTTCTCTTAAGTTTATACTATTTCCTTATATATCTAATAAATATTTCAAAAATGTTCTCTTAAAATAAAGTCTCCAACTAAATCAACGTAGACCTTCTAACCTCAAACCATTTATAAATTTCTACATTTGAATTGGAGTGGCTAATCCATCAAGTCATGATTTTGTTGTTGGTTCAATCCAAAGTTTACCCATCTTCACAGTACTCTATGTTGCCATCGAAATTCATGACGCCCTTGACGAAGTCTCAAAACTAAAACTACAAGAGTAACTAGATCAAACAAAATGCTTTCTATTAAAACAAAGTATTGAACCTATTTGATTGGTTCGCTTATTTGAACTGGTCCAAAAAAAACTCGAGAGACGTAGTGATTATAGCATACGTGTATATGAACATTTATTCCATTTCTCTGGAGCATTTAAATCTGTTCACAGAGAAATTGACACACGGATTGGTCCTCAATACATCTTGAAATTGCAAGCCATCATTTTTCTCTCCGCCAAATTCTTTATGAAGTTCTTGCAAAAGCACACATGTCACAAAATCAACAAAAATACTGTGTATGGCCAAACTCTAATAAAATACCAATCATACAATGTGTTCCTTATTGGATGGATAGACAATAAAGCAAAATCAACTGAGGAACACCTGAATTTTTCTTTATTTCCCCTAGCTATTAGTCAACCACCCAAAATAGAGGGAAATGGGATGAATTCAACATATAATTGCTCTTTTCAACACATAATTGGTTTTTTGGGTGTTAGACCATGGGCATCATGGAAAATAAAACTAAGGAGCACTTGGGAAATAGAGAAAAGCTTGGGATACTTTGGAGTTTTTCGTAAGGACAAAGACTCTTATGGAAACATTAGGCTAGAAAAAATATCAGCAGTGATTTGCAGATGTCAAGATGACCAAATCTAGAGTAGTAAAAAGCATGGGGTCCTTTCCAGAGACCAGTAAGAAAAATGTTGACATTCCATTATGTATGTTTAATGGATTGATATAAAGAAAAGAAATGGGTATATCTCTTATCAGCTTATCATGAATGCAGAGTTTTGACACTGAGGAATTGAGAACATTGTGTGAAGTGGCACAAAACAATGAAAATCCATGCAACACTATAATGTTCACTTCGACAGAAAGATGGATGTCATCTTTTCTATATCGAAACCTTTTGTCACCTTTGACACGACGAGATCAAAATTTCATGCTTTGATCACAATTCATTGTTCATAAGAGTTGTTAAAAACCTTCATAGACTGTTTGAAAGGCTTGAATTTGTCACTGACCTCTTATCAGATAGTGGTTTTTGTGTCTCTTATGAGTAGTTGTGTTAGAATGGAGTAAGGCTATGGTGAGTTCATCCAATATAGTTCTGATACACTAGCAAGATTTAGAACAACAAATTTGACCATGTGAATGAATTCATGGATTGGATAGGAAATTCTGGAGGCCAGATACTCTCAATTGATGCAAGTCACTGACGTAATCAAGCAATAAAATATGATGTTCTTTGGTCAACTCTTAATCTTGGAATTTCATGTAATAAATTTAATATACAACCTTGTTTTTATTGGCAGCGATCTCGTTCCATTTCCCAGGTGAACTCTTGCCTGAAAAGGTACATTTTCAAAATCCCCTTTCTGATAGTTTGACCAAAATTCAATGGTTCTGCAAGTAATTCATCTCATACATTCTTCTAGCATAAAAATTAATCACCAAAATCCCCTCTTAAAAACCCGACCTAAATATGTTGTTTCTATTAGCAATCAATTGATTTCGCAACAACTTGTTTGAAAAGGTAAGTGAAATGCAAAGAAAAACACAAATGAATGTCACATAGGTTCATCATAAAACGCCATGGCCATGTACCAATACTCCTATATTGGCGTATGAGATTGATTTAGTTAGCAATATTAGTTTAATTTATTTTCCTTTGTCCTACATCAAACAAACAATTTAATTTAAAACAAATTGCATGGTCATCTGGCATGAAATACCTGCATTCCAAATCAATGAGCACGATGCTCAATAAAGGAGCCAGAGATACCTGATGTTCCGAGAAGGCTTATTTTCCTTTGGCCTACATCAAAAAATTTAATTTAAAACAAATTGCATGGTCATCTGGCATGAAATACCTGCATTCCTAATCAATGAGCACGATGCTCAATAAAGGAGCCAGAGATACCAAATGTTCCAAGAAGGCTTATCTATTGACAAATCATGTAGTAAAATTATACATGAAGCATGACATAAATGGAAACAAAAATTGCAAGGTAAGAAGAAAAAATGTTACATTTCCCTATTCTGGACCAAGACCACTGCACCGTTGCTTAATATGAGCCAACAAGCTTCCAAGCTCCTCTTCAACTTTTTTCTTTAGGTAGAACTCATCTTCGCCAAAAGATGCAAGATAGGTGTTGTACTTGGACAACGTAGATTTTAATGCTTCCAAAAGCACAGGCGACAATGGCCTCACCTTCTGAAAATATCATGAACGGTCAGTGGCCAGTGTAGTCAATCCCATGTTGCCATACAGTTTGCAAGCATGTCATATTTAACAATGAGAAAATCATAGAGTTTCTAGGCATATTAAGCTTCCATACTGAGAGAATCATGACTACAAACATCTCCATAAATGAGAGAAGCTATCAAGCCTTTGAGAATCATAATAATACATCTGTAGAAATGAGAGCATCATAGAGAAGCATATCAAACTTCGAAATTATAAGAAATGAATGAGTACCAACATGCCTATACAATGAGAGAATCATAATATCTTCAATAATTTCAAGATTAAATAACAAACGAATCATATGACTACATACATCTCCAAACGCACTAGAGTAGTCATCCAAAACCATCCTTAATGATACCAAGATCCTTGAGAACTTCTCTACTGCCTCAACAACTCCCCAAGCATTTTTCAGCTCCTACAAGCCCAATGCATCATCAGTTTTTTTGGTGAGTGCTGCTTAAACATCATCTTTACCCTCATCGGATATTTCTATCCAGTTTACAGCCATGAGCTGCCATAGGGCATGGAGGATGTCCGAATCAGATATTGATGGCATGTGAGCAATACCAGTTGACATTGACCTAAGGATGTGTCGATTAGAAAGGGCCTTGTTTCCTGAGGCAAAGAATCGAAGAATTAGAATGACTCCATAAGCATGAAGCATCAAAACAAGCTACAGATGTGGGAAAATGACGATGCCATGGACAAAACATAGCACCATGTTAATCGATAAAAAACTACAATAATGTTCAAAAGAAAAGGAAAATGTCTCTCTACCAGGACTTGCAATAAAACACTAATCTCATAATAATGGAGCAACATGAGGAAGATCATTTGATTTTGAATGGAAGGAAGGTGAGCATGCGAGAAACTAAATTCCATGGAGATGAAAAAGAATCTAAAGCAAAAAAGAAGTTAAGGATGCAAAAAAAGAGGTATAAATGTGAAGAAGTAATGACTGAAACTGGAAATAGCGTAGAATGTTCCTTATCTATTACTAAGACATGAAACAAATGATTATTATTAGAATTAGGAGAAACATGATGGTCATGAAAAATATCACAACAAAGATCGTATTGATTCCAAGAAAGGATTGTGGCCAGGCCTAAAGTTAAATCTCATGTGTAGAGGCCCCAAAACAAATTGCTAATCAGGGGAGAAGCACAATCACAATCACAATCAAAGAAAATGAAAAATAACTGCAACATCGGGACTTCCCTAATCTGATTGTCAGAATAACACAAGAAGATGGGGAAGATTGTTCAAATTTCAAAAATTGAATGTAAGTAAGGATCATTAAAAGCAAACGTTAAAGATATCACAAAAGTACAATGCCACTTCCCTAATCTGGAAGAAACCTAGCATCAGTGTTTGAGAAAATGCACCCTCATTGAATCAAATGCTTGCCTGATTTTCAAAACTACTAGTTGAAAATACATATGAGGGAGACAAGAATCTAACAAAAAAAATATGATGATCAGCTGAATCCCTAAAAGCTAGAGCCAGTTTCACATAATTCCCATTATCTCATGCATGAAAAGGGATATGGCACGAAAAAACGAAATTTACAAAGTAGGGTTAAAATAAAAATGGCAATGCTCAGGGAAAACAAAAGCGGAATCGAGGTGAAAGAGGAAGAGGAAAAGCAAATTTAAGGCAGAAACATAACCATGTTCACAAAACCTAACCTTAAAACTTTGAGACCTAAGCCCTACGCGTAACCCTAATCGTACATCAGAAAGAAAGAAAGAAAGTGCTTACTTGTTAGCAAAAGAACTCCTCGAAGACGGAAGGAAACGGAAGAGGGAAGAAAGACGAAGGGAAGATACTGATAAGGGAAAGATGTAACCAAGACTTCTCGGGAGATCACCCATCCCAATACTGTTCTAGCTCAAGCACGCTTAACTTGTAATGCTTGAAGCTCTCCTATCAATATCTTCCCTTCCTCTTTCTTTCATTTTTCCCTCTTCCGTTTCCTTCCATCTTCTAGGAGTTCTTCTGCACACAATTAAGTACTTTCTTTCTTTCTTTCTCAAGTATGATTAGGGTAATGTCCAGGGCTTAGGTCTCAAAGTTTTAAGGTTAGGTTTTCAAAGTTTTAAGGTTAAGTATTGTGGACATGGTTATGTCTCTGCCTTAAATTTGTTTTTCCTCCTCCTCTTTCCCCTCGATTCTGCTTCTGTTTTCCCTGAGCATTGCCATTTTTATTTTAACCCTACTTGGTAAATTTCATTGTTTTTTTCTTACTTGTGCATATATGGCAATTCGTGGTTCCTCATTTTTTGCATTTTCTCTTTTCCGTACGAGTTCACTTATGTGTTATTTCACAGATATAGTTTAGACATGTCACAAGTAGTAGAGTTTCACATTTCTATGCAGACAAGTCGCAATTAGTTTTTTTCCCGTTTTACCTGTGTTGATATGGTGTAGATTAGCCACATTTAGGGTTTTTTTTTATATCTAAGGATATGATTTCAGAAAATTCAAGTAGAATTTTCTTGTATCACTGAAAATAGATCTCATTGTTGTAATCAATTTTATTTTTTTTAATTTAAAAATATTCTCATGGCATTTTGTGTGTAGAGAGAAATATTTGCCAACACTTCCATCTCTAAGAACTCAATCAATAACCTTACTAAAAGATAGAAATTGTTTTTGAAAATAGAGAAATGTCCCTCTTCCTTATGTGAATGGTCTGAGTAAAATGGATGTACGACGTGCATGTAAAATCACTCGCCTTTAAAAAAAAGAAATAAAAACAAATTAGCATCTCCAAAGAGGTCTAAATGGCCAATGGATGGACAACAAACTAAAAGCTTATCAACGTAATTAGGTTGTCATCAACTCATAATGATATAGGGATCATGTTGTGGATGATGCAATGCACAAACTAAATATATATATGAGAGAAGTAAAACATGAGAGCATCACTCCATGAACTCTCATAAGATGGTTGCATATGTCATCAATTGTGAACCACATGTAGGGCTACTAGATCTTGAGCATGTCTATGTGACATATCATCATTGAAGAATAGCACATTGAAGTGCATTGGTATACATGTAGTTGGGACATGGTGAAGCTCACACTGTCTTAATGTGAAGAAATGGTCTTTATAACATGTTAACTTCTTACAATAGCTCTTAAGCCACACAAATACAAATGGATTTCATTTATGATATTTTAAGTAGTGTTTGGATGAATAGTTAAGAAGGGTTCAGGTAATTAATGTAAGGGCAATTTTGTCTCGAGGTAATTATTGCGAGTATGACATCAAGTAGTTCATTGAGTAGGTTCATGATGCACAAAAAGCAAGTGGTTCGGGCTCTAACTATTGTTAAACAATCCTCCTTGGATAACTTATCTTATCCAAGAGTAGCTATAATAGCATGACGTCCCTTAAAACTATTTTACTTGATGCATTATGCTACACACTTGTTGATCTATAATGGAACCATGCAACTTGAATGAAATTGTCTCCTTGAGCATAGCAAAGTGGCTTTGTTAGTCTCTACACAGTCAAAGGAAGGAATAGGAGAGATCTTGGGCATGAAATCTAGACCCAAGCAATATCCATCTCCGTTGTCGTCTCCGTCTCCCTTCCGGTGCCGTTCGGCCACTTCGACCACTCTTCGACCGGCGCTTTTCCGGCTTCTCGTCTGTCTCTGTCAGTGTCGTTGTTCTAGCCATCGATTCGTCTTAGTCCGGCCCGTTTCGGTCGTCGTTCGATCCATTCCGGCCGGTTTTTCGACAGTCGGTTCGGCTACTGTCCGGCTGCTCCCATCTCTGGCCATTTCGGTCTTGCTTTTCTCAAGCTTTCCACTGTTCGGTTTCTGTCCAATCGACTCCATCTTCGGCCAGTGTCTCTCCGGTGTTCTTTCGGCGTCATCATTGTTCCTGTCGTCGGTTGTTGAGCCGTCGTCATCTCTGCAGCCCCTATCTGGCCATTCTAGATGTTGTCCGACCACTCCGGCCACTTCTTGGCCGCCATTGCGTCGCTTGACGGCCATTGTTTGGCTATTCCGGCCCCATCTAGTCGTCACTGTCTTTCTGGCCCTTCCGCTGTCTGATTTTGGACATCCATCCGGTGTCTCTTTCCGTTTTGGACGTCTTTCGGGCTTTATCCATCCGGTTCATGTCGTTCTTTTTCCATTTCTTCTATCCGGACCGTTCCATCACGTCGTCTCATCCGACTTATGTGTTTGTCTCCGGCCTCCGTCTGTGACTTTTTGCATCACGTCGTCTCGTCTGACTTCTCCGTTTCTGGCTATGTCGAGTCGGTGTCTTTGTCTTTGTCTAGGTCTGCCTGTCGCCTTTGTCGTTGTCTATCGACCGCTCGTTTCATCTGGTCGTTTGTCTAATCTAGTCCGATCCTTCGTCTTTCCAGTCGTGTCTGTCCTGGCTGTCCGTGTCCTTACGGGTCTTTGTCTCCATCCCTATCCATCTCTGTCTTGGTTTCCGTCTCCATATGGCCATGTGTCCGTTTGTCATGTTGGGTCGTCCCTTCGTTTTTCCGACCATTTTTGTTGTTGTTGTTGATGTCTGATGTGCGTCTACATCTCCTTCTCCATCTAATTCAGCCCTTCGGTGTTAATGGGCTCCGGTTCTGGTTCCGATTCCGGTTCCGACTCTCTTTGTGTTACTTCTTTTAGAACCATCTCTCATGCATTCTCAGCATAGCTTGTCGGCCTCCACTCCACACATTGCGTCTTCCTCCGCAATCTCCTGGTGGGATTCTCTTTCCGGTCGTGCTAACACCGGTTCCCTCTACGTCGTTGTTTGTCCAGCCGTGCATCTTGCACCACGCTTTTGAAAACACACACATTGTTGCTAACCGCTTTCGGAAACATGCTTGAACATACGTTTGTTGCGTATCCTTTTGCGACGTCCTCTCGCACAACATCATCATGTTGCATTCCTCGACCTCGATGTCTTCCAATCAACATCACCATTTCCCACACATCATCCATTTGATTTCTCGCACATTTCGTCGTTGCCATGTCTTTACCACATAGTAGTCTTCGACTTCGTCCCCAAAGGGGGGTAGCCTTAGTGGTCGCCAAAAAGTGTTGTATGCTTTTAGGGTTACGGTTAATATTTATGATAATGATTATTGATGATGAAGATAGCCATGGTGTAATAGTGAAAATGATGAATGACATGATGGTGAGTGAGATCATGAACAACAAGACAAGCATTGAGGGGTGGGGGGTGGTGCCTAGAATGGCTCCACCCCCCTCCCAAGGGGGTTCAACGTAAGGGGGAAGAGAGAGAGAGAGAGAGAGAGAGAGAAATGACAAGAGAGAGATTGAGAGAGAAATGTTCCTTGTATTCATTCATTCCCCATATGGGGTTAAATAGGTACAAAAGGGTGGATACACAAGGGTGCAAGCCCCCTAGCCATTCACACCTAGTCACTCACTCACACCTCTTTGTATCCACCACACTCACACTTACATTTACACTCATAATCGTCTAACATTATACATAAATTACATCTTCCACCCTCACTTATCACACTTATCAATCACCTGTACATCTCGTACGGTAACAACCATCATCTAGTGGAGGCATTGGAATTCTCTACAAAAAGACTTCCAATCATCTAGTTGGCTTGGAAATGATAGATTGCGCTCTCAACTAATCAAACATGGGTTGATTGGTGTTTATAGGGTCAAATGCCATTGTTACATGTGACTATTAATATCTTGTATCATTGCGTCGTTGTCTCTTCTATGGCTATCATCTAGGGCTGAAAAAGAGTGGAAAGTACATAACTCTGTGTATGGATGGTCGATGATCCTAAAATGTAGTTGGCATTCTAAATTCTTACTTGTTGCAACGAACTTCATTGGAAAGTTTAGATTGGAGGTTTGCTATTGGGATTACCTCAAAAATGACGTGGACTAGGAATGGGAAATAGTTTTTATGCATGGTTCAGGTCGAAGATACATCTCATCATTCCATACAATGTTCTATTGCTTGCTACATTTGGAGTAACATTTCCCAAATTTGGCAAGTATAATGTTATTTGATGCCCAGATAGTGAATGTTTACACAATTCACATAGGTTGACCCAAAATCAGAGATGGAGATTGTTTTCCTATTTCTAAGGTCTTGGGGATTGTGTCATAATTGGGATATACACCATGCTTTTGTATTTGATTGTAGGCATGGAGTGAAAGCAATATCTACGAAAGTTGAAGGTCGCAATTTGTGCAAGGATTGGGTTTGGTCGACGATGTGTGAAAAACATAGTCGAATATGACCAAACACAATACATTGTATCAAAGTGTGATACTCAGACTCTCTACTTGTTTAAGGCAATACATAGGAGAGGGAGAGGGAGAGATGGATGTAGCTTAGTTGGTAAGGTTTCCCAATGGAGACCAGGAGGTCATGGGTTCAACCCCTACATTCCATAGTGGCATATAGTGAATTGAGAGATACTACTATAAAGTATGCAATATGTTGGCCGGTCAGAGAAGGCAAATGGGAAAGCAAGGTCGGATCGGATAAATATAGAAATAGGAATAGAATTATTAGGAGGGACGGATCCGGTAGTTGTAACCGATCCGGATCCGAACCGATTCGATTTCGGTTAACGGTTGCCTACCGAGCACCGATTGTAATCTGGCCGGATGCCTATAAAAGGATCCGATGTTTTGTAATGAAGGGGCGAAGAATTAATATAGTTTTGCTTATGCTGATTAATCTTGTCTTCGTCTGTGCTTAAGTGTAATTATCATACGCGTGTATTAACATCCTATCCCTACCACCCCTTTGGAGAAGTGTCGGATAGACACCTGTGTTGCGGCTAGTCCAGCCATACATACAACACAATAGAGAAGTGAGAAAATTGGGTTTCGAACCCGAGACATAGGTGCTTGTAGTGTAACAGCTTACCATTAGGTAAGCTAATTACGATAAAAATAAAAGAAGAGAGAGAGTTAGAATTAGAAATAGATGCTTTATCGTCCATAAAGAGGCCAATTATGACCTATGGGACCAGAGTATACATGTGTTCTTGATATAAGTCTCCTCCCTAAGAAGCGGTATTCATACGTTGAAGCACAAATTCTCTGTGTTAATAAAGCATACACATATGAGCTTAACCTTCTAGGTGGTATCTAAAGTATGGCACTTAAGTTATCACTCCCTCTTAGTATGTCAGCATATCTTGAACGAATTGCACTATATGTTGACCATGTGAAGAGCAAGTGTCTTCAAATTCGTTACGTTTTGATACCATGATGCAACTTGAATACCTAACTTGCAAGATCAAGTGCAAAGTAGTGTAAGGGCTCTACGAGAATTATTACTCATATTGGTAATGAGATAAGGTCTGATACGATCAATAAGGATGGATGGCCTCAGTCTCAATGGACATAAAAAATTTGAAGGACAAGCTCTTGTGTGGTAAATTAGATACCATAATCCATGTTTTATCAAAGGTGGTCGAAGCAAAGTTCCTAATTATGCATTCACATTGCAATTGAGAATTTGTATGACTCTTTTTGTTAAGAATGCATGAGATTTGTTGAAGTGACCCAAGAAAAGGCAAAGTTACTAAGCATTTCTTTGAATTTAGGATCGAGAAAACCTTTATTCGTTGTCAGAATAAGTATAATAATGGGTATTTTTGTTAAGATGTATGTATGTATAAGATTCGTTAAGATTTATGTATAAAATTTTACACATAATTTTATGTTATCTTTTCTAACGCGTTGAGCTTAAATGATCCCACTTGTGTGCTTTCTGTAGGTAAGTAACTTTTACACCCGTGATTCACCATCTTCTCGTGGAGATGGATTCACAAGGTATTTTTTTCATTATTGTTAATCTTCTCTTTAATGGATCACTTATTAAGAACATTAGATAAAGGATTCAACTATTTGAGTTACTAATTTAAGCCTTTACTTTGTTCATGTGCAAGCAGCAAAGCTACATTTTCAACGCCACGGTTGTTGGTATCGACAACCTGCGATAATATATGAGGGGATTTAGAGACGAAGAACTATAATGATTTAATTGTATAGATTCAATGCCATTAGAGAGAAAGGAGTTGAAGGATTCACTAGGTGAAAAAACAAAACCTTTTTGGTTGAATCTTCACCCTCGAAGGTGTTAAATGACTTAATTAAAAGTGTACAGGGCTTAAAGGGTACCATAGAAAAGAACAAAGAAGAATTTAGCCAAAAGATAGAAAGTTTAGAGGCAAAGATAAAAGAACATAAATTAACTAGTACAAATTTGGAGGCTAAAGAAAAGGCACGTGCTATCTACCAAAATATTAGTACGAGCCGATTGCTTTTTGTCGTGTCTTTAGTTTATGAATTAGAACAAAGCATTCATACTTTTACAGAGACACTACCTAATAAGTTTTATGAAACATCTTCACAAGAGTATAAAACATTAGTTTTAAATAAAAACAATAAAAAGAAAAATATTACATATTACGACGTGCTCGCTCTAGAGACTGATAGTGCACGTAAAAAACGTTTAAATTTAATCCAACAAAACTTTGAATAGGAGCATGAAACTTATGAGAGAGTGGATGTAGTGACAATCATGCTAAAGCTTCGTGAGCTTACACAAAAAAGAAATAAGTTCTCTACACATTTATTTCACGAAGAAACAAGTGAATCAAATTTAAAAGTAAAGTTAAAATACTTCTAGATATAGAGAAGGCTTTAGCTGAGGGAAACCTAAGTGAAGAGCTAAAAGAGGTAGATGGCTTCATTTTAATAGCCATGAATAAGGAGAAGGTTGATAAAGCAAAAATAAATAACAAAACTCTACAGGAAATACTAAAAGGGTAGAACGAAAAAAAGGAAAACGAAGAGAAAGAGGTCTTAAGATGAGATGAACAAACTATAGAAGAAGACAACTCCTAAGGATCTTGTACACCTCAAATTGGATCCTTCCCCTCCATTCTTTCTCTGTGCCGAATCTTCATTGATGAGGTGAAGCTCTTTATGGATCATCTGATACTTCTGCTTCATTGTGTATATCTCCTTCCTTACCATACATCTCTCGTCATTATTCTTTGCTTTTCTTATGAATTAGCTATGTTCGTTTTACCGTTATATTTATGTGAATATAGAATATGTCAAAGAAATTTTTTGAACAAAAAAACTGCAAAATGGTTCTTAGGGTTTTCTGGAGTTATCGTATGTGAAGTTAATTGATGGTTTACCAGAGTCTTGTTTCTAAAGTTCTTTTCATTTTAAATCGATGGTTAAGAAAGTTTGCAATGTTGGTTTTGTTTTATTATCATAGTAGCAAGTCTATTAAATTGTTGCGGGTCATCATCATTAGTCCTATAATTCTTCGTATTGTTAGTATTAAAGATTTTGTGGGTTCTAGCTACAATACCCCTCTTCAAGTTGTAACTCCAGAATATTTTAAGTCAGTTTGACGATTGATGCTCTCTTAGTTGATTAGCAAGAAGATGTAAACATGCAATGTCCCTCTCTTTGTTTTATATTTATACATTCGGTTAACAGTACACTAATATGTGTTCAGTCAGCGGTTAGCCAAGATTATTGACACTCTCGCTATGTCGATGTTGCACCTTTCCTAATGCTTCGATAGGAGAGCACCCCTTGTGGAAAGACATACTAATTAAGTTGTTCTTTATTCATCAATCTAATTCTATTATCTTGGTACTTGATTTTCTTAACTTTATTTTCTTTGGGATTCTTGGTTGTAGCATTGTTATGGGTGTTGTTTTGCCATCATAACCAAGCCATGTAAATCGACAACGTATAGTTTAGAAATTTAGGAGTTCATGTTTTTGGGGGTGATGTGTGTTTGTCATCATTGACTATAATTAGCTATTGATGCTTGTTTGTGTTGTGCATTGTTCCCAATCATCAATCACCCTTTATAGGTTTACATTCCATATGTTCATTGTGTGGAATATTTGGTGGTTTGTTTGGAGTTCTTACCTTCACTATTTTTTTTATGGATCGTTTAATTGGTACCTCTAATGATGAGACCAAAAATTTGTTGACATTAGAATAATAATAATAATTTCTCACTTGTTTGCGAAATAGACAATCATTACAAAAAATCAAATTTGATCCTTTAACATCAAATCTTTTTAGTATAGCAAGGACTTCAAGCCCTTTTTGGCTCATATGTCCAAATCTCTTATGCCAAATCTCTAAACAAGAGTCAAATTCAGCAATAGCAAGAAACCTTCCAGGTAAAGCTTTACATTGCAAACAGTACATAGTGACCTTTTTGCAACCTTTCACAATAACCGTAGATTCTTTCTAGTGTTTCGACAATTCTCCATCGAATAAAGTGATGTAATCATGCGAGGTATATCCACAATCCATTTGTCTTACAGATGGCAAACTTTTCTTAATTCGAGGTACATACCTCACATCTTTGAGCACGAGCTCTTGACCATTATCCAAAGACATGTGAATGGTGCCAATACCATAAATATTACAAGCACTATGGTTACAAAGATAAACTCTTCCATAGTTGCCTGCATCAAATGTGGTAAAGCACTCCAAACATGGAGTAACATGAAAAGAAGCCCGAGAGACTACTATCCATGTTTGTGTCAATCCATCATCGATAGACAATAAAGCATCAATAACATCTGTTTTGGTGATTTGCATGTTTTGAACATGACCTATGTAGGCATCACCTGTAATACAAAGTACATCGCCATCTTTCACCAGATTGATCTTAAATGATAACATTTGAAGCCATATTAGCTTTCTTTGTTGCATTAAATTTATCATCAGATTTGTTTTTCTTCTCTCCTACATTCTTCTTCCTTTCTAGTTCCATCTTCAACACTCTCCTTTTTTTAGCAATGCATGCCAAATATGGAGAGTTTGTAAAATCTCACAAAGTGCTTCAACAGGTTCCTATTTGAGATATAGTCTCTTGGACTGCACTTATTGCTGAGTATGCTAAATAGGGTGAAGGCCACAAAGTTGGACCGTTTTAAATAGATTCAAAATGATGGCATTGCCCCAGATATTGTCACATATCCTAAATGCTTGTGGGACTTTTTGATTGATATCTACATCAAATGTGGTCGGATAATCGAATGTGATTGCATCTGGATATACTGACTATGGGCTCGAAAAGCAACTATTTTATGACCTGGAACAAATGCAAGTAGAAGAAATTTGCTTGATTTTTTTGCTTCTTGGAAGCTTGTTTTGGCGTAGAGTCTCTAACAAGAGGAGGGGAATTACATGGCGATAATAATGCAAAAGAAGGATTTAAAAAAGATCCTTTTGTTGGTACAATAAATGTGAACTAATAATTGAAGCCCGAGAGCCTTTTGATGGATTATTGTTGGTTGGAGATGTGGTACAATGGTCTGTCATGATATTGGGCTATACTGAGCATGATACAAATGAGGATGCTATACAACTCTATCTTCAAATGTTGGTGCAAGGCCTCTTACCTAATATGATGTCATTTTCTAGTATGTTGAAAGCATGTGGCAATATGGGAGATATACAGAAAGGGAACAACTTCCATGTTCAAATGTCCTCGTAATACATGGAGGTCACACAAACAAGTGCCTTATTGAGAAGTATGCTTGAACCTTAACAAGTCTTTGCCATAAGACAAACAAGAAGTCTTTTTGAATGGTCTAGTTTAATTTCGAGATATGCTCAAACGGAGAAACTGTGCGGAAAACATTTAGCACAATTATGGTTTCTAATATCGCCTCATGGAATGCATTAAAAAGAGGTTATAGAGACTTTGGATATGCCGAGGAGGGGTTGTATTAGTTTTGAACAGATGCAACACAATATATGTATACAGTTTCCTTTAATTTTAATACCAATGGAGGATATTTTTTATGAAAAAAAAATGGACAACATTAGAAAAAGATTGCTTCAATGAAAACAGAACGCATCGTATCAAAGTGTGATGATACTCTAGGACTTGATAAATAGGGATGGTTGATCCATCAAACGTGGCCCGAAGGAACCATCTCATATTATGCATTTCCCCAAATTATAGATTTACACAGAACGCATCGTATCAAAGTGTGATGATACTCTAGGACTTGATAAATAGGAATAGTTGATCCGTCAAACGTGGCCCGAAGGAACCATCTCATATTATGTATTTCCCCAAATTATAGATTTACTTGGGAAAATTACAAGATATACAAATCTGGCATGGATTTTACCATTGACAACAAATGTTGCACCTTGGGTGGATTGGCGGTTATAGGATGACACACGCTTGTTACAAGTCACTACAAATATATTGAATCATTATGCAATGGCATCATTACGTTTGGCTATCTTCTGAAGTAGAAAAGGTGCGGAATGTATGTAAGTCAAATGCAAGTCAATGGCAAAAATATTACGATGTGGTTGGGCATTCCCATTTGCCATTTCATGCAAAGGTATTCATATGGAGGTAGGAATCAACGACGACTCAGCTCAAGCCAAAACCGAACCGTCAATCCATTTTGAAACGATTTGGTGGTTCAATTCAGTTTAGTTTCGGCTTGAGTTTCCTTAATCGGTTTTAGCTCAATTTGGGATTTGCTCAAACCAGTTACCATGCTAGTTAAGGCTTAACTAGTTTGGCCAACCCAATTTAAAAACCAATTTGTTCCAAGATTGGAAACCCCAAGCTGGTTTAGGTTTGTCTCGAGGTAATTATTGCGAGTATGATATGGAGTAGTTCATTGAGTAGGTTCATGATACACAAAAAGCAAGTGGTTCGGGCTCTAGCTATTGTTAAACAATCCTCCTTGGATAAATTATCTTATCCGAGAGTAGCTATAATAGCGTGACGTCCCTCAAAACTATTTTACTTGATGCATTATGCTACACACTTGTTGATCTATAATGGAACCATGCAACATGAATGAAATCGTCTCCTTGGGCCTAGTAAAGTGGCTTGTTACCCATATTGCCCGTGGATAGGTTACTAAGGGCGTTTGCTTTTCATTCTGTAGAGCCTCCTTGTACATATTGTTGAATTGACCACAACTGCCTTAATTTCACACAGTTCGGCTTTCTTAGTGGGAACCATGGCTATTTATGTACACATATTTAACGTTGAAATACGTATAGTACATCATCATTTGTATAGTACGTACTATACTTCAATGTTGTTCAGTCAAATATCATGTACATTTGTCCAATACGGTATTTAACGTATTTATAAAAAAACTGGTATAATATGTATTTATAAAGAAAATGTAAGTAAAACCCTAACAAAAAGCAAAAGAAAAAAAATATTTTAGTTAAAAAGAAGCCAAAGGAAGGAAGAAAGAAGAATAGAAGAGACGACGATGAAGAAGATGATGAAGAAGAAGAAGAGAGAAAAGAAGATATAAACCTGTCTTGAGTGTGATAATCGCAGAAGATAGAAGAAGAAGAAGAAGGGAGAAAAGAAGACATAAACCTGTCTTGAGTGTGATAATCGCAGAAGATAGAAGAAGAAGAAGAAGAGAGAAAAGAAGACATAAACCTGTCTTGAGTGTGATAATCGCAGAAGATAGAAGAAGAAGAAGAAGAAGAAGAGAGAAAAGAAGACATAAACCTGTCTTGAGTGTGATAATCGCAGAAGATAGAAGAAGAAGAAGAAGAAGAAGAAGAGAGAAAAGAAGACATAAACCTGTCTTGAGTGTGATAATCGCAGAAGATAGAAGAAGAAGAAGAAGAGAGAAAGGAAGACATAAACTTGTCTTGAGTGTGATAATCGCAGAAGATAGAAGAAGAAGAAGAAGAGAGAAAAGAAGACATAAACCTGTCTTGAGTGTGATAATCGCAGAAGATAGAAGAAGAAGAAGAAGAGAGAAAGGAAGACATAAACTTGTCTTGAGTGTGATAATCGCAGAAGATAGAAGAAGAAGAAGAAGAAGAGAGAAAAGAAGACATAAACCTGTCTTGAGTGTGATAATCGCAGAAGATAGAAGAAGAAGAAGAAGAGACAAAAGAAGACATAAACCTGTCTTGAGTGTGATAATCGCAGAAGATAGAAGAAGAAGAAAAAGAGAGAAAAGAAGACATAAACCTGTCTTGAGTGTGATAATCGCAGAAGATAGAAGAAGAAGAAGAAGAGAGAAAGGAAGACATAAACTTGTCTTGAGTGTGATAATCGCAGAAGATAGAAGAAGAAGAAGAAGAAGAGAGAAAAGAAGACATAAACCTGTCTTGAGTGTGATAATCGCAGAAGATAGAAGAAGAAGAAGAAGAGACAAAAGAAGACATAAACCTGTCTTGAGTGTGATAATCGCAGAAGATAGAAGAAGAAGAAAAAGAGAGAAAAGAAGACATAAACCTGTCTTGAGTGTGATAATCGCAAAAGATAGAAGAAGAAGAAGAAGAAGAAAACGAAGAAAAGAGAAACCTATCATGAGTGTGATAATCGTAGACTATTCCTCAATCTATGAAGGCATAATTGTACACAATTACAATTTGAAGTAGAACATTGTGATACACACTTACACTGATTTATAGAATAAGGGAATGTCGACATCCATATTACTACAAGTATTTTAGGATGTGAAATGTTCAAATGTCTTAAATGTATTTTAGGATGTAGAACTATATTCTACAACACAAAATTGTGTAAACATAGATATTTTTTACAATATTATAGATATTTTTTAGAAAGATAAATAATTTTCAAATACTAGAAGTATTTAACGTACTATACATTAAGTACGTATTTGACGTATTTTATAAGTATTTAACATATTAAGAAAACGTATTTAACATATTTTTAGATTGGGAGGTGCTATACGGGTATTAATACGTTAAATATGTATGGTATCCGTACCATACCTAACGTACCTAACAACCTTGGTGGGAACTATTTTAACCACATCTTGGTTTTAACATATAGTTTTCTTTGCTTACGTACCTCCACTTGGTTACATATGTTTGTGTCCAAACATGTTGCTTATGTTGTGCATGCCACACTTATAGGGGGTAGTTTCATGTACCCTACTCCTTCATGAACCTTCCCTACTTTTTAGAGAGGGGGTGGGAATCTTGGGAGTGAAAATCGCATGAATCTAATATAATGAATGCTAGTAGAAATATAAAAAAGGGGTATCCAAACCAAGTCGTTAACGCTATGTATGTGTGACAATTTGTACATGTGATGTGAAGAAAGAAATAAGGAAAGATGTATTAATGTCTTTTAAGAGGCCAAATGTCCTATAAAACCAAACAAGAGATTACATGTTAAGTGTTGTCTCATTTTTTAGAACAAAATAAATGGTACCACGTAAAAAAAAGTGAAAAAGAAAAAAGTTGACTAAAGAATGTCGTTATTGGTACATGTAAGATTTTTAAGATGTATGTATGTATAAGATATTTTAACATTTATGTATAAAATTTTATGCATAGTTTTTTGTTATCTTTTCTAACGCCTCGGGCTTATATGTTTCCTTGTTACTCCTATTGTACTTGGACATCATCCTTGGTTTCACAAGGATAGAATTACCTCCTCATTCGGTGTAGATTGGTTCTCTTCTCATTCAGGTTTATGCAAACATTCAATTTCTAGATATTGCTTTTTGGAATCTACTTTTCCATGAAGGAAAGTTTGTCATTGGCCATACTAATACCTTGTTACCCATACTACCCGTGGATAGGTTACTAAGGGTGTTTTCTTTTCTTTCTATAGAGCATCCTTGTACATATTGTTGAATTGACCACAACCACCTGAATTTCACAAAGTTTGGCTTTGTTAGTGGGAACTATTTTGACCACGTCTTGGTTTTGACATATAGTTTTCGATACAAGGAAATGCTTGCAGGGTGATGTAACTCAGGGCATTTATACACACAACCAAGCGAGAGCAACCTTCCAACGCCTCGTAAGGAAGAAGAAGAGATTGTATTTGGCTAAAGTTGAAAATCATTTATTTCGCTTGTTTCTAGGACGAGAGAGTAAAAGAGCATGGAAAATGTTTAATGAGAGGCAACCCACCACACAACTGACCTCACCTCAGGGGTGACATGAATATGCAAAGGTCCGATATGATATCCCGGGGTAACCTCTTCTTCCCCACCCGAATGCCTCATGCCCACATGAATCAACCTTCTTTACACCACAAAATGTAAGAAATGCCATTGATCAACTACAATTTGGGAAGGCCCAAGATCATGATGGATTGGTGGGTGAACACTTTATCTATGCCCGTGACACCTTGTTCCCATTGCTAGCACACATCTTTGATAGAGCCATGAGTGAAGGTTTTCCTACAAGATGAACTAAGCATACCATTGTGCTAATCCTCAAGAGTGGAGACCCCTAAATGTAGTTGGGACATGGTGAAGCTCACACTGTCTTAATGTGAAGAAATGGTCTTTATAACATGTTAACTTCTTACAATAGCTCTTACGCCACACAAATACAAATGGATTTCATTTATGATATTTTAAGTAGTTATAATAGCGTGACGTCCCTTAAAACTATTTTACTTAATGCATTATGCTACACACTTGTTGATCTATAATGGAACCATGCAACATGAATGAAATCATCTCCTTGGGCCTAGCAAAGTGGAGACCCTATGATGCCAAGCAACTATAGGAAAATCATGATTGGCCATTACTTGGCTAAACTATATGGCTCGATTCTAGAATCAGAATTGAGTATATGGGCAAAGCAAAATGGTTGTCGTTCAATTGGACAGGCAAGCTTTCGGAAGGGGTTCATAACTTTGGATCACATATTCACCCTTCGGGCCCTTACAAAGGAGGGCAAAGCCCACAATAAGAGGATTTATTGCTGCTTTGTAGATTTCTGAAAATCCTTTGACATTGTGCCACGTGCTCGGCTTATGCAGCGGCTAGAAGCCCATGGTGTTCCTATCAATATGCAATGGGGAATCTATGCACTCTATGAATCTGTGTTAGGAAAAGTTCAGTCTCCTAAGGGCTTGTTAGAGGCGGTGGCTAGCACAATTTGCGTGAAGCAAGGATGCCCACTATCCCCTACACTCTTCAGTCTCTATATAGATGACGTATCACAGTACATAGAGGGATTTGGTGGTTCCGGAGCACACCTAGTAGGTATACAGATATTACTATATGCTGATGATATTGTGGTGATTTCTGACTCTCCGGAGGGACTCCAAAGACATCTAAATGCCTTAAAACTATTTTGTACGAACAAAGGTTTGTCAATCAACATGAATAAAACTAAAGGGATAGTCTTTAACACCACCCAAGCATGGGTAACAAGATTAGAACCAAAATTCTTCTTGGGAGAGGAAAAGGTGGAATACACATGCTCCTACACATACCTAGGAGGAACATTTACAGGACCTAGGTTCTCCTTACAGGAGGCCGCTTTAGCCCGACTTTCTCGTGGATATGCAGCCCTTGGTGCTCTCGAGAGACAATGTGCACATTTGCAGTTCCAAGAGCCACGGACTATGCTATGGTTATTTGATACACTTGTCACACCAACTCTTCTCTATGGAGTAGAGACATGGGGACCGAGTCTTAACAAGGCAAATCATTGGAAAGATTTAGAGAGACCTTTAGTGTTAATGATTGCTCGCATGATAAGGAGCAAAGCAACGGTGCCCCACGATATAATCCGAGCAAAGATGGGAGCAACGCGTATAATAATCGAGGCATTGTTCCGATCAGTGACATTTATCCAACGTCTTTGGGAGCTCCTTAAACGAAGGTACCCAAGGTTGGCACTTATGTCATCAAGACAACTAGCTCAAAATGGAGACACTCATTGTTGGTATGCTGAAATGCAGCAATGGTTCGAGTCACATGGCATGAGTATAAAAGCACTACCCCCGTTCCAATATAGCTTGGATTGTCCCCATCTCAATATGACCAAAGCGAAAAAGAATAGAGTGATCCGAACTGATATTATTAACTTAGAAACCAAGATAACATGGATCAACCCCAAATACCACTTGGTACAAAGATGGCCCACTATAAGACACACTTCTTACATACATCGGAGGATGGATTTGTCATTAGGCCACCTTATATGGACATACATCTATCCTATGCGTTGCATAGTGCGATAGGGCAGCTGCGAACTTCATCATATCAGCTACAGATTAAGGTAGGTAGATACACACGACTACCTCTAGAAGAGAGAATTTTCCAATTGTGTCATCAAGGAGTGGAATCTGAAGAACACTATGTTTGTCATTGTAGTGTCTTTTAGGAAATCAGAGGGAGATACCATTGCCTCTTTAAACAAGGCTTTGGCCCACTACGCAAGGTAATGGAATATGAGGACCAACGATGCCTAGGACATTTCTTGCTTGAGCTCAAGAGACATTGGGTGACTAAAGAATCTCGTTATTGGTACATGTAAGATATTTAAGATGTATGTGTGTATAAGATTTGTTAACATTTACGTATAAAATTTTATGCATAGTTTTTTGTTATCTTTTTCTTACGCGTTAGGCTTAAATGATCCCAACTGTGTGCTTTTTGTAGGTAAGTAACTTTTACTGCCATGATTCACCATCTTCTCGTGGATTCGCAAAGTTTTTTATTATTATCATTGTTAATCTTCTCTTTAATGGATCGCGTATTACGAACATTAAATTAAGGATTCGACTATTTGAGTTACTAATTTAAGCCTTTATTTTGTTCAGGTGCAAGCAGCAAAGTTGCATTTTCAATGCGAGGATCGTTGCTAGCAACAAGCCGCAACAATATCCGAAGAAAGTTAGAGACGAAGGACTGTAACGTTTATCTTATGCATTCAACGCCATTGGAGAGAAACGAGTTGAAGGATTCACCAGGTTAAAACAAAACCTTTTTAGTAGACTCTTCACCATCGAAGGTGTTAAATGGCTTAATTAAAAGCGTGCAAGGCTTAAAGGGTATCCTAGAAAAGAAAAAAGAAGAATTTAGCCAAAAGATAGAAAGTTTAGAGAAGAACAAAGAAGAATTTAGCCAAAAGATAGAAAGTTTAGAGGCTGAGATAAAACAACATAAATTACAGATAAAAGAACATAAATTAGAGATAAAAGAACATAAATTAACTATTACAAATTTGGATGCTAAAGAAAAGGCACATGGTAGCTACCAAGTTATTAGTACGAGCCGATTGCTTTTTGTCATGTCTTTAGTTTATGAATTACAACAAAGCATCTATACTTTCACGAAGACACTAGCTAATAAGTTGTATAAAACATTTCGACAAGAGTATGAAACATTAGTTTTAAATAAAAAGAATAAAAAGAAAAATATTACATATTACGACTTGCTCGCTCTAGAGAGTGATAGTGCGAGTAAATTACTTTTAAATTCAATACAACAAAACTTTGATAAGGAGCATGAAACTTATGAGAGAGTGGATCTAGTGACAGCTAGCTAAAGCTTTGTGAGCTTAGGCAAAAAAGAAATAAGTTCTCCACACATTTATTTGAAGAAGAAACAAGTGAATCAAATTTAAAAGTAAAAGTTAAAATACTTGTAGATATAGAGAAGGCTTTAGCTTAGATAAACTTAAGTGAAGAGCTAAAAGAGGTAGATGGCTTCAATTTAATAGCCATGAATAAGGAGAAGGCTGATATAGAAAAAACAAATAACAAAACTCTAGAGGAAATACTAGGAGGGTAGAACAAAAATAGAGGAAAACGAAGAGAAAGAGGTCTTAAGATGAGATGAACAAACTATAGAAGAAGCAAATTCCTAAGGATCTTGTACACCTCGAGTTAGATCCTTCCTCTCCTTTCTTTTTGTGTGCTAAATCTTCATTGATGAGGTGAAGCTCTTTATGGATCATCTGATACTGCTGCTTCATTGTATATATCTCCTTCCTTACCATACATCTCTTCTTATCATTCTTTGTTTTTCTTATGAATTAGCTATGCCCGTTTTACTGTTATATTTATGTGATTACAAAATATGTCAAAGACATTTTTTGAGCAAAAAAACAGCAAATCGGTTGTTAGGGTTTTCTGGAGTTATCGTATGTGAAGTTAATTGATGGTTTACCATAGTCTTGTTTGTGAAGTTCTTTCCATTTTAAATCGATGGTTAAGAAAGTTTGCAATGTTGGTTTTGTTTTATTATCATGGTCGCAAGTTTATTAAATTGTTGCGGGTCATTATCATTAGTCTTGTAATTCCCCTTATTCTTAGTATTAAAGATTTTGTGGGTTCTGGCTACAATACCCCTCTTCAAGTTGTAACTTCAGAATATTTCAAGTAAGTTTGACGATTGATGCTCTCTTAGTTGATTAGCAAGAAGATGTAAACATGCAAATGTCCCTCTCTTTGTTTTATATTTATATATTCGGTTTAAAGTACACTAATCTGTGTTCAGTCAACGGTTAGCCAGGATTATTGACAGTCTCGTTGTGTCGATGTTGCACTCGATGTGGATAGACATACTAATTAAGTTGTTCTATATTCATCAATTTGATTCTATTTTCTTGGTACTTGATTTTCTTAATTTTATCTTCTTTGGGATACTTAGTTGGAGCATTGTTATGGGTGTTGTTTTGCCATCATCGACTATAATTAGGAGTTCATTTCTTGGGTGGTGATGTGTGTTTGTCATCATTGACTATAATTAACTATTGATGCTTGTTTGTGTCATGCATTGTTGCCAATCATCAATCACCCTTTGTAGTTGCTAATTCCATATGTTAATTGCGTGGCATATTTGCTTGTTTTATTTGGAGTTCTTACCTTTGCTTGCAAACTTTTGAAACTTACACCAAACTAGAAATCTAGAAACCATTAATCCATGGTTTCCAATTTTAGTTTTATTAACACAAACCGAATGAATGGCTAATGTACAGTCAAGTTTTCAAACCTACCTTTCTTTATTAATAAACACTTTATGTTCTATAAAGTTGATACTATTTGTTTATATATCTACTAAATATTTCAAAAAAGTTCTCTTAAAGTAAAGTCTCAAACTGAATCAACCTAGACCCTTTAACCTCAAACTATTTATAAATTTCTACATTTGAATTGGAGTGGTTAATCCATCAAGTCATGATTTTGTTGTTGGTTCAGTCCAAAGTTTTCCCATCTTTACAGTACTCTACGTTGCCATCTAAATGCATAAAGGATATTTTATTTTCATGATTTTACATTTAAAATCTGAAAAACAAACTTATCATGCATCACTAGTTAGGCCTAGGTCTTATCATAAAAGTATCTAAGAGAAGGTTGTATTTCAAGTAGCTAAATGAATGGAGTGAAAGGTTAACGTCACACATACATTGTCATGGACATGAACATCATTGGAAACTAGGAGATAATATAAAGGAGATGTTACCAATGACTTCATGATCCAACAATAAGGATGTGATGATCCTTTCCATGCATTTTGGTCTCATGCACATTAAAAAATATGCATACATAGAATATGTATTGAAAATAACAGTAGCCATCAAAAAAGGATATGAACAAGAACATTTAAAGGGTGTTAAAATTTAATCTTTGAGCATAAAATATATATATATATTCAAATATTGGCTCAAAAGCCAACCAATTCGAAAAGTTATATGAGAGAGAGTGCCTAGATGGATGTAGCTTAGTTAGTAAGGTTGCCCAATGGAGACCAGGTGGTCATGGGTTCTGTTGAGAATCAAGCTCAACATAGCACAACGTGTGAACACACCTTTTGAGAGTCTATGATTACTCAAAGGTCAAGAGTCACACCACTACTCTCTACACATTAATTATGTGTCATAGAATCATATTCTATGACACATAACTAATGAGTTACATATTGGCCATGACTATGCGTCTTCACATTCCCCAAGAGAGAGAGTGGTTGTTGTAAGTTAATGAAGAGTGAGGGTGACTCTATATAAAGCACCCTCCTCATACTTCATACCAAGTTGGTCGTGACTCCTTGTAATGCTACATTATGTCTTTGATATTCTACTTGTGAATATAGATATTCTTCTTCTTGAGTATTCTATTTCCATTCTATCTAAACTACCTTGTGTTTTCTCTTCTCTCATCAAGTTTCTCTCACACATACACACATAACACACATCTCTTCCGTTTACACAAGAATCATACCCGATTCTTTACATGGTATCAGAGCGATTTGGTAGCTCGATCTAGCCCACTTGCCTCATCGTGATCGTGTGTTGTGCTCTACGCCGACGTTCAAGAAGAACCGGCTCATCGCTATCGTAGTGCGACTACATAGCTCGTGTTCGAGAGAGAAGGAAAAGAAAAGAAGGAAGAAATCTACATCAACAATGAATACTCAAATGGGGAGCGCTCTCCCTAGCAAAAAGTTGGATCGCAACAACTTTGCATCTTGGGAGTACAAGATGCACCAATACCTTGTCGGCCAAGGCTATTGGAGCTATATCAAAGGAACACAAGAAAATTGGCCCAACCCGAAAGACGCCGACTACTCAACATGGGAGCAAGCAGTGAGTCGAGTAATGTATTGCTTGGCGACATGTGTTCATGATCACATGCTCAGGTACATTCAAGAAGCCAAGACGTCAAGGAAGCATGGGAGAATCTACGAAAGATTTTCGCCGGCACCATGACCGTGAGGAAGCTTCAACTCCGCCAAGAGTTGAACAACATCCAACAAAAGGATATGTCCATTACAAGCTACACCTTGAATATCAAGGAGCTTTGCAACTCGCTCGGCTCGATAAGCGTCAATGTGGACGATGATGAGATAGTGCAAATATGCCTCAGCGGCCTTGCACCACGGTTCGGCACGATGCGGACCTCCGTACTAGAACGGGAGAATCCGCCCTCCTTCGACCTTCAATCCATATTGTTGGTCGAAGAGAATCATGTTCGAACAAGGAACAACGCCTCGGAAGGACAAGTGCTCTACACGCATTCGGACGGAGGAAGAGGACGCGGTCGTGCAAGAAGAGGCCGATTCGACCAAGGACGTTGCGGACGAGGCGGACAAGGACCGATTTACGAAAACAAATCTCAATTACGGCAACAAGATGGAGGCCATCAGGAAACCTTCGGAAGAAGGGGGAGCCACCATTCCGGTCCAAGCCGACAAACCTCAATCGAATGCGGATATTGCGGGAAAGTCGGCCAACACAAAGAAGATTGTCGTAAGAAGATACGCGAGTCGGCTTCCACTAGCCGACAACTCACCAACTACGCCATCAACTCCGACTATGATGATCGCGGCGGAATGTTCGTGATGAGACGTAGAGCGAATTCTATGTCGGCCTCTACTTCTACTAATGCCTCCGGTCCGGAAGACGTATGGTTCGTTGATTCCGGTGCCTCGAACCATATGACATCGCATCAAGAATGGTTCCAAGAACTTCGAGAGCCGGACCGACCCGGCTATGTCGAAACCAAAGACGATACTACGCATCCGATTCGGCACATCGGCAATGTTCTATTCGGAGAAGAAGGTAAGCAAACTTATATTAAAAATGTCTTGCATGTACCAACTATCACGAAGAATTTGGTCTCTGTTGGCCAAATTGTAGAGCAAGGAATGCAAGTACGATTTAATTAAGGCAGTTGCTTCATCGAAAAAGAGGGCCGACTCATCGCATGCAGACGAAGAGAGGGCCGAATGTTCATTCTCGACTCACATGAGATGAAATCGGCCATGTTCGCAAAGGGCATGAAAGCCGATTCCGACATAGAGTTATTGCACAAGTGGATTGGTCATATCAACCTCCAAAAGCTCAAGGCAATGCAATCGAAAGGAGTCGTCATCGGGCTCCCGACATTCACGGAGAAAGAGATTGAAGGCATGCAACATCGGCACCCATTTCCGAAGGAGCGGAACGTGAGCAAAGGCGTACTCGACGTAATTCATTCCGATGTATGGGGTCTGGCTCAAACGGTGACATTTGGGAGATGTTGATACTACGTGAGCTTCATCAACGACTTCTCTAGGCACACTTGGATCTACCCAATGTGACAAAAGAGCGAAGTTTTCGAACACTTCCAAAAATTTAAGAATGAAGTCGAGAAAGCCACGGGCCGACATGTACGATGTCTTCAGTCGGATGGAGGCAAGGAGTACTTCTCCAACGAATTTTCGGCATTTCTACGGAAAGAAGGAATACGGTGTTTTCATGTCAACATATGCCACAACAAAACGGGGTGGCCGAACGCAAGATTCGGCACATCTTCAAAGTGGCACGGGCTATGCTTAACGAAAAGCACATGCCAAAATTGTATTGGGCGGAAGCAGCTAACATAGCCGTCTATCTCATGAATCGGTGTATGACATCGGGTGTGCACAAACTTACTCCGCACGAGAAGTTCTTCGGAAAGAAGTCAGACCTATCGCAGGTTCGGATATTTGGCTCCATTGCGTACGTGCACATCCCCGACGAGAAGTGTCAAAAGCTTGACTCGAATTCGGAGAAATGTATCCTCGTACGATACTCACTGGAGCAAAAGGGATTCAAGTGCTACAACCCCTCAACTCGAAAATCTCGAGTAAGTCGAGATGTCGTTTTTAATGAGTCACCATGAGTTACATATTCCCCATGACTATAAGTCTTCACATTCCCCAAGAGAGAGAGTGGTTATTGTAAGTTAATGAAGAGAGAGGGTGACTCTATATAAAGCACCTCCTCATACTTCATACCAAGTTGTTCGTGACTCCTTGTAATGCTACATTTTGTATTTCATATTCTACTTGTGAATAAAGATATTCTTCTTCTTGAGTATTCTATTTCCATTCTATCTAAACTACCTTGTGTTTTCTCTTCTCTCATCTCTTTTCTCTCACACATACACACATAACACACATCTCTTCCGCTTACACAAGAATCATACCCGATTCTTTACAATTCAGCCCCTACATTCCATAGTGGCATCTAGTGAAATAGAGATATATATGAAGTATATAACAGAGAAGTGAGGAAATTAGGTTTCGAACCCAAGACACAGTGCTTGTAGTGTTATCAACTTACCACTATGGTAAGCTAATTACGATAAAGAGAGAGAGAGAGAGAGAGAGAGAGAGAGAGAGAGAGAGAGAGATCATCACGCCCTTGACAAAGTCTAAAAACTAAAACTAATCGACTAACTAGATCAAACAAAATACTTTCTTTTAAAACAAATTATTGAACCTATTTGATTGGTTCGCTTATTTCACCTGGTCCAAAATAACGTGGAGAGACGTAGTGATTATAGCATATGTCTATATGAACATTTATTCCATTTCTCTGGAGCATTTAAATCAGTTCACAGAGAAATTGACACACGGATTGGTCCTCGATACATCTTGAAATTGCAAGCCATCATTTTTCTCTCCGTCAAATTCTTTATGAAGTTCCTGCAAAAGCACACATGTCACAAAATCAACAAAAAAACTGGGTATGGCCAAACTCTAATAAAATACCAATCATACAATGTGCTCCTTATTGGATGGATAGACAATAAAGCAAAATCAACTGAGGAACACCCGAATTTTTCTTTATTTCCCCCAGTTGTTGGTCAACCACCCAAAATAGAGGGAAATGGGATGAATTCAGCATATAATTGCTCTTTTCAACATATAATTGGTTTTTTGGGTGTTAGACCATGGGCATCATGGAAAATAAAACTAAGGAGCACTTGGGAAATAGAGAAAAGCTTGGGATACTTGGGAGTTTTTCGTAAGGACAAAGACTCTTATAGAAACATTAGGCTGGAAAAAATATCAGCAATGATTTTCGGAGGTCAAGATGACCAAATCTAGTGCAGTAAAAAGCATGGGGTCCTTTCCAGAGACCAGTAAGAAAAATGTTGACGTTCCATTATGTATGTTTAATGGACTAATGTAAAGAAAAGAAATGGGTATGTCTCTTATTAGCTTATCATGAATGCAGAGTTTTGACACTGAGGAGTTGAGAACATTGTGTGAAGTGGCACAAAACAATGAAAATCCATGCAACACTATAATGTTCACTTCGACAGAAAGATGGATGTCATCTTTTCTATATCAAAGCCTTTTGTCACCTTTGACATGACGAGATCAAAATTGCATGCTTTGATCACAATTCATTGTGCATAAGAGTTGTTGAAAACCTTCATAGACTGTTTAAAAGGCTTGAATTTGTCACTAAGCTCTTATCAGATACTGGTTTTTGCGTCTTGTATGAGTAGTTGTGTTAGAATGGAGTAAGGCTATGGTGAGTTCATCCAATATAGTTCTGATACACTAGCAAGATTTAGAACAACAAATTTGACCATGTCAATGAATTCATCATGGACTGGATAGGAGTTCTGGAGGCCAGACACTGTCAATTGATGCAAGTCACTGACCCAATCAAGTAATAAAACATGATGTTCTTTGGTCAACTCTTATTCTCGGAATTTCATGGAATACAATTAATAGATTTTCAAGTTAGAAATATGTAATTTTTGTCTTCGAAAGAACTCTACCATAGGTTGATCATAAATGTAGAGGACTCTAATGCAAGGGAAGCACCAACGATGGTAGGGGATAATAACCTTTATTTTGCAACGGCAAGGGTGGTGAGATCATGGTTCATGGGGCTGCTATTGCTCGATCTATTGTAACCCCTTTATTATGTCCTTGTCGAGAGCTCATTTGTGTAGTCCTTGATGGAGCTAATGAAAGTTGTGATTGTTCTTTGTTGATAGGATTATATGGTTGTATTGTTGTCCAACAACTTTTTCTTGTGTCTGTTGAGTTCTAGCAACAAAAGCCCCAAGCAGTATTGGTCCTCATATTCCTTTACCTTGTGTAGAGAACCAAAACCTTGTTTAAAGAGGCAATGGTACCTCCCGCTTATTTCATAAAGAACACTACAATGACAAACATAGTGCGCTTCATATTCCACTCCTTGATGATACAATTGACTATTCTTTCTTTTAGAGGCATCATGCGTATTTGCCCAATCTCAATCGTGAACTGATGTGATGAAGTTCGCAACTGCCATATCACATTGTGCCGCTCATATTATAGATATATGTCCATATAATATGTGATGATGATGAATCCATCCTCCGATTTGTGTAAAAAGTATCTCATAGTGGGCCATCTTCTTATTTTGGGGTTGATCAATGCTATCTTGTTTTCTGTAATAAAAGCAGTCCGGATCACTCTATTTTTTTCTGCTTCGCTCATGTTTTGATGGGGATAACTTCCATATGGGGCCAATTGGTAGCACATGCTTTGGTAGATGATTCATTCATGTTTCTACCAGCCTCATGTGAGAATCTTGAGAAGGGGAAGCTTGTACGAAGCCAATTTCCATTGGCATCTAGATTACATATTTATTGGAGGAAGTCTAGTCTCATCTCATGTACTGGAAGGGATTTGGAATGTCTAGGATGGCAAGGATTCATGATTAGAAAGGGCTCTATTTTTCGACACTTGGGGTATCCATTGGGATTGTATATTAGGATTGGTGAATTGATTGAATGGATTTTTAGCAAGTTAAGGGATAAGTTCATGTATTGGTTGTGTAGTTTATTATGAAACTTATGATTTTGCCATTTCATTTACATGTGAAGGTTGTATATGGTTATGGAACCCAAGATATTGCCATTTCATTTAAACTTGAAGGTTCTACGATGTAATATGGAACCCATGATATTATATTGTATTTGGTTATGGAACCCAAGATATTGTCGTTTCATATACACTTGAAGGTTGTACTATGTAATATGGAACCCATGCTACTATATTGTATATGGTTATGGAACCCAAGGTATTCCCATTTGATATATACTTGAAGGCTGTACTATGTAATATGGAACCCATGATATTATACTACTTGACATTGTTGCATGGACAAAGAAACCTTTGCATTACATAACCTCTTTGATATTTGTTGTGGAGAAAGAAGGTTAAGATGGGAATCACATTGGTAGCATGGAACCATCTAGTAACTCCCAAGTGCTTGGTGTGAGCTACAATGTTGGACTTATCTATGCATATGATGAATCATAGTTGTTCATTATTGCAAGACATGTGTTTAGACTCACAACCATAGACATTTATTGTCCAATATTTCATTGAGAATGAGGGTATAAAACATGGAAGGACAACGATTAATGCTTCACGATGGCAATTATTGAACATATTTATTCCACTTAGGATTCCTTGCTCTTGATGTGTTCAATACTTGGTTGTCTCATGGCATGAAGCACTCCCATTATTTTTATGGAAACCATCATTTAGTGGAGGCATTGGAATTCTCTACAAAAAGAGTTACCAATCATCTAGTTGGCTTGGAAAGGATAGATTGCGCTCTCAACTAATCAAACGTGGGTTGATTGGTGTTTATAGGGTCAAACGCCATTGTTATGAGTGACTATTAATATCTTGTGTTATCACTAGGGCCGGACAATGGCCTAACATAGGGTGTCCCTTTGAGACACTTCACCAAAGGGGTATTGTGAGATAAAGTTAGACTGACTATTAATGAAACCCTAATTGTTTACTAAGCGGCAAGATCATTAGTCACAACACACACGTAGGATAAATTAAACTTAGCACAAAACGGTAAGTAACAATGATTATGATACAGAACAACAACACTATTAATTATCCGCTAATGATTACAATCTAACCAGGCCCTTTTATAGGTCTCTGGCTTAGGTACAAACTGGTGCCAACTGGCAACAGGCAACGAACCGGTCCTGATCCGGATCGGCATACCGATTCCGGGTCCGTCCGTTTGCTTCTCAAAATCATAATAATTCTATATTATAACTAATCAGCTCCCGGTTATTAACTATCTATCCCCCTTTTCCCATTCTGGACTTCCCTTGCCGGCCGGCTAACACATGGCACGCCGGTGGGACAATACCTTGTACGTCGAATCCCACGATCCGGCCTTCATTCATCCTCCAAAATGTCTAGAATGCTTTGATCTAAGGGTTCCAATGGTTACCTGGGAAGTTGTTCTGTCGTCTGCTACTGCTGTTGTTCCTCCTCCTTCTATTCCTGTGGTTGTGGCTGCTCTTCTTGTCAATCCGGCTCCAACTGTGACTGCTACTGGTTGACGTCTGTTGCCTATGGCTCTGTTGGTCTACTCTCCATTTCCGGATCAACTAATCTTACTGGCTCTTCCTCTTTTTCCGGCTCGACCGGTCTTGGTGTCTCCTGGTTCTGCTGTCCGACGTGCACTGGTTCCTACGGATGACCTTCCTTTAGCGGCTCCTCCTGAGTACTATTTGGTTGGCTTCCCCCGTCTTTAGCCGGCGTTTGTTCTGAAGATGGCTCCTCGTCACTGATGGTAATCGCCGCCGTTTTCTTGGCCACTTCTTGTCGTCGTCGTTCTCGTTCGTACTTTTCGAAACGGAGTTGGTTGTCCAACTGGTCATCATCCAGTTGTGCCACCAACTGGCGTACCGCCACCCTTTGCTCATCAGCCAAGGATATGAAATCATCCAACAGTTCATCTTTTATTGCTTCAATGCTTTCTTTATCCAGGATGTAAACTTCGTTGCCCTCTTTTCACCGGTTTTCCGCTCTGCCCGCAGCAACTGTAGCTCTGTTGCCTACTTAGCCCACTTCGACCACTATTGTACTGAGCTTTCTTCCACCCATTTCTTCGTTCAATTCCTCCATGCCAATAAGATGTCCCAGATCCGCCCTAGCCCCATCTTCGACTTGTTTTCCACGGCTTGTTTTTCGTCCTTCAATTGTTTGATCAGGCTTACGGTTGCCACTTCTTGGCTTCTGTAGTGCATAAATTAGATCTGATATGTCGTTTGAACTCTGTTTAGAGTCATTGTAGCGCGCTCTGTTTCCTCATGGTGCTGCACTTGCAGGTCCAGTCGCTCTTTCACCGTTGCCGCCAGTTGTTTCGCTACTTCGGCTCCCTTCGACTACTCTTCCATCAATGCCGCCGTCAACCGGTTAATTTCCTCCCAGAGTTCCCTGCACTTTTCCTACTGCCGATCACTTTCGGTAGTCAATTTCTTATGATCAGCATCCAAGTGCAGTCGGTCGAAGTCGTCAGTTTTTTGTTTGAGCTTTTGATTGATAAGCCGGCGAGCGCGGTCCTCATGGTCTTTTTGTTGCCAAAACTCTTCTTTGAGGCGCTCAATCTCCACTTCTGCCATCCTTCAGAGTTTCTCTTCTTCTTGCAGGAGTTTGTCTTTCTCTTCTTTCAGCCGGTCATACGCTTGATGACCTCTTCTCAACCTTTCCTCTGTTCGGCAAAGGCTGTTGGCCGTCTTCCTTTGTTCCTCGTCTGCCAATTTTTTCAAGTCTCGTTCCCTAGCTCGGAAGGCTTCTTTGACGATTACGTCAAGCGTCCGCTCTGGTTCTAGCTGTTGCTGTTGCGGCGACAATGCTGGCAATTCAATGACCGGTTCTTGATCCACCGGTACTACCATGTTCTGGACCGTTGGTTCCGCGATGTCTTGCCGCAGCACTTGCTTCGTCCCCGATTCTTGTTGAGCCAGTTCTGCCGCCATCCTAGGCTGCGGCTCCTCAGGGAGGGCTTCCAGTATAATATCCTCCACTGGCCTTGATGTCCCCCCTTCGTGGCCCTTTTCACTTATCTGGCGACGACGTAACAACGTCTCTGTAGGCTCGTCTTCCAGTTTTTCTTCCTCTAGGGTCTTGCTGTTGATTAACACTGCCAAGGGGTCCTGCCCCTGCGTTTTCTCTGGTTGTTGTTCTGCTTGTTGTTCCGTCAGGCGCAACTTGACTTTTAAAGGTCTCCCCGAGGTGTCCACCCATGCCTCCTTCTCTGCCAACCGCTTCCGATTCGGTCGTTCCTTCGCTTGGGCAGCAAAGAGTTGCTGCCATTTTGAAGCTATTTTGGGGGTCGATTCTGTCTGTTTCATGGGCTCCACCGGCGGTGCTAACAGAGTGAGCCATTGCGCCACTATTGTCCACATCTTTTTGCCATCTTTTATTGAGATGATGGCAGCGCTCAAGCCGTCAGCGATCATTACCCGTCAATCCACATGTACTCCCTCGTAGGTAGCTATGATCAAACCGGCTCTATTCCTGGGCATCGCCGGTGGTCAGGGGTATAGATGACCATACTCGTGGAGTACCCAAGAAATTTCCCGAAACAATAGGTCTTCACCACCTTGCGTGCGGTACGCCTTGCTGCCCAGGGAGTATTCACCGAATACCTTGTCAGCAGCTCTTGTGAAGGGTTGTCGATCGAGTATATTCCCCCTTCCAATAAGCTGGTCAGGGCTCGGATGGCTTCCTCGGTGATGACCTCCGTGTTGATGTCTTTGACGACATTTTCTGCATCTTCGTGGGGCGGTGCTTCGACCATCCTCAAGAATCCCTCTGGACCGTGTTGCTTCAGCCATTTCTTAGCCACTTCTAAGAGTACCATGCATTCCATGTCGTCGTCGGAGTCGGTAGGTTGTGGTAAGATTGGTGTGCCTATGTGTTATGTGTGCTCTCGCCTAATCACTCGTAATCGCCTGTGTGCGCTGAGATCTCTGTGTTCACGAAATGAAAGGGACTCTGCGCAGCAAAGGTTTTCTTTCTCCATGTGTGGCGCCTTTTCTTGATTCCCACGCATGCACGTCTTGTACTAATATAGCAATCGGTTGACATGTGGTGTGCCTTTTTTAAAGGCTTTAATTAGCCACCCACCACACCTTTTCAAAGTGCCCATTCACTCCTTGCCTCTGTAGGATGACTCTTCTTTCTTTTATTTTTTTTAATTTTTTTAATTTTTTTCAAAATTGAGTTTTAGTTAACCGGAAGCACCAGGTCCATATCCCGGTTTTTCCCCATATTCACGTTTGCCGGCCACTTGTTTGTCATTATCTGGTAACGCCGGCTCCGCCTGACTGTCGGGTACTTTTTTTCCTACTTCCTACTGCTGTATCAGCCTCCGTCTGCTCGAACAGATTCTGTGGCATAGGTCTACAATATGGTTTGAGTCGGAACCCATTGACCCATTTGCCCATTATCTCACCGGTTAGCGTTCCGAGCTAGTATGAACCGTTGAATTCCCGCGTTATCTAATACGGTCCGGTCCACCGGAACCGTAGCTTTCCCGGCATTTAACCCATCCGATTTTGGAACACTAGTATCGGCTTGCCGATCCCGAACATCTTCTCATTGCCCTTCCGATGCCGATTGATAAACGCCTTCCTTCGTCGTTGCTTCAATTCCAACTGCATGAGACTTGCTATCCGATGCTCCTCGAGTTCGCATAATGCGGCTAACCAGATTTTTTCCGACTCCTTTTCACTTAGGCGTTCTCTAACCTATATCCGCAAACTATGAACCTGAAATTCGATTGGCATTACTGCTTCCAGCTCAAATGCTAACTGGAATGGTGTTGACCGAATACTCGTTTTGTATGCCGTCTGGTATGCCCATAGTGCACTATGCAGCTTGGTGTCCAAATCGGTCCAGTTTTATTTGACGATCTTTCGCACGATGTTTTGGAGCGTTTTGTTTGTGGATTCGGCCAGTCCATTGGCATGTGGATAATAACGGGTACTACACTTGTGTACCACAGAATAGAATGTTGTTAAGCTTTCCACTACTTGACCGAGAAAATGTTCGCCTGGGTCCCTAATTAACTCGATCGGGCATCCATACCGGCACCAAATGTACTCATATAAGAACTTTTTCGTTGATGCCGCAATTTTGTCCCGCAATGCCTTAGCTTCTACCCACTCGGTGCAATAATATGTGGCAACTATAACATACCTGTTGCCAGTTCTCATTGCCGGAGGTTTAAACGACCCAACGAAGTCGAGCCCCCCCATTACTGAAATGGCTCTAAGGGTAGCACCGGCTGGTGAGGCATCCTTCCCTATTCTGTTGGTTGGCCTATCTGTTGACATAAATCACAGACTTTTGCGTACCGAACCGAGTCCTTCAATGTTGTCGGCCACCATAGCCCATTGTGTCATATCTTTCTTGCCGTAGCGTCCCCGGCATAATGCCCTCCGGCAACGCCACAGTGCGCTTCTCGTAATATTGTGTCCTTTTCATCACTTCGCACTACTCGCCGCCATATGCCATCCACGCCTTTGTGGTACAAGGTGTCCTGTGGTAGACAAAAATGTCGGCTTTGTACCGCTAGCTGCTTCCGCTTATCCCGGTTCATCTCCTCCGATGGGAGTCCCGTGCTTTGGAATTGATGCATGTTAGTTAGCCACTTGTCTTCATCGAGTACCGTGCTATCGGCTGCCGTTTCCCTATTACTTTAAACATCTCGGCATTCGGAAACTCATCCGGGACTCCATCACCGGTCTCGCCGGAATCTAACCGGCTCAGATAATCGGCAACCACATGTTGTATTCCCGGCCGGTGATATATTTCGAACTCAAACTCTTGTAGCAACAATGTCCATCGGGCCAGCTTGCCGGTGAGCAATGCCTTTGAGACCAAATATAATAGCGCTGAGTAGTCGACATGAAATGAAAATTTCCTTCCCAATAAATAGTGCCTGAACTTGGTAACACTGTAAATCATCCCTAAGGCTTCTCTTTCCATTGTTGAATAATTTTGTTCCACCTGGAATAGCCTCGGGCTAGCATAATAAACCGGTCGGTACCATTTCGGTTCGGTTAGTTGCATTAGTGCGCTATCGATTGCTATGTCGAACGCATCAACAAACACGTGGAATTTTTTTGACTAGTCTGGTGGTTGCACCACCGATGCTTGTGATAGCAGTACTTTCAATGCCCGCTAAGCCTCGTCCTCCATATTTGTCCATTGAAACGGTATCCGTTGGACCGCAACATGCAATGGTGTAGCAAGATCGGCCAAATATCGGAGCATTCGGCTATGCCACCGGATTTGCCCTAGAAACCGACTCAAAGCCTTGGTCGTGGATGGTGTCGGTGCCTCTAAGATTGCTTTGACCTTATCGAGGTCTACCGCGATCCCATCCTTGCTGACAAGATGGCCCAACAATGCACCGCTTGTTACTCCGAACACACACTTTGCTCGATTCAAGCTTAACCGATAACTCCTGCATTTCTCAAGACATAGCCGGAGGTGTTGGAGATGCTCTCCTTCTCAACTATACACGGCGAAGTCATCCAAGAATACCTGCATGAATGCCGGAATGAACTCACCAAATGTTTCCATGATTATTCGTTGGAAGGTCGCCGGCGCGGTCTTGAGCCCGAACATCATTACCACTGTGACGAAAACTCCCCATTCGGTGACGAACGTCGTCTTGTCTTGGTCGTCGGGGTGCATCCTTATTTGATTGTAGCCGCTGAAACCGTCTAGAAAGCTATACACTTCATGACCGGCTACCGTGTCCAAGACTCCATCCGTAAATGGAAGTGGAAAGGCGTTGGTCACTGTTGCCGCATTCAGTTTCCAGTAATCGATGCACACCCGGATCTTACCGTTCTTTTTTGGCATGACGACTATGGGACTTAACCATGTAGCTTTTTTCACTGGTCGGATAAAACCGACTCGGAGCAACTTGTCAATTTCCTCTTTGACCTTGGCCACATAGTTGGGGCTCATTCGGTAACGTCGTTGTGCTACCAGTTTGGCATCCTTACTGAGATGTATCTGGTGTTGGTACAACTGAGGATCCAGCCCCCGCATGTCTTCATATGACCACGCGAATACGTCCCGGAATTCCTTTAATAAAGTGATTATCGCCGTCCTGTTGTCCAGTGACATTTCCTTAGCGATATGAATTGGTCTTGTGTCGTCCCTGATTCCTAAGTTCACTTCCTCTAACTTGGATGCTTTCACGCGTTGGGATACCGCCATCTCCCTCTCCAAGGCTTCCTGTGCTTGCCGTAATTCTCTGATAGCTTCCCGGTCCGGTTCCTCGCCGGCATCATCCGATTGCGTTATAAGGGGTACAATTTTTGGGTTTTCTTCTAAGTATTAGTCGACCTCTTCGTCCGCAAGCCCCTCGAGCATGTTTACACCTTTCGCATATAGCGGTGTCAGCTCCTTGCCGGTACTTCCTCGAGGGTGGGTAGGTACCCTTACTTTAGTCTTTCCTCGCGGGAAGGTAATCATGTTGTTCCGCCAGTTTTGTTTGATATGCGCCGTTTTTACCCATGGGCGGCCCAGCAACAGCGAGTAAGCCGCGTGCGCATTGAGCTGGAGAATCACTGCCAAAATGCGAAATGCGTGTCCTTTGATAGTTACGTCTAGATCCCATATCAAACCAGTAGGTCTTACCGAACTTGTATCCTCCATCTGGAGCCAAAACGGGCAAGGCTCCCATTCCTAGATTCCCAGGGTATTAGAAGTCCATAGATTGATCACGTTCACGCCCGATCCTCTGTCCACAATTGTCCTTGGTAGTTCTCGTCCTTTGACGATGGCAGTGATTGCCGGATTGTTCATGTCTACCATTGTTGGCCCTTCTTCCGGATTTGAGAGGAACGCATGAGCTGGCAACAGATTTGATGTGGTCATTCCTGATTTCAGTCCTTCCGTAAACCGGAGAACTAGCTATAATAACTGACCCAATGGCAGCGTAATTTGACATTCTTGTAACGCTTGCCATGTTGGGTCTTCCGGCTGAATCGTGTTGGTGGCCTCTTCCGGTTTTTCCTTTTGTTGTTCAAGCTCAGCCACATTCCACTCATTTCCCTTCTTTGCCCACTCGGTGGCTTGCTTTCGGATTGCCTCCTCTGTTTCCCACTCCTTTGTTTTGCCTTTTGCCCTGGTGGTGACTTGTTGTATGTCGGCGACTTCCGCTAGCACCATATTTACGGCTGGTCTTTTCTCGTAACATTTAACCGGACATTGATTACTGTAATGTCCTTCTTGCCGGCAATAGTAGCAGTACGCTTTTCGGGTGTTGCCGGATTCGGTGTTCGCTCCGGTACCCGGTTGAGGTCCTATTGGTGGTCGGTTGGGTTCTTGGCCTTGGTCCAGTTGGGCACTTGGCGTGCCCTTGTCCGGCTGCCACTAGCGGTCCTCCTTTCTAGCGTTCCAATTTTTATTGAAGCATTTTTTGTTCTGGTAACCCTGTCGGGGCCGATTTTCATAATTACCCTGATCCTCCCTACGTTGGTTGTAACCGGGAGAGTAATCCCGGTTGTATCACTCATATCGTTCACCGTTGTAATCCTGGTAGCTATCCTACCGGTCTCGGTCGTGAGCATCCTTTCTGTCACTGTTCCGGATATCTTGCGCCGGCCGATAACGGTCATCTCGCCGCCAGCGTTCTTCTTCCTCCTCCCGGTTATTCCAGGGTTCGATTTGCCTTACCAATGTTGCTTGCTGGTTCAGCAAGTTATATTCGCATCAGTCCATTGTGTGTGCCCTGGAATACCATAACATGCATTGTGTCCGCATGGTAAATTCTATTGCCGAGTGCCCGGCATTGAGACAAGTCGTACTTTGTATAGCTTACCGAAAACGTAGGTCGTCTTTTGTAAGTAATGTACACTGGAGTGCCCCCATTGTTAGCCACGAGCTTGTTTTCTCCATCTCCCTGACCCTTTCTATGACTTGGTCGATCGTGTAGGTGCGGAAATCAATCATTGCGCACACCGTACGCAGGGGTTCCCGGAGTGTTGCTAGGAATATTGCTTTAGCCTCTGCTTCTGGTGGTACCTGATTTAGCTGGTTGTGCATTCGCTGGAACCGGATTACAAAGTTTTGAATTATTTCCGTCGGTTCCGGTCGTATGGTGTAGAATAGGCTGACCATCTCCTATTGATTCACCTCCTTGTTGAAGAACTGTAAAAATCTGGTTTTTAAGTCCTCAAACGTCGTGATGGTGACGGGAGGGTGCATCAAGCGCCATCGCAAGACTAGTGTTGTCCAGAGGACAGAAATGTAAAATTAGGAAATTAGCAAACGCCGAGTCCGAGTATCACGGGCCACCGACGGCTCGGTTGTGTATTAGGGGAAAACTTATTTAAACGAGGACCAATACCTCAAAGGAGGAGGGAGAAGAAAAATACAGGCGGAAGCACTAGCTGAGTCCCTCGTAACTAGATAATCTTGTAAGGTCACCGGCCGTAGGCCGTGTTCTGTAATCTTTTTCTGCTGCGGTAATATATCTAAATTGTGCCCAGTTTGTTCCATGTGTCTGTGGTTTGATTCATACCTATGATTTCTTGCCGCTCACGCCTATCAAGACCTCGCTAGTGTTTTCTCTCTGAGCACTGTCTCTCTCTTGACGCCTCTGTTACGAGCCTTCACGTACCACGCCCTTGAATACCGATAGCCGCAGATCTATCGAAGGTGTTCACCCAAAGGAACGGGTAACACAATTTGGCACGCCCGGTTACAGCTGTGAGTGCACAGCGAACTTCGTTGAAGGTAACCACCAGCCGCCGTTACAACGCCCTCTCGCACCACGAGGTCTCGGCCACCCGCCCGACGCCCTGAGCTAGTCGAAGGAACTTCCGACTCGGCGGTCACTGACCAATCCTTTCCCGAGCAATCGGAGGCTTCCCTAGTGCAATCCTCGCCACCGGACACTCGATCGCGAGTTGATTCACCACCAAAACCCCCGTCGAGCCCTCCGAAGGTCAATCAACTGGAACTAAACCCTTTTCCGGTGCTACCAGAAGACCCAGAGTACGACATCATGTCGTACCCATACCCACGATACACCGACGGACCAGACGCGGAGTCACACATCCGTTCCTTCATATCCACGTGGCAGGCCAACCACTCAACGCACCGCCTCACGCCCGCCGAGATTGATGCCTCAAAGATTGCCGAGTTCACACTCTCCCTCGATGGACCGGCCGCACGATGGTACTCTCGCCTCGAAATAGGAGAGGCCACCACTTTCCAAATCGTGCGCACAAAGTTCCTTGAACTTTTTCATCGCGAGGTGCCTAAACGGGAACTGCTCCGGCAATTCTTCTCTATATGCCAAGAACCGCACGAAACGGTCGCGCAGTTCATGATCCGGTTCCAGGATCTCTACAGACAAGTGGCCGATGATGTCTCGGCACAACATATACCGGACACTTTCCTATCCAGTTTACAAGAGCCTCTCCGAACGACTCTCGCACTTACAAATTTCGCCAACCATACTATCGAACAAGTCATAGCGCGCATTCTTGCCCTCGATCGGACCCAGCACAGCGCGGAGTTCTCGATGACATCCTTGCAAAACACTCTTCCCCAAGAGGACAATCGCTTTCGCCAAGCCCTCCAATGCACGGCGTGTTCAGGATCAGGGCACCTAGCCCTCGAATGTCCCCACCGACCACAGTGTCCGATCTGTCAGTCTCGAGCCCACATTGTCGAGTAGTGCGAATATAATATGTTGAACCGCAGAACGGCGGCACCGGTCCGCCAGATCGAGCCACGAAATACATACTCTCGGCAAGACGAGTGATATATCTACCAAGACCAGGATAACGATCGACCGCGATCCCCGGATCGACGACGCCGAGACGACGACTACCGACGTGATGACCGCCGTGATCATTATCACGATGACCGGCACGACGATTATGCTCGATATGATGACGATCGCGATGACTGGTATGACCGACGAAACTCACGCATTGATCGGCGAAACAGCAACTGCAACACACACAACAATAGAAGACCTAACGACAACCGCCGATGGGACGCTCCTCAAAATGACCAGCGCAACTCCAACGCACCCCAGAACAACCCACCACCAAACGAGACGGAGAATCAACAACAATAGCTTCCACACACAGACCGAGCGGACACCAGCAGCTCGGCGAACATTACATGTTTTAAATGTAACCAACCAGGCCACTACGCCACACAATGTCCAACAACCAACCGTGGCAAGGCACCCACGGTGAACAGTATCATGGCTGATGTTCAAACGGTCACTACCCGGAGTAAAACGCAGACTACTCAGTGGCAAATCCAAGATGAAGTCCGTCAGGCAGCAAAAGAATGGATCAACACGACCAATAAAAATAATGTCGTACGCATGCAAACTGACATGAAAGACGGGCCCAGTGAAGCACCACACACCTTGGTACCATCCACGTCGTCGGAGGACGACCAGCTATGGGATGTTCTTACGAACTCCCGCATCTTGCTGCCCCTACATAAATTGTTACCACTCATGCCGAGATTTCGAGACACCCTAGCGGCACTCGAGGCCAATACTAAGCCCGTGACGCCACCGGTACACCTCACCGAAGCAGGAACCGGTCCACCACTCATGGATTCTCAGAACCCAGCCATGCAAATCATCATTAAGGGACAAGACGTGCACGGATGCATCATCGACGGCGGATCCGGCGTAAACGTTATTAGCGAGTCAATGTGTCTCAACCTCGGCCTGAATCAATGGGAACCATGCCCCTTTTGGCTTCGGATGGACGACACCCGCTCCGTTCACCCCATTGGTTTAATCTGCCATCTCGACTTCACACTCGGAGGCCACATGTTCACGATCTCGGCCGTCGTACTAAGACTGGAGACACAAGGCGCCTACCCAATGTTACTAGGAAGACCATGGTTGCGTACAGCGAATATCAAGCAACATTGGCAACGCAACATGATCTCGTTCCGAAGAGGCAAGACAAAAGTCTAAATCATCACTGAAGAATGAGTCCCCGTCACCCTCAACACTTCGCCGTTATACGCGGAAGGGGTCCATATGCTTGACGGTTTGGCCGATGAGGAGGTCGACGACTTCCTAGATGATCATCCCACGATCATCCCTCTCTTCGAGATCAATGCCTTGCCAACCATCGAGCCACCTAAAGACAAGGAAGTCACAGAGGAGTCACCATCCCAACATGAACCAGATCCAACCACAGTTGTCGTGCTACATCATGCTCGGGAGGCTTTCGAACGCGAACTTGCCATTTCACAACGAGTGAAAGCATCAACCCTGGAAACAATAAACCTCGGTTCGGACGAGAATCCCCGTACGTTACAAATTGCCAATAATCTACCAACCGGAGAACGGGCATGCCTCGTAAAATTGCTCACCGACAACCAGGATGTTTTCGCTTGGTCTTACACCGATATGAAGGGGTTGGATCCTCAATACTACCAACATCAAATTCACATCTTACCCGACACTCGGCCGGTTCAGCAGAGGCACTACAGGATGAACCCCAACTACGCTACTGTGAAACTGTTTTTAGAATTCAAGCCATTGGACACTAAAAGAATATAAGGTATGGAGGATTCACATTTGGAGGACAAGGACATGAACTAACATCTCGTGGATAAGTCCAAATAAAAGCAATAAAGATGGAGAAAAGTTAAAAAGAGAAAAAGCAGACCACCAAAACGCAGTCAGAAACAAATGCTCATAACTCTCTCGTTTGACATCCAAATATCACGTGTAAATATGGGTTAGAAAGCTTATGACGAGAGCTATCCGTAGCTTTTTAAAACTCTAAATTTGGAGCATGGATGAGGGAGATATGACGATTAGAAGATCGTTGTGTCATAGCTAAGAATAGGAGATGGAAAAGCTCTAAAAAAAGCGTGGAAAAGAAAGCAAGCGAAACTTATCTACTAGAGGAGAACTTCATATAAAGCAAGAAGGGTGAGGTGGTGAGAAGGAGTTCTTTTTCTTGGGTTGTTTTTCTTGTGGTGTTTTTCTTGCCTATTCATGTAGTGCGTTTTTCTAGTGATCAATTGATCCTTGTAGGCTTGAGTTTATGTATCTTCTTTCTCTTGTTTCTATGATCATCACTCCTTATTAATATATCTTTGTAGATTTGGATTTCTATATCTTCCTTCTCTCTCTTTTCTATCATCATCTCTCTTTTCAGCTACTAAAGTCAAAGAGGAAATCGACAAACTACTCCGAGTGGGCTTCATTCGCCCTGCTAGCCAGAACCGAAAAATACGCGTCTGCGTCGACTATCGGAAGCTTAACGCGGCCACAGTCACCGACGGTTTCCCTCTCCCATTCACGGACAACGTCCTCGACACGGTGTCGCGTTACTACGCGCGTGCGTGGAGAAACAAGGCGGGACCACCGGGGTCTTGAACCAAAGAGCAGCTGATAGAAGGGGAAAAAGAGAGAGAGAGAGACGCCTGTCACGTATGAGCAAAGAAACATAGGGGCACGGCCCGTCAACACAGAAGACGCGAATGGACACAGAGACAGGGAGACACAAGTTTTTGTAGATTTAACGAATAACAAATACACAAACAGAGCATGCGAGCTATTACAACCGAACAGGCCGGCGAACAAATGCCGATGCCTGTTCGTCTGCGCACGAAAGGAGAAAAGGGTGGAGGTGCTGCCGGAAGCACACGGGCGTTCCTCGAAGCAGCGCGAGCCTCCCGAAACCCTGCAGAGAAGAGCGATCGAGAACGAACAGAGGAGAAGCGTTCGGTTACGGTCCGACAGCACTCCGTCCTCCTTAATGCGCGATGCCGCTTCTCTCTGCGTCTCCTTCTCCTTTATAGCGTCAAGAAGGGAGCCGTCCCCCCCTCATTTACGTCCTACCTACCAAATTTAACTACCCCGGATATACCTACGTACTTAATCTCTATTATATACATTAAGGGCGCGCACGTGTGAAGAGTTGGTTCACGCGCGCTATGCACTGATTGCGCTAAGGTACGGTTTTCTTCACGACATCCGCCCCCACCTAACCGCACATCCACCGGTATGTGCCAAAATTGTGCTCTGGTTGGAGGAAACCGGCCCGAGTTCCGGCTCTTCGTCCATCGGTTCGTCCTCCGTTTCGGACTGTTCGTCGTCGCTGCCCAGGCCTCTTAGATCCGGTTCGCCGTCGAGGCGCTTCTTGAATGCTTTGATCCACTTCCTTGCTACCGGTATCGCCATCCTCGTACCGTCGAGTTCCGCCAGGTGATACGTCCCGTTGTCGTTGGCGCTCGTTACCACGTAAGGCCCGAACCACCGCTTCGCAAACTTCTGTGTTGCTCGGTGCTGGTTGTCGAGGCTGCTGTCGTAGACTAGCACCCATTCGCCTTCCTCGATTTTCTTTGGTTGGAGCCGGTGCGTTCGATCGAACCAGGCTTTGTTCTTCATCCTCGCCATCCGCAGTCTCTCCGCCGCTCGTTCCACGTCCTCTGGCCTCCGCCCGAGCTGCCGTATACGCGCCGCTAGCAGTTCTTCCCGGCTCATCTCGTCTCTCCAATACCATCGGCATGATCGGCTTCTGTCCGAACATGAGCTCTGACGGCATGAACCTGGTTACCGAACTGTGCGTTCTCCGGTCCGCCCACAAGGCATAGGGTAACAGTCGTGGCCAGTTCCCGACCTGGCCTTCGCATGCCCGGACTAACGCTTTGACGATCGGTCCGTGTCCGCGCTCTAGCTTCCCGTTCGCCTCCAGGTTGTATGTTGTGGTGAGCGAGAGCTTGACCCCTAACCGGTCGAACAGCTCCTCGGCCTCTTCGGCGTCCAACTCCCCGCGGTCAGCCACGATCTTCCTGACGCACCCGTACCGGCATATCACGTCCTCGATCAAGAACCGACACACGGCCGCAGTCATTTTGTTCTGCAGGGCTCGGCCTTCCACTTGGTTCGTTAGGTCCTCCCGGGCCAGCACCAGATATCGCATCTGCCCTACGCCCATCGGCATCGTCACCAAATCTACCATCCATTTGAAGTGGATGGCCGGAGGGTATGTAGGGTGAAGCTCGTCCCGATGTCGGACTATGGAGTGTATCTGACAGCTCTCACAAGTTGTCACGAACCAATGCACGTCCCGGTACAGTCCCGGCCACCAGTACTTCCCCTTTAGTTTCTCGAACATGGCCCACGTTCCACGGTGTCCAGCCCAGGGGCTGTCGTGGTAGGCCTTCAGCAACTTCTCCTATTCCTCCTTCATCGCCACCACTCGGAGCGGGATGCCGTTTCTCTTCTTCGGGTGCTTCCACAAGTATCCATCCCGGAGAAAGAATCGGTACGCTTTCTTCCGGATCCGGTTGGCCTCGTCCTTTGTCCATGACGCGTCCGGCGTCATTGTCCTTAAGAAACCTCCAATCTGCAGCCACTCCCTGTTGTACTTGCTCTCGTCGAAATCGTTAAGCGCCGGAGTGCTCCCTCCCTCAGTTGTTACGTAAGCCGCCTCGAAGAAGTCTACGCCGACTTCCTCGTCCTCCGAAACCATGCCGCCCTCGTCATCGAATCGCGCCCTTGAAAGCATGTCGGCCATGGCATTGTCTTTCCCGGAAATGTGTCGTATTTCCGGATCCAGGGACTTGATGTATGCTATCCACTTGAGCATTGCCAGGTCCGGGGTTGCGCATCCGGAAACCATGCCGAGAATCGGCAGGCAGTCTGTCTCGATAATCACCTCTGTCCCGATCAGATAGTCTTTATCGGCCTTCACCGCCAAAACGATACCCCAGAGTTCGCGTTTAACCTGGGTATATCCTCGCTGTCGCTCGCTGAGAACCTTCGCACCGAACCAGATTGGGAACCGAATGCCGTCCTCATCCTCTTGGTTGACAACCCATCCAATCCCGGTTGGACTCGTATCTACCGTTATGTAGACGGGAATGCCTTTCTCGTAGACAACCTTCCGGAGTGCCGGAGCTACAGCAAGAGCCTCCTTCATCTTTTGGACCGACTTCGTATGCTCATCTCGCCACTCGAATTTTCGCCCCTTTTTCAGCAACCCGTATAGCAGCTCGGCAATGTGGGCGTAATGCGGGATCCATATCTGGTAGAACGCACATGCTCCCAAGAACCTCCGTACCTCCGTGACCGAGTTACAGTCGGGCTTCATTGCGGAGATGGCTTCCACCTTAGCCGGAGACGGTTTCCGGTCATACGGTCCGCATAGATGTCCAACGACCATGATCTCTGATTGCCCGAAGGCCGATTTCTCCCCGGAGAAGGTGAGCCTCGCGTCCTCTAACCTCTGCAGCACCCTCTCGCAGTCGTCAATGTGTGTCGCCACGAATTTCCGGCATCCGTCCGGTCCGATCGTTTCGTCCTTTTCCTCCACCGGACATCCCTTGATCGGGATGTCATCCAAGAATGGGATGGTGATGTCCAGGATACAATCCCTCAGCACCTTGTTCATCGCATTGACCATGTGGGCCACCGAGTTCGTCCCTCCTTGTGCCAGGGTACACATCCGCACTAGGCCAAGAGGAGTCTGCATCGTCGTAATGTCTCTGCTCTCTACGGCTAGTTGGAACTGATCGTACCCTGAGTACAGATCTCCGACCGAGTAGATTGACCTTCTGGCGAAGGCCTCTGCGAACTCGTCTATCGTTGGTCTGATTCCTGCGTTCCGAATGCTCACTCTGTTGACCGGTTGCAGGTCTTGAATGAAGCGCAACGTCTCGTTCTTCCTCGGTACTGTAAACCACTGGTTTGACTACGGGGCACTCGACGGTTCGAGGATGCCCATATCGATTTTCTGCCTCAACAGCTCCATCAGCTCCGGGATGTGAGCTCTCGATACCGGAATTGGTTTGAGGTTCCACGGCACATGCGGTACCGTGAATATCACCATCGGCTTTACGACTGTCGGGTCTACGCACCCGATTTCTTCCGGTGAGAATGCGAAGGCTTTCCCATGCCTTCCGAGCATTCTCCGAAACCGGTCTTCTTCCGTCGGCAATAGGAACCCGCCCCCACCGATTTTGAGCTCCCATAGCGTTCTATTGGTGAAGGTGTGTCCTATGCAGGCCGGATCACGTAAACTGGGGTCTGACGCGACCCCTTTTATTCGCAACTCGCTGCCCTCCGGTAAGGGTGCCGCGACTGGCCTTACCTTTCGGTCCACAGTCTTGTACTTCGTGTTTACCCGGGCCGTCCGATCCGACTCGAGCCCTCGACTGAAGTCCGCGATGACTTCGTACATCTCTTCCGAACAAACCGGTATCGTCTGGTCTTCTTTAAGGCCCTCTCCGACCACCTCTCGCAGTATTCCCAAGGTATCGTCGAAGGAGACCGCCTCCACGGCTCCGTTGATTTCCTCGCTGGGCCCAAGAACTCTGCACGCCCAAAGTCGCTCTTCCGCCCTTGTCTTTTCTCGGCCTACGATGCCGACTATCGTACACCCTCCGTTGTCAGAGAAACAAAACTTCCTACTTATGGTACAAGGTTTCTTCGGTTTTGCCTCTATCGTACATTTGTGGGGTTTTCCCGGAGTGTCCGGACTGTCGCGGCCCCACGCCTTGACAGCCCTCTCTAAAAATCCTCTCGGTTCTCGCCACAGAGGGACTCACAGTTTCGCTCGTGGTTCGGTCGCACCGTCAGGAACTGGACCGAATGACGCCCGTCCTGACTCTTGACCCTCGCGTAAGCCGACCCATTGTCCAGCACCTTGGTCTCCATCCGCGCTGCCGTAATGTACGGTTCTCCCAATATGACCGGGTGCGAGGACGTCTCCTGCACAAAGAAGCGCTGATCTATCTCGACGTCGCCGATCTTGACTCGCACGTTTGGGCAGGCCCCATGTAGTTGCTCGGTGGCGCGCGTCGCCGCCCGTATCTTCCACTCGTGCTTGGTGTTGATCGGCCATTTCCCCTTCTTGTAGAAGTCCATGGACATCAGGTTTATTTCAGAACCATGGTCCACCAGCGCCACCACCGGTTCCTGAACATCTCCGATCTTCACCGGGGTTTCCGTGGTCGCTCGGGCCCAGTGTGGCCTTGAATAGTGGCTCTCCGCCCACTCGTCTTCCAGCGCCATGTCCTCTATGTGCACCGTCCGCACCTCCACCGGCCTTTCCGGTTCTGCCTCCGTTGACAGCCTCTTCCTCTTCACCAAGTCCACGATGGAGTCGTGGAACTCCTTCTTGGCGATTCCGAGCACCTCCCGCAACGACAGTTCCACTTTGTTGTCGAGGATTCGTTCTTCCAGGACCTTTCGTAGGTCCGTGGCCCTTTCGATCTCCGTGCCCAAACGGTATCCGCCCTTCTTGTGGTTATCCCGGGCACTGGACTCACCAGCCTCGTTCCGTTTCGGCCCAAATCGGGTTTCGTATCTCTGTGAGGGTCCGGCCCCTCCGGTTTTACCTACCCGTTTGTCTTCAACTAGGGCCTCGTAGTTCTGGCAAGCTGCTTCTACCAAACCCGTCTTTTCTTTGACCGGGTCACTCCACCCGGTTACCCCCTGGACCTACTTCTCCGCGCGGTCCGCCTCGTCTTTCTTTAGTCGGGCACCGGCGAGGCCTTCCAGCACCGTCGGCCAGAACCCGGCTTTGCTCTCCTTCCGGGCCTCGCTGCCTCCGACCCGAATACCGGCTCACGCTGAGTAGTGGACGGTCTCCGCGTGCCGGGCCGCCGCCTCTTCCATCAGCCTTTTCATTCCTCCTCGCCCGTCGTTTCGGTTCAACGCCCTTCGGGTATCGCTAGTGTGCACCCGACCTTCCCACAGGTACACTACCCGGCTTCTCAAAGCCTCCGCAAAGTCCCCACAGTCTTTCCGGATGTGGCCAACCTCGTCGCACCACATGCACCTATTTCGTGCCGGAGGCCGTCGGTCACGAGCCTGTTCGCCACCTTCCCTCCGAGCCTGGGCGATCTGGAGATCCTTTACCGCCCGTGTCAACTCCTCCAAAGTTGTTCCCCCAGACGAGCCTCTGACCACGCCGGTCGAAGCCGAACCGGTTTCGGGCCACTCCCGGGTCTCTTCCCTTCGCGCCTGCGGTATCGGTTCGAGCTTCCTTCTTGCGACAGGACCCGCCCCGGTCGCCCCTGTATCAGCCCACTCCCACCGTTTGTCAAAACGGCCGCAGACTCTTTTTACCGCGGCCCAGTCGGCCGTCAGCCCATCTTCGGTTTCCAGTAAGGAGCCCACTTGCTCCCGATCCCGTGCGTCAACCGATTTGACAAACAGTAGGACACAACTTGTGTCCAAAACGGTCCGATCGAGCGCCGAAAGGCGCACAAAGCGATCCTCAAACTCCCGGAGGAGTACCGACGCATTTCTTCCTTTGTTGGGGGACTCCACCCACTCCATGAAGCCCCGGTTCGAAAGTCGAAGCGCGTCATCCAGCCCGTATTTCTCCAGGAACTGTCCTTCAAACTCCTCCCAGGTCCGGCTCTCCGCCCGGACCTCGAGCACCTCCGCATGGATGCTTGGCATCACCACTCGAGGGAATCCGGCAAGACGCCTCTCTTCCGGAATATCCCTCATCAACATCTCCGCCCGGTAAGACGCCAAATAACTCGTGGCATCCTTTCCACTGAACCGGCCAATCGTGCCAACGATCGCCTCAATAGCCCTGTCAAGGGCGCCGGTGCCCTCGCGCACGCTCACTATCCGGTCCACAGCCAAAGCCATGGCCTCTGCAAGATCCGACCCCCTCATCTTTTGCTCCTCTGCCGCCTTGTTCACGTGGGGTTCACCAAATATGTCGCGTTACTATGCGCGTGCGTGGAGAAACGAGGCGGAACCACCGGGGTCTTGAACCGAAGAGCAGGTGATAGAAGGGGAAAAAGAGAGAGAGAGAGAGACGCCTGTCACGTATGAGCAAAGAAACACAGGGGCACGGCTCGTCAACACAGAAGACGCGAATGGACACAGAGACAGGGAGACAAAAGTTTTTGTAGATTTAACGAATAACAAATACACAAACAGAGCACGCGAGCTATTACAACCGAACAGGCCGGCGAACAGATGGCGATGCCTGTTCGTCTGCGCACGAAAGGAGAAAAGGGTGGAGGTGCTGCCGGAAGCACACGAGCGTTCCTCGAAGCGGCGCGAGCCTCCCGAAACCCTGCAGAGAAGAGCGATTGAGAACGAACAGAGGAGAAGCGTTCGGTTACGGTTTGACAGCACTTCGTCCTCCTTAATGCGCAATGCCGCTTCTCTCTGCGTCTCCTTCTCCTTTATAGCGTCAAGAAGGGAGCCGTCCCCCCCTCATTTACGTCCTACCTACCGAATCCAACTACCCCGGATATACCTACGTACTTAATCTCTATTATATACATTAAGGGCGCGCACGTGTGAAGAGTCGGTTCACGCGCGCTATGCACTGATTGCGCTAAGGGACGGTTTTCTTCACGACAACGGTAGCCAACCACGAATGCTACAGTTTCCTCAACGGGTTCAGCGGCTATAACCAGATAAGAATGCACCCGGAGGATCAGGAGAAAACCGCTTTCTTCACGGAATGGGGTGTTTTTGTAGCAGAAGTAATGATGTTCGGTCTAAAAACGGCGTCGGCTACGTTCCAGCGCATCATCATCGAAATCTTTCATGACTACATCCCGGCGTTCATGCAAGTCTTTCTCGACGATTTCACCGTGTATGGCCATTGACGGAAACACATGACCCAGTTACGACTCTGCCTGGACCGATGTCGCCAAGCTCGATTGAGCTTAAACCCGGCGAAATGCGCGTTCTTAGTCACCAGCGGCAACCTTCTCGGCCACATTGTCAGTCAAGAAGGCATCGCTATGGACCCGGATAAAGTAAAGGCAATCCTAACCGCCACCGCACCCTCGAACGCTAAGGCACTAAGCCGTTTTTTGGGACAGATCCGGTGGCACAGCCGAATGATACGACACCTGGCCAATTTCGCGACACCTTTACACGCAGCAGTCCATCGCCTTCCCTTCCAATGGACGTCAATCGAGGACACGGCCTATCAGACCCTGAAACTAATGCTGTCACATGCCCCGGTGGTCCAGTCTCCGGTTTGGTCCGAACCGTTTCATGTCTTTGTAGATGCTTCAGACATCGCCATCGGAAGTGCCCTGATGCAATGCACACCCCCGAATTGGTATAGGCCCGTGTACTACGCCAGCCGACGGCTCTCAACCACGGAAAATAATTACTCTACCACCGAGCGGGAGGCCCTCGGTATGATTTATAGCATCAATAAATTTCGGCATTACCTCTTGGGCTGAAAATTTACCTTTCACATAGATCACTCCGCCCTTCTTTATTTGGTCAATAAACAAGCCCTCACCGGACGGTTGGCTCGGTGGATGCTCCTACTACAAGAGTTTGATTTCCAGATGCAGCATCGACCTGGGGTACAACATGCGGTCGCCGACTACTTGAGCCGTCTTGAGTCAGGGGAACCGGCGAAAACAACGTATGACGAGCTACTGGACGTCAGCCTATTTAACCTGACCACGAGACCAGACGATAACGGAGATGAATGGATCACGGAGATGACCCATTTTCTCACTACCGGTGTACCTCCCGAGCACATGACCCTTGACACGAGAAAACGCCTAGCAGTGCGTAGCCGGAATTTTTGCCTCATCTCGGACATTTTCTACCACAAAGGCTCGGACGGCATATGGCGCCGAGCGATTCGGCAATTCAAGAAGAACGTCGTTCTGCAGGAAGCCCACCAGGGAGTAGCTGGGGGGCACTACCCCGGGGATTCCACCGCAAGGAAAGTTTGGCAAAGTGGATTGTGGTGGCCGACAACGAAGAAAGACGCTCACGAGTTTTGCCAGCAGTGCGATTTGTGCCAACGATTGGGGCAACCGATGGAACAGTCACGGATGCCACACCAACCGATTCTTCCGTTGGACCCATTTCAAAAATGGGGTTTGGATTTTGTAGGCCCTTTCAAACCACCCGCTACCCGAACAGGGAATAGGTATATTATCGTTGCCACGGATTACTGCACCAAATGGGTCGAGGTGAAGGCACTCCGAGATAACACGGCGGCATCCACGGCTAAATTCGTGTACGAGCACCTCTGGTGCCGTTACGGATGCCCAATCGAGCTCGTTAGTGATCAAGGTGGGCACTTCATCAATCATATAATACATGAGCTTACACACCACTACGCGGTGGTGCACAAGAAAAGCACACCATACTACCCGCAGGCGAACGGCTTGGCGGAATCGACCAATAAAATCCTCCAAACCATACTGAAGAAGATCGTCAATGAAAACAGGACCGATTGGGATGACAAACTCTAGAGCGCGTTGTGGGCGTATTGTACGACTTTCAAAACAAGCATCCAATCAACCCCCTTTCGAATGGCGTTCGGGTTAGAAGCCGTAATGCCCGTCGAATTCCAAGTCCCGAGCCTCCGAGTTGAAATCAAAGCACGGCTCCCAGAGGCCCAATCTGAGCAATACCGGCTGGAACAACTCCTCGAACTCGTCGAAGATAGGATAGAGAGTATGGCCCAGCTCGAACAACGGCAACGGCAACGCAAGGCTTTCGTGGATCGACATCGACACGGGCTGGAAAAGGAGCTCACCATCGGCAAACCAGTTCTTCTTTTTCAAACACGACTCGGGTCTATGCCGGGAAAATTAAGATTTCGGTGGACCGGTCCATTCTGGATTATCGACGAGTTCAACGGGACGTTCCAGCTCGGCACACTCGCTGGCGATACTGTCAGAAGTTGGGCCAATGGTTTCCGACTTCGACCATATCGAGGCACTACACCACCCAACCCGTTTCGGGAAACCACCCCGGAGGAGGCCACGTGTCCCCCTGAATAAGGACTCACCCACCTTCTTGAAATTAATAAAAGTAGTAGTAGGTAGGATTAACCATAGTTTAGCCACAGATTAGCTACAGCTACACCACCCACCTAGGCACCCACAAATTTAGGAGCACCCCTCACCACCACTCATTTAGTGTTGTTTGCCTGGCCGGACTAGCCTCAACACAGGTGTCTATCTGACACTTCTCCAAAGGGGTGGTAAGGATTGGATGCTAGGTTACACGCGTAAGATGATTACAATTAAGCACAGACGGTAAACAATACGAAGATACAGATAAACACGCAATAATTACTATTGTATTACTTTCGTCAAACCCTTTACAATTCATCGGATCCTTTTATAGGCATCCGGCAAGGTTACAATCGGTGCGCTTAGGCAACCGACATCCGAATCGGTCCGGATCCGGATCGGTACAACTGTACCGGATCCATCCCTCCGAATAATAATTCTACTATTATTTACTTCCTATTATCCGATCCGACTCCGCCTTCCCACTTGTCCTTGCTCTTCTGACCGGCCAACACATGGCACGCCCGTGGGAAAGTGCCTTGCAATTCGAATCCACTCCCGGCCTCATTCTTCCTCCAAAATATCGAGCACACTCTGCTCGATGGTGTCAAGTGGTGCTTCTTCCTCCTGTTCCTTGCCTGCCTGGTCTCCGACCTCCGGTTGGGTTGGTTTTTCCGTAAAAATTTGTTGCTCCGGCTCTGCTTGATTCTGTGGTGCCGGTGCTTCCTCACCGCTTGGTACGGGTTCTTCCTGTTCTCCCTCCGTTCCTGGCTCTGTTCTGTTACCAGTGTCGCTTTCTCCGGTCTCGACTGGTCGGCTTGATATGCCTCCTTCCTCTGCACTGGTGTCTCCCGGTCTCAGCTCTTCTTCTTCTCCTTCGAACGGAAGTTCTTCTTCAGGTATTCCTCGTCGGGGTTGTTCGGTGTCGGTTGGTTCAACTTCCGCCGGTCACTCTCCCTCACTAATAGTGATTGGCGTCGTTCTTCCCTTAGCTTCCTGTCGTAACCGGTCCTGCTCGTATCTCTCCAACTCCAACTGAGTTGCGAGCTGCCCGTCATCCAACCTCTCTACTAACCCTCGGATTTCTTTGAGATGTTCTTCCGCTAAAGCGTAGAAATCCTCCGACAATTCTTCCCGAATGGCGACGATACTTTCTTCATCCATCTTGTAGAACTTGTCACCGGTCTTCCTCCGATTCTCGGCATCCGCTCGGAGTGTCTGCAGCTCGGCTGCCTGTTGTGACCACTCCTTCCATAGCTTTTCCGTACTTTCGTTGATGCTTGCCTGAGCTCGAGTACTCCATCCTGACATGATGAGCTTGATCCGGTCAACCCCCGCCTTAGCATGCGCATAAGCTTCCTGCTTTTCCTTCCTTGCCCGTTTTATAATGTCGGCCATTATCTGAGCCTGGGCCTCGTAATCCGCTTTCTGCTTTTCATAGGTACTTTGCAGTTTGCTGATCGTGAAGGTCGATTTTTCCTTTTCTTCATTCTTGATCTTGGTCAGATCCAGCTTTTCCCGCCTTAGCGCCTCTAATTCCTTCCTTCTCTCCGTCGCTTGGGCTATTTCCGCCGACAATGCTTCCTTGTTGGCACTGACCTCATCTATTGCCTTAGCCAGGTCTAATCGGGTCTCTTTGAGCTGTTCTTTCAGCTTCTCTATTTGCCGGTCGTAGTCTGCTGCCCGTTTCTTGTTGTCCGACTCGGCCTGCTTGTGATCTCGGTAGAGACGGTCGAAGTCCTCCGTCTTTTGCTTCAGGCATCGGTTTGCCTGAGCTCGTAACCGATCGTCCCGGTCCTTCTGTTGTCGGAGTTCTTCCTGCAGTCGTTCTATCTCCTGCTCGGCATGTCGACGCAGTCGGTCCTTCTCCTTTTGCAGCTTCTCTTTTTCTTCTTGCAGTCGGTCATTAGTGGCTCGACCTTTCCGGAGGCCTTCTTCCATTTTTCGTCTGTCGTCCTCCATCGCTTTCCGCTGCTCCCTTTCTCTTTCCCTTAATGCCTCCTGAGCTTTTAACTCCTCTCGTAAGGTTTCTATTATTTTTTCGGTCTCAGGGCCGGTTTGCAAGGCTACCGGTTCCGGTTCCGGTTCTGGTTGCTTCCTTGTTGTCCCGACCGGCTCGGTGACAACTTGTGCTTGTTGAATTCCTTCCCTTGCTTGCAACAGCTCCCCTTGCATTTCCTCGATCTGTGTTCGGAGCGCGACCAACTCCTGAGTTGTGGTATGCGTCAGCTGTTGCCTACACGTTTCTTCTTTCTCTAACTGGTCCGCTACTCCCGATAACTGCTCTGAAAGCCATCTCAACCATTGTGGCTTTGTTCTTCCTGTGTCGGGGTGGCCTTGCTCACTTAACTCAGGCTGTTTTTCCGGCCTTTTCTCTGGCTCCGGCGCTTGTTCATTCTTCTTCTCTAGGATGACCGGTTCTCTGAAGTCCGGCGCAACCGGTGTTGGTGCTGCTTCCCTCGGTACGGGTTCCGGTACTGCTTCCGCCTCGGCTACTGGAGGTGGTCCTTGCGCCCTCTGCTGAGTTTTGTCAACTGGTGGAGCCGGTCCTTTCGCCCGTCTCTCCCGACCCTGTCTTGTTGGGAGTCTTACCAGTGGTTCGGATGAGTCTTCTGTTTCAGCTTCCTCCTCCGGTGCGGCTACCAAGCGGACCTTTTGTATAAAGACCTCTGGTTCCGGTTCCGGCCGTCGCAGCGTTATATTGATTGGTTTGCGTGCTACCGGTTCCTCCTCGGCCGATTTCCCTTTGCCTTTTCCTGCCGGTTTTGCCTTTGTTGCCGGTTCCTGTTGCTGTCGGGATGGTCCTTCCCCCCGTTGTTCTGCTTCTTGCTGGGTCCATCCGGGGGTGTGTTTCTCCAAGATCTGTCGGCGCTTTGTGACCTTTTTCGGCGGCGTCTCCTGCCGACCTCTTTTCTTTTGTGTGATGGGGAGCACCGGTGGGACTAACACCGTTAGCCATTGTGCTATCCCGGCCCATGGCTTTTTTCCTTCCACAAGATTCTTGATGGCCTCCTTCAATCCTTCGGTTATGAAATGGAGCCAGTCTACTTGTAAGCCTTCGTACGCTGCTATTAAGAACGCTGCCCGGTACCTGGCTATGGCCGGGGGACGAGAATTCACGAATCCGTATTCCATCATGGCGCGGGCCACTTCTCCGAACAGCAGATTCTCTCCGCCCTGTGTTCGGTACGCCTTGCTGCTGATAGAGTACTCACCGAAATATTCGAACAGGATTTCACTTGAAGGGTTTTCGATTGTTTGAAGTCCTCCTGCTTTTATCCCCGTGAGCGCCTGCACCGCTCCTTCCGTGATTTCTGATAAATCGATCGATGCTGTCGCCTGCTCTGGTTCTGCGTGTGGTGGAGCGTCGGCGATCCGCAGCAATCCTTTTAACCCGTTCTCCCTCATCCATTGGCGTGCCTCCTCCGACAGTACCATTGTTTCGAATTCTTCTTCTGTTGCCTGTTGTTCGGGATCGGGCTGTGTGTGCTCTGTGCGTCGGATCGCTCTTCTGTGCTTCTGCGCCTGTATGTAGGAAAATTCGTAAAAAGTGAGTCCTTCGCAGGCCTGTGTCTTATATAGTGGCTTTTGCCTCGAGCCGCCCCTGTTCGTTTCCCGCGCATGTTCCTCTCCCGCCATAATTAGTATGTCCTTTCTTGTTTGCCGCGTGTGAGTGCCCACGTTCCATGCTTTAAATAGCAAGTACGCGCACGTCCTTCTTTAATGCATGGCGCCTCTTCGTTGCATGGTGGCGCTCCCACCTCTTGTGATCTCCCCATCATTACTATGATTTGCGTCGATTTTGCCCACGTCTTCTTCTTTTTCTTTTTCTTTTTTTTTTTTTTTTACTTTTAGGTCATTTTTTCCATTTTTCTGTTTGTCTTCTTCTCATTTTCTTACATTTTTTTTTTTTCCCCCTTACATTTTGCGTCTTCTCTAGTCTTCTACTCTTGCGTGCTTCCTTCTTCTTGGTGTTAACTGTTGCATCTTCTGTTCTTCTTGTCTTTCATTTCCTTTTCTCTGTTCTTCCACTGCTAATGGTGCTTCTCTTTCCTCTTTGTTTCATCGTTTCTCTTCTTTCTTTCTTTGCGAGTTCTTCTTGTTTGATGTCTTCTACAAATCTTCTCTCTTTCTTCCTTTGTTTCTTCCACTTCTTCCTGTTCTATTTTGGTGTTTCGGGGTAGGGAGGAAACACGACCGTCACTCTCCCTTTGCTTGCACGTCATCTCCTTCTTTGTGTTGCCGCCGTCATTTCCGTTGCCCAACCGTGGTTGTCCGTCTCTGTCCGGTCCTTACGCCTGCTACCGCATCATCCTGCCGCTCCAATCGTTGATGTTCGGCCCGTCCGTTCTCGGCTATTTGTCTGGGTCTCCGACTCCATCCGGTCAGTCAGTCAGATCCGGCCGTTATTGTCTGTTCGGCCTGTCGTTTCAATGTCATCGCCGTTCTGGCCGTCGGTTCTCCGGCCATTCTTGTCGCTTTTCGGCGGTGTCGTTGTTCTGGTTGTTGTCCAGTCGCTTCTCGGTCCGCTCCGATTGCTCATGTCAGGTCACTCTCCGGCCTATCCGACCACTCGAATTGTTGTTCGTCGTTGTCATCGTCTCCTTCGCTTTTCAGCGGCTTTGTCCTCGTCGCCGGCTCCGTCACTTTTCGGTGTCCATGTCCCATCGTTTGGCTGTTGCCATTGTCGTGGCTGTGCATTTCGGATATCGTCTCTGTCGCTCTTCGGCTCTGTCCGGCCGTCGTCCCACTGTCTTCCAATCGTGTGTCTGGTCTGTCCGTTTGTGTGGTTGCCTGTTCGGCCCATTTGACCCATCCTACTGTGTCTTGTGTCTTTTTGGTCGCCTTTGTCTAGTGCATCCGTCCGTATCTTTCCAGCGCTATTGGTTGATGTCTGGTTTGCATCTGCATCTCCTCCGTCTTCTTCGGCCCTTCGGTGTTAACCGGCTCCGGTTCTGGTTCCGATTCCGGTTCCGACTCTCTCTGTGTTGCTTCTTTTAGAACCACCTCTCGTGCATTCTCAGCACATCCTGCCGGTCTCCGCTCCACACACTGCGACTTTCTCCGCAGTCTCCTGGTGGGCTTCTCTTTCCGGTCGTGCTGGCACCGGTTCCCACTGCATCGTTGTTTGTACAGCCATGCATCTTGCACCACGCTTTCAAAAACACGCACATTGTCGCTAACCGCATCGGAAACCCACACATTGACACTAATCGCAACCTCGCACAACCATTGTTGCCATTCATGCATTCCTCCATCGCATCATCATTTCTTGCACTCGTACACAAACGTCATCGTTTCCATTTCTTCGCTTGCACATACATTGAACATCGTCGCCATCATTTGCATGTTTCTGCCATTTCTCGCACATCATGCTGCCACGTTCTCTTCTTGGACTTCTTCATCAAAGGGGGTCTGCCGTTGTGGTCGCCAAAAGGTGTTGTACGTTTTAGGGTTACGGTTAAGGACGATGATAATCATGATAAAGATAGACATGGTGGTTATGATGATGAAGGAGAGTATGGGATTGGTGTTGTCAGTTTTAGGGTTAACATTTATGATGATTGGTGATAAGCATTGAGAGATTGATTATGACATTGATAGTGATGAAGATGAAAATGGTGATGGCGATAAGAATCATTGTGGGTGATAGCATGATGTGCATTGAGAAGCATTGCGGGGTGGGGGGTGGTGCCTAGAATGGCTCCACCCCCCTCCCAAGGGGGTTCAACGTTGAGGGGGAGAGAGAGAGAGAGAGAGAGAGAGATGAAAAGAAAGATAGAGAGAAATGTTCATTCATGTTTCATTCATTCCCCATAAGGGGGTTAAATAGTACAAGAGGGGGTAGATACAAAGGGGTGTAAGCCCCCTAGAGCATTCATATTGGACACTCACTCATACCTCCTCAAATCCATCCACATGCACACACGTGTGCATGTGTTCACATACGTATAGACTCACAATTACATTTATGTCCCCTACACATACACAACAACATCATGATAACATTCGACCCTCGCTCATCACACTGACTCTCCGTACATCTCGTACGGGGTAACATTTAGTACCTATTTAAGCACATGCAAAGCACTAGAAGCACCCCACTCACCTTCAGGACACGTGGTGTTAGTCACTTATTATGGCACCCACGACTCAGAATCTTCAGGATTCGCTTCAGGCACAAAACCCTAGGAGTAAGTTACTAAAACCGTTTCCAAAACGCAACACAGACACAGAAGTTCATTATCGCTCCCAATCTCCATCGCTCTCAAGCTCAGAAACCCCGTCTCGCTCTCATCGCTCTAAACGCTCTTGCTCTCAAGCCCTCTTTCACTCTCATAACCCCTAAACCCTTCCCCTTCCTGCTGTTCCTCCTCTGTCTCACCCTCGCCTCATCACTCTTCTTCACGCTTCCACACAGTCAAACCCCGTCTCCATCTCCGCCATGCCTCTTACCGCTTCAACAGAAACCCGCACCTGGCTCCAGGAACGAGGAATGGGCGGTTACTTGAAGATCATCGATGCGCCCGCACACCCAGATGCCCAAGGTGTGGCTAAACATATTTGTCCCGAAGCTATCACCAACAACGTGCTTCGGGCTGTTTTGGACCTGCAACGGGGAGGGGACCATGAGGTCGACCTACCCCCGGCATCGAAGATGAAAGAGTACTTCGGTGAGTACTCAGCCTCAGGGAAGGCATATCGCTCGTATGGCGGTCCCAACAGAGCTGTCGGGGAGATTGCTCGTATATTAATGGAGTATGCGTTCATGCATACGAACCCAACGAGCATGCCGCAGAACAAGGCAGCCATCATCATCAGCGCGTATGAAGGAAACAGAATCGATTGGGGAATCATCACAGGCGAAGGACTCCGCGCCGCCTTAGCTTCATTTCAGTCCGGTAAGAAGATGTTGTCTGTTTTACCCACTTTTTTATGGTTCTATATCCACCCTCTTCTCTTCCTTCCCCTCGCACACTCACGTCCCCACCACCACCACGAAGGCAGAAAGAGAAATTTGTTGCCATCAGCCACGAAGCATGGGAGGAGCCCACATTGCCTCCACCTCCTGTCGTCGACCAAAACCCTGCATTTGCACCACCACCCACCCAACCCCAACAAAAAAGGGCAGTTTCCGAGACCTGCCAAGAATGGGAGGAGGAGGTAGGCACGAAGGACAACACGGCAGATGATATCACCATTCGACAGCCAACGTCGCGCCCCTCGGTAACTTCCCCAGGGCCTAGCCCACGCCCCAACACATAGCAGGCCGCACCACCATGACCCCAGAAAAGGAAGCAGGTGGAGGAAACGACACTACCAGCCCCGGAACCCCAAACACAGCCGAGCAAGAGAAGACGACTCAACCGCGAGTCCTCGGCAGAATAGAAAGAGCCACAATAGGAGCAAGACTTAGTTGTCAGACAGAGCAACCTGGCCAGCATCCCTGAGGAGGCATCGCTGAACTAGGGAAAGATCGAGCATGGGCAGACAACGCAGATCTCGGAGGATGAAGTCCTCTGGTATAAAGACCTCCCCGCGGAGGCTTACGAATTTAGTGCGCTCCTACGCCTCAGTACGACATTTGAGCTGGTCGACTTCCTCGCCAGAGCCCAAGTCGCGGCAGCCGCTCGAATGGCGGAAGAGCACGCCGAAACAAAAATGATTCAACGCGCGCTCGTAGGTGAAATTGAGCCCCAGGACGACAGGGCTTTACAAAAAATCGGGAGAAAGAAGCAGGCAAAACAGGCCGCTCTCCTCATGGAGGTCCCCGAGTTGAACACGGCCCTTATCGAGGCATATAGGGACCTGGATCGCACTATGCGGGCAGCCAAAGACATGGCCCGAAAGATAAAAATAGCCCAAAAACAGGCTAAGATGGCTACAGAATTATGGCACGCTGCGAAACAGAAGTTGGCAGCCTAGGAGCAAAACCGGCCGGAACAACAACTCTTGAGCCTTCCGGCCACGACCACCGAGGCCCTCCCAGCCCCTCCACGCATAACAATGATGGATGAAAGCACCGTCACAGATTCAATCCTGACGATGCAGGCCAATACACAAACGGACTCGTTACAAATGGTCGATGCCTACACAACAACCGAGGTGGCCACGCCCATGGAGAAGACTGAGATACCACCCCCTCGTGCACCCAAGGAGGTGGCAACCCAGACAAAACCCCTGCTCCGGGATTACCACGCGGAGCTTAAAGAAGAACAACGGCGAACCGAGAGACACGAACAACGGCATCAGGAGGCGATGGCTCGCCTAAAAGAAGAAGCTTCCAAGCAGATGGCCGAGATTAGAGCCCAGGCCGACCAAAGGATACACGAGCAGAACGAAGCACTGGGCCGGGTACAAGCACAAGCCGCGGGCAAAGAAGCCAAACTCAAAAGCAAGCTGGAGGAATACGCAGCCACAGTGGCAAAGAAAGAGAAGGAGGTCCTAGACCTACAGGCCGCGCTCGACAATGCGAAAGACTGGAACCATCGGCAGGAGGAAAGAAATCGCCAACGGGAGGAGAGAATGATCGCGGAGAATGCCGAGCTGCAGAGTCAACGTATGACCCTTAAAGAAATGGCTGACGAGTTTTTCATCAAATGCAAGCTACTTTCGGAGCAAAAAGACAAATTATCGGATTCCTACTTCGCCCTACAAGAAGAGAGAATCGTCGAACGGGAACAAGTCCGGGCCGCGCGTCAAAAAGAACAGGAGCAAGCCACCGAAGAACTCACCAAGCGTTACGAGCAGGCTATCTAGCTCGTAACCGCAGATGCAAAGAACACTCAAGCCATCTATGAACTAAGAGCAAAGAAGCTTCAAGCCGAGGTCGACGGCTTAAAATAGGAATTAGCAGCCATCCGAGCACAGCCCGGCATGGATGAGACACGTATCAGAATACTGATCGAGAAACAGCGCCAACACCTTACCAAAAAGGTCGAGGAAACATTAAGTCGCGTAGGAGATGAATGGGCAGCCCAAGCTGCCGAATTGCATATTTTACGCGCCAACGCCAAGAACCGACGGAAGGAGGGCCGCGGCTTCTACAAAATGGACGAAGCCAGCATACAAAATCTGCGTGCAGATTTAACCGAGGATTACCAGTCCTTGGCAAAATCTCACACCGCGGCAATCGAGCAAATAATGGAGGACTTCAATGACGGTCAGATGTTGTTTCGCCTGGAAGCAGAAGCCTTCGAACGAGAGCGACTCGCAGCCATCCCAACCAGCCCTCCAACGGCCACAGAGCAGAAGGAAGAACCTTCCAGCAAGGAGATCACGGACATGACACAGGAGGAACTTGCCCCGGCCAACAGACATCCCATGGACGCCCACACGGTACCAGATCCAGTCGAAGTAGAGGTCAGCGCCCTCGAACCCACACCCCCACTAGAAGAATCGGCCGCACCTGAGGCGGACGCCCGAGAAGATATGACACCCCCGGACCAAACTCAACCCCCCACACCGACAGTCCAACCAGACCACCGTGTCACCACCCGAGACCCCGAAAACATCCTCGACATCTTAAAAGAGGAATGAAACGAGGATCACGCCTAAAAGGCAATTTTTATAATATTGTTAGTATTTTGTAAGTCGTGGGTCCGACGGACAAGGTCTTGTCCCATGGGCGTGCCAAGTGTTGTCCAGAGGACAGAAATGTAAAATTAGGAAATTATCAAACGCCGAGTCCGAGTATCACGGGCCACCGACGGCTCGGCAGTGTATTAGGGGAAAAGTTATTTAAACGAGGACCAGTACCTCAAAGGAGGAAGGAGAAGAAAAATATAGGCGGAAGCACTAGCTGAGTCCCTCGTAACTAGATAATCTTGTAAGGTCACCGGCCATAGGCCGTGTTCTGTAATCTTTTTCTGCCGCAGTAATATATCTTAATTGTGCCCAGTTTGTTCCATGTGTTTGTGCTTTGATTCATACCTATGATTTAAGCGCCACCCACGCCTATCAAGACCTCGCTAGTGTTTTCTCTCTGAGCATTGTCTCTCTCTCGACACCTCTGTTACGAGCCTTCACGTACCACGCCCTTGAATACCGATAGCCGCAGATCTATCGAAGGTGTTCACCCAAAGGAACGGGTAACAACTAGTCCTTCCAAGGTCATGCCGAACTTTGCAATCATCGAGCACTCTTCTTCGGCGGCGGTCAAGCATTGTGTCACATGGTTTGCTTCCCATGTTTGTAGAAATGCATAGACATGAGCTTCGGCATCCGGATCATCCCGGTACTTGGGATATTGGAACGACATGTCGTTGTCCGGTGTCAGAACACAGGTTGGTGGTGTCGGAGGTCTCCCCTCCTCTTCTTTCAGTGTCGGAGGTCTTTCCTCCTCGCCTTTCGGTGTCTCATGTGGCGGTGTCGGAAGTTGATCCATCACTTGCCGGACTGGGGCTTCCAGTTCCGTTAACTATGGTTCCGGTGTCGGCAAGGTATCCGATTGCTCGTCCTTCGGTCCGTCTGGGGTGACGTGGCTACTACGGTAATTCGAATGGGCGATGCATTCGCCGTCCGAATCTAATTCGAAGGCCGAGAATGGTTCCGAATCGCCTCCCCTTGTCACTAGAGCTTGTAGAATGGATTCTGCGTCCCGGCTTCCTTCGTCCAGTTGGGAATTCTGCTGCCCGCGGAGTGACTCCACGGCCACTCGCCGGATTACTTTGGAAAATGACCGATCCGCCTGGATCTCTTCTACCGCTTGCTGGAAAGCCTCTCGCTTTTGCAATCGCTCAGCAAGTCTTCTTACTCGCTCCGTAACCGGGTCGTTTGTTGGTCTAGTCATCCATGCCCGCCACTGTTCACTACGTTTGTGCAGGAATCGTGGTCGCCAAAAACTGTGTTATCGCTAGGGCCAACAATGGCCTAACACAGGGTGTCCCTTTGAGACACTTCACCAAAGGGGTGTTGCGGTGAGATAAAGTTAGACCGACTATTAATGAAACCCTAATTGTTTACTAAGCGGCAAGATCATTAGTCACAATACAAGCGTAGGATAAATTACACTTAGCACAGAACGGTAATTAACAATGATTAAGATACAGAACAACAACACTCTATTAATTATCCACTAATGATTACAATCTAACCGGGCCCTTTTATAGGTGTCTGGCTTAGGTACAAACTGGTGTCAACCAGCAACCAGCAACAAACCGGTCCGAATCCGGATTGGCATACCAATTCCGGGTCCGTCCGTTCGCTTCTCAAAATCATAATAATTCTATATTCTAACTAATCAGCCCTGGTTATTAATTATCCCCCTTTTCCCATTCTGGACTTCCCTTGTCGACCGGCTAACATCTTGTATCATTGCGTCGTTGTCTCTTCTATGGCTATCATCTAGGGCTGAAAAAGAGTGAAAAGTACATAACTCTGTGTATGGATGGTGGATGATCCTAAAACGTAGTTGGCATTCTAAATTCTTACTTGTTGCAACGAACTTCATTGGAAAGTTTTCATTGGAGCTTTGTTATTGGCATTAGCTCTAAAATGACGTGGACTAGGAACGGGAAATAGTTTTTTTGCATGGTTCAGGTCGAAGATAGGTCTCTTCATTCCATACAATGTTCAATTGCTTGCTAGATTTGGAGTAACATTTCCCAAATTTGGTAAGTATAATATTATTGATGCCCAGATAGTGAATGTTTACACAATTCACATAGGTTGACCCAAAATCAGAGATGGAGATTGTTTTCCTATTTCTAAGGTCTTGGGGATTGTGTCATAATTGGGATATACACCATGCTTTTGTATTTGATTGTAGGCATGGAGTGAAAGCAATATCTACGAAAGTTGAAGGTCACAATTCGTGCAAGGATTGGGTTTGGTCGATGATGTGTGAAAAACATAGTCGAATATGACCAAACGCAATACATTGTATCAAAGTGTGATACTCAGACTCTCTACTTGTTTAAGGCAATACATAGGAGAGGGAGAGGGAGAGATGGATGTAGCTTAGTTGGTAAGGTTGCCCAATGGAGACCAGGAGGTCATGGGTTCAACCCCTACATTCCATAGTGGCATATAGTGAATTGAGAGATACTGCTATAAAGTATGTAATAGAGAGATGAGAAAATTCAGTTTCGAACCCGAGACATAGGTGCTTGTAGTGTAACAGCTTACCATTAGGTAAGCTAATTACGATAAAAAGAGAAGAAGAGAGAGAGTTAGAATTAGAATTGGAATTTTTATCGTCCATAAAGAGGACAATTATGACCTATGGGACTAGAGTATACATGTGTTCTTGATATATGTCTCCTTCCTAAGAAGGGGTATTCATACGTTGAAGCACAAAGTCTCTATGTTAATAAAGCATACACATATGAGCTCAACCTTCTAGGTGGTGTCTTAAGTATGGCACTTAAGTTATCACTCCCTCTTAGTATGCCAGCATATCTTGAACGAATTGCACTATATGTTGACCATGTGAAGAGCAAGTGTCTTTAAATTTGTTACGTTTTGATACCATGATGCAACTTGAATACCTAACTTGCGAGATCAAGTGCGAAGTAGTGTAAGGGCTCTACCAGCATTATTACTCATATTGGTAATGAGATAAGGTTGGATACGATCAATAAGGATGGATGGCCTCAGTCTCAATGGACATAAAGAATTTGAAGAGCAAGTTCTTGTGTGGTGAATTAGATACCATAATCCATGTTTTATCAAAGGTGGTCGAAGCAAAGTTCCTAATTATGCATTCACATTGCAATTGAGAATTTGTATGACTCTTTTTGTTAAGCATGCATGAGAGTTATTGAAGTGACCCAAGAAAAGGCAACGTGACTAAGCATTTCTTTGAATTTAGTATCGAGAAAACCTTTATTCGTTGTTAGAATAAGTATAATAATGGGTATTTTTGTTAAGATGTATGTATGTATAAGATTTGTTAAGATTTATGTATAAAATTTTCTGCATAGTTTTTTGTTATCTTTTCTAACGTGTCGGGCTTAAATGATCCCACCTGTGTGCTTTCTGTAGGTAAGTAACTTTTACACTCGTGATTCACCATCTTCTCGTGGAGATGGATTCACAAGGTATTTTTTTTCATCATTGTTAATATTCTCTTTAATGGATCACTTATTAAGAACATTAGATAAAGGATTCAACTATTTGAGTTACTAATTTAAGCCTTTATTTTGTTCAGGTGGAAGCAACAAAGCTGCATTTTCAACGCTAGGGTCGTTGCTACCGACAAGCCGCGATAATATACGAGGGGATTTAGAGACGAAGAACTATAACGTTTATCGTATAGATTCAACGCCATTGGAGAGAAAGGAGTTGAAGGATTCACCAGGTGAAAACATAACCTTTTTGGTTGAATCTTCACCATCGAAGGTGTTAAATGACTTAATTAAAAGTGTAGAGGGCTTAAAGGGTATCGTAGAAAAGAACAAAGAAGAATTTAGCCAAAAGATAGAAAGTTTAGAGGCAAAGATAAAAGAACATAAATTAACTATTATAAATTTGGACGCTAAAGAAAAGGCACGTGCTATCTACCAAAATATTAGTACGAGCCAATTGCTTTTTGTCATGTCTTTAGTTTATGAATTAGAACAAAGCACTCATACTTTTACAAAGACACTAGCTAATAAGTTTTATGAAATATCTCCACAAGAGTATGAAATATTAGTTTTAAATAAAAAGAATAAAAAGAAAAATATTATATATTACGATGTGCTCGCTCTAGAGAGTGACAGTGCACGTAAAAAACTTTTAAATTTAATACAACAAAAGTTTGATAAGGAGCATGAAACTTATGAGAGAGTGGATCTAGTGACATTTAGCTAAAGCTTCGTGAGCTTAGGCAAAAAAGAAATAAGTTCTCTACACATTTATTTGAAGAAGAAACAAGTGAATCAAATTTAAAAGTAAAAGTTGAAATACTTCTAGATATAGAGAAGGCTTTAGCTAAGGGAAACTTAAGTGAAGAGCTAAAAGAGGTAGATGGCTTCATTTTAATAGCCATGAATAAGGAGAAAGCTGATATAGAGAAAACAAATAACAAAACTCTAGAGGAAATACCAGGAGGGTAAAACAAAAAAAGAGGAAAACGAAGAGAAAGAGGTCTTAAGATGAGATGAACAAACTATAGAAGAAGACAACTCCTAATGATCTTGTACGCCTCAAATTGGATCCTTCCTCTGCTTTCTTTCTCTGTGTTGAATCTTAATTGATGAGGTGAAGATCTTTACGGATCATCTGATACTTCTGCTTCATTGTGTATATCTCCTTCCTTACCATACATCTCTCGTCATTATTCTTTGCTTTTCTTATGAATTAGCTATGTTCGTTTTACCGTTATATTTATGTGATTACAGAATATGTCAAAGAAATTTTTTGAACAAAAAAACTGCAAAAAGGTTGTTAGGGTTTTCTGGAGTTATCGCATGTGAAGTTAATTAATGGTTTACCATAGTCTTGTTTGTGAAGTTCTTTTCATTTTAAATCGATGGTTAAGAAAGTTTGCAATGTTGGTTTTGTTTTATTATCATGGTAACAAGTCTATTAAATTGTTGCGGGTCATTATCATTACTCTTGTAATTCTTCGTATTGTTAGTATTAAAGATTTTGTGGGTTCTGGCTACAATACCCCTCTTCAAGTTGTAACTCCAGAATATTTCAAGTCAATTTGACGATTGATGCTCTCTTAGTTGATTAGCTAGAAGATGTAAACATGCAAATGTCCCTCTCTTTGTTTTATATTTATACATTCGTTTTACAGTACAATAACCTGTGTTCAGTCAGCGGTTAGCCAGGATTATTGACACTCCCGTTGTGTCGATGCTCTAGCTTTCCTAATGCTTCGATAGGAGAGCACCCCTTGTGGAAAGACATACTAATTAAGTTGTTATGTATTCATCAATCTTATTCTATTTTCTTGGTACTTGATTTTCTTAATTTTATCTTCTTTGGGATTCTTAGTTGTAGCATTGTTATGGGTGTTGTTTTGCCATCATAACCAAGCAATGTAAATCGACAACGTATAGTTTAGAAATTTAGGAGTTCAAGTTTTTGGTGGTGATGTGTGTTTGTCATCATTGACTATAATTAGCTATTGATGCTTGTTTGTGTTGTGCATTGTTGCCAATCATCAATCACCCTTTGTAGTTGCTCATTCCATATGTTAATTGTGTGGGATATTTGGTGGTTTATTTGGAGTTCTTACCTTTGCTATTTTTTTTATGGATCGTTTAATTGGTACCCCTAATGATGAGACCAAAAATTTGTTGACATCAGAATAATAATAATAATTTCTCACTTGTTTGCCAAATAGACAATCATTACAAAAAATCAGCTTTGATCCTTTAACATCAAATCTTTTTAGAATAGAAAGGACTTCAAGTCCTTTTTGGCTCATATGTCCAAATCTCTTATGCCAAAGCTCTAAATGAGAGTCAAATTCAGCAATAGCAAGAAACCTTCCAAGTAAAGCTTTACATTGGAAACAGTACAGAGTGCCCTTTTGCAACCTTTCACAATAACCATAGATGCTTTCTAGTATTTCCACAATCCACCATCGAATAATGTGGTGTAACCATGCAAATCCATTTGTCTTACAGATAGCAAACATTTCTTAATGCCAGGTACATACCTGACATCTTTGAGCACGAGCTCTTGACCATTATCCAAAGACAAGTGAATGGTGCCAATACCATCAATATTACAAGCACTATGGTTACGAAGATAAACTCTTCCATAGCTGTCTGCATCAAATGTGGTAAAGCACTCCAAATATGGAGTAACATGAAAAGGAGGCCGAGAGTCAAATTGGATTGATTGAAGTAACACGTCAAATTTTTGACAACTTGACAGTCAAAGATGTGATCCTATAGACTGCATTAATAATAATTGGTTACGTAGAACATGAGCGTGGTGAGGAAGCACTAAACCTCATGAAGGAGATGCAAACACATAATATCTTGCCAAATACATATGTGTTTGTTTCTGGCTTGAAAGTTTGTGGTGATACTCGAGACATCAATCAATGTAGCGTAATACATGCCGAGATTGTGAAGAAAGGGTTACATACTGAGACCCTCATTGCCAATACCTTAGTGGGTATGTAGGCCAAATGTGGTTTCCTCTAAACAGCACAAGAATTTTCGATGATCTTTCCGTGAAAGATGCAATTTCATGCAATATAATGACACCAATGGTGCTAGTGAAACAATCGGATAGGCCACCTAGGCATCTTACACACCTAGAGACTTGCTCATATAGGGCATAAATGGCCCAACAACGTCTATTTCAAAATAATAATCCACAATACTCTATAAAACTTCGTACATACAAATGTGCTAGAGAGCACTTTTTATATAAGTCCTTAAAAGGACCGACAAAAGTACTGACAAGTACTTCAATGCTCGTACTAAGTGAACAGACACTAACTCCCAAAAATATGCTTATCTACTAGGCTAGGGTTGCATGCCGCTAACGGCCTGCCGATTCGCACATGGGTCCGGCTCTCCAATCCAATCCGAGCCTAGCCAATTAGTCTTCATCCGATTCGGCTTTCGGCTTATTTGGCCGATCCGGCCCACGTTGAGCTTGCTTGCTCAACACATCCTATTTTCATGTAACCAATTGCTTCATGGACCAAATTTGATCTTAGAAAACATTAGTATATCTTTCTTTCTAAGAATCATGTCCTATTTATAGGTTTTTGATGGCTTATCCTTGCTTTCTAATGGATATACTTGAGTTTATGTGAGGCAATCAAGATTTTTATAATATACCTTGCATTTTAGTTTACTTCTTTGGAAAACGCCTTTATCTTTATCAATTTGAGTAAACACTTACCTCTTTAATTGTTGTGATGCTTGATCCTCGATATTGACCTTTATTCTTGAGTGTTTTACCATCCAACATATTTGTAACAATAACAATCATGTCTTTGTAACAAAAACTAAGTTCATAGTATTAACGTTTATCTTATTTTTCATGTTGTTTGAATGAAAGAAATTTTGGGTTCTAACGACAACATAACGTTCTAAGGTCATATTTGGTGGTGTTAAACACCCATGGTAATATTTGGGTTCACCTAATTCTTAGTTCAATGGTGGTCTATGTGTTTAAGCACAAAAAACCATTCTTTTCTTAATCTAAATATTCGTTGTTTATCATTTGTATTTCAATCCATTATATACTCCTTGTTACCGAACTACATCAAGACACTAGAAATACATGTCCCATATCAAATAACTCGATCATTTTTATATATGAATTTCATGGTGGTGATCATTTTTATATATGAATCACGATGATGATGGAGGTAATCAAAATTTGAAAACTTAATTAATTAATTCTTACGTGAGCATAATACGTTCAAAGATTTTAAAAAATTGTATGTTTATTTTTAAAGGGCCAATACTCTACTAAGACTAGAGGCTCGTTACATTTAGAGAACCAAAATAGCATGAATTGCATGGAAAAGATACACAGTTTGGAAGCGCCACCCCAAATGAGGAATATGTTTAAGAGGAACTTATCAATAATTAAGGGTTCAGACTTCATTCTAGATCACTAAAGAGAAAAGGTCTGTAGGGCCCAAAGACCAAGTTTTGGACCATTCAAGTTGAAGCATGTCATGGGGCCTTTGGACCAAGTTTATTAATCCAAGAAAAAGTCTTAAGGCCGAGAACATTATGTAGAGACTAACATGGTATTGAGAAAGAGCTGGGGGATGGAGTTATATGCGAGCGACACTGCAAGCAAGCGAGAGTAGCAAGGAGCATGTGGTGCAAGTGATCCTATGGAGATGATGAGGATTGAACTGTCCCAAAGAGAACATGCGTAAATAGAATCAGTACAGCTTACATGAAACAAAGATTATATATTAAGAAGAGTCCCCAAAAGGGCAATTACAAAACATAGGGATGAGACGGTAGTGGAGCGATATACATACATACATATTGTATATGTGTGTGTACAAAAGAGAGTGAGTGTCTTGGGGGATGGAATCATGGATGGTTCCTTCCTAACTACCACTTACTTTCTCACTCTGTCAATGAATGAATGACCCTTAATTAAGAGACTCCACAGTTCTATAGTTTAGGAGAATGAATGGTTTTAGTATTTACCATTAGTAATTCTCCCCTTTTAGTTAGTGAAAGTATTAAAGTAAAGTAATCCTTGTGGAGGCGTCGGTTCTGAAGCCATATCCATATCCACTCTTTCTCTCACTCTCACTCTCTCTAAGCATCGCCAAACCGAAAGGCGGAACGTGAAGAACGACGGCCACCAATCCAATCCACTCGCTACAGCAAACTAAGCTTTCATGGCGGAGAATCACATGATGCAGCCAATCCAATCCACTCTTTCTTCCCTAGAGATGCCAATGGCAATTGCTTCTTCTGTATGGATGGCTAAGATCGAGTAAGAAAGATGCTGAGCTCCTGACAAGCCTTGGATCCATCAGGGCTCACCATGTGGAAAGCTTCAGAATCAGGAGATCCTACAACCCTCTCGTACGTCGCTCTCATGTAGATAAGCTCGTCCTGAAATTCTTCTGCTTCTACCATTGTGTCCACACTCTCTGCACTTCTCCTACCTCCTCCACCATTGCTGCTTGTGCTAAACTTCGATGGTATCACGCCGGCTCCAGTCGACACAGACTGCATCAAGCTCAGGAGGTTGGCTGTGGCAGAATCAGAGTTATCTGATAGCTTGGCTACCGTCTTCTTCATCGCAAACCCCACCTTCCTTCCATTGCAATACAAGCTCCACACAGGCTCAGAGAAAAGAGGCAGAGTCTTATAGCAAACTCCTTCATCATCTTCATGGTAGCCGTCTTCTCCACAACAGATTTGTTCTTTCTTCTTTGTCTTTCCGCATTCTAGCGATATCCTGAGAAGGCCAGACTGCATCTCTTTCACAAGAAGGTGTGTAGGTATGGCGAACTCTAGAAGAAGAATGGGAGGACCACAGGGATCTTCCTGAACACAGAAGCTAACCCTACCTTTGCGTTGGCCGAAGATGGTGCCTGTGACAGAAGACGCGGAGCTCATGAGGAAAGTGTTGCTATTCACTGATAATTTTCCTGTACTGTTGGTTATAGAAGTGGAGTTACTATTAGACATGGTGTGGCAGGATGATGATGATCCGCAGCAAGGAAGCATCATGCCAAAGATTGCACGCAGAGAGCTCCAGCAATGGAATTGCTGATAATGACGACGATGATGATGAAAATCCTTACCGACCTCACCATGGCCATAGCTTCCCTCCTGAATCTTATCGTCATCGCTATTGATCTCAGTTACCATAGCTGTACCAGCTAAGAATTTAAGTCGATTTCTATTAGATAGCTCGAATTGATGCAGAGACCTCCTCCTCCCAAGCTTGTCTGCAAATTTAGTTATTGCAAAGTGTATTGATCTGATCTGCAGGCGATATTCCAGTCAGAGATAGGAGGGGGAGCTCTTCCTTCCTTCAGACGTTCTAGTTTACTAGAGAACGCTGCGGCTATGGACTAAAATTTTGAACTTGAAAGTTATGGAATCAGCACTATATTTTACGAACGTTCCTGAGCTTGACAGCGGTGGCGTTAGTGTAATTCCTTCGAATATATTGACTGATCTTCGCAGCTAAGATGTCAGAGTACTCCCTCAAAAACATCAGATGTTGTTTACTGCAAGAAAACACAAAAACAGATTCCATTATGTGGCGCTTTCTGCAGAAAAAGAAAGAAAAGAAATGCTATGTCTATAGGTATGGGGTGAAAAGATGGACGGTTGTGCAGATCAAGTTTTGGAAGATGCAGAAAGGAAGAGAATAGAAAGGAACAACATTGAACACGGACCTTAAAGTCTTCAGATTTCTTCACCCTTCCAAAATCGATCCCTCACTTTAGTGCATGATCTTCTCTCTACAGCTCAAACAATCAATCAAACACGCACGCGCGCGCGCGCGTTATTATACATACACACAAGTTCTTTCTGGCCCTCTCTTTTCTCTGCTCGTTTTTCTCTGCGTGGCTATGGCGTGCTCTGACTGTTTGTTTGTTTGTTTGTTACTGTGTGTCGTCTCTCTTCCTTCGATTGAAGGAAACAAAAGCGAAACTAAAATTTTAAAAAATAAAGGAGGCACGATTCACACGATGGTTTCTAATGTCCGCGCCCAAGTGTGAAACCGCCCATCCATCCATTCCTTATAATCCCCTTTTCGGATTTCCCACGCTCCCCTTCCCCTTTCCTTTCAAACTTGTGCTTTATTCATAGAGATGTATTATATATATATATACATACATACATACATACACATATCCTCTCGCTCCTTCCTAATAGAAGCCGGCTCAACTCGACTTTACATGAGACTACTCAAATGGTAGTGCTTTTGGCATTTTCTTCCGAGACCTCACCTCGACTTGCATATTCCCACTTCGATGCCAATAAGTCCTTTGATAAAATGGATGTAATCCCACTTCGATGGTGGTTTGGACATCATTTTTTGCCCTAGCCTCTAGGACTCCTTTGGATCTACATATTCTTTGTTGGTTTTCCTCACCACTTTTGTCCAGCAAGTACTGTATTTGTCCTTACTAGCATAGCAATCCTTGTATACTACAATGTCCCTTTTGTTTATAGGATTTCAAGTTTTTTCATCATTGAAAAAAGCACTTGAATGTGCGAAACAAACAAGCCTTGACAATCTCTCGTTGTTCTTATAAGATAGTATGAGTGTGATTCATTTGAGGGTATTTGAGTAAAAATCCAAAACAATGCATGAGATGAGTAATATGTGTAAGCAAAAACAATATCATTTTTGCAACCTCTATCACGGAACTTATGGCTCAAACAAAAAAAGTAGAACAATTAGATGTACAATATATCAATGGGATTACAAAGAACGGGAAGCAAAAACATGTGCATGGACTCTAAAAGAGCACTTTATGTATACAAAGGATCGAGACCTAAAATGATACAACACTAGTTCTTTATGCAAATGGGAAGATTTCAAGCATGTCATGGCTCACGCATAGAGAAATTATCTTCCTAGAAGAGCATGCCTTGCAAAGGAATAAACATAGCTCGAGGGAAAAAATTGTTTGTTAGTAAATGCCAAGAAACCCAAATTTACTCGATGATTACAGACATATTTGGTGATAAAGAAACCATTAAAAGTACCTCCATGCACACAAAAGGTGTGTGTGGTTTTCTTTTTTCTTTTTTGGAAAGAGGGATTAATCGATGATTTCTCCAAACCCAAGACAATGCACATGCTTGTTGTAAGATTTGGAAAAACCTAGATGGGAAACATGTTAAGAATTGTGGTAATTTATCTCTTATACACTTGTATATACATTGTAAAAACATATACATATGAAGAGTCAAACATATGATATATGGTGTTATAGGTCTATTATCGATATGCTTGACATCTTTACTATATAAGGGGGCTTAAGAAAATTGCCAAGTCATTGGGGAAAATATCTTTAGGGTATGAATACTGGAATTCTCGAATAAAAGAGGTGTGAGAACACATGCTTGGACAAGTTATATGTTCCATCATGCATTGTTGCAACATGTCATGTCTCACTCACGATGAGAGTATAATTTTGGACCTTTATAAAAAGGGGGAAATATAAATGACGTAAAATGGGACAATAATGGTTGGTTTTCTTATGGCAAATCTATTTGGACATGAAAAGCAATGTGCATGGATTGAAGAATTTAGGAAGAAGGGGATAATAAGGTGTTTGAAAACATCAATTTATCATTTATCATCTTGAAATGCCTAGGTCCTCATGGAGGAAAGTTTTTTGGAAGGTAAAGGGTCATTTATAGTTGCTTTGTAGACTTCAAGAAAGCTTTCGCTACAATGGCATGTAGGCACCTTCGGAAAGCATGAATGAATTCGACAACCAAGTGAATGAATACTTGTAACCTCTCACATCCATGACATATGATATGTCATGTGCTAATGAGAAATGGAATGTTAGAAATTTTCACTAACACAATTGACGTTAAGCAAGAATGTCACTATTGAAGTTGTGTCAATGAAGAGATCAAGTAGTTGATGACTTTGTACAACCAGAGGGCATTCAAAATGCTACTTTTGGGAATGTCGACATCATGCTTTTGCTATGCAGAAATGATGTGGTGCTTTTATCAAATGGATGGTATGTTTATGAATGTCTTGGAAAATGCACAATTAAGTTGTGTCCATAGCTCTAGAACAAGGGTTTTGAGAAAATTCTCAATTGCTATAACCATTCACTATATATGTACAACAATGAACCACCTTAAATGGTAGAAGGCTCCTATATGTCATAGCCTTAAGGTTCTCTCCAATGAAGGAGAAACAATGGCTTAATATGTATTTTGTAGCATATGTAATAGAGCTTGGAGAAGAAATGAAAAATTGATTCCTCAAGAAAAACTGTTTGACACTTTGATAATATCAATGCCACACTATGGGGCTATGAAATATTTATGTTTACTTGGAAAGCACTTAAAAATATAAAAAAACATCATATGCTCTTACTTTTTGAGACATATTCAAAAGTGTCATATTTGGCAAGATACAAATGCCATATATGATCAAAATTCTTGAGACAATATCAATTTCCATTGGTTTTGCAAAACAAGGAAGATATTAATACATCATGGAGCAAGTGCAGTGCATCCCATCTCCCCAAGTTTCACAGTATGGGAGCACATATGTTGCACCAAACTAGAAAACCATCATCTCTTGAGGAAGCAAACTCAACTTTCACATATAATTTACAGCCCATCTCCTTCTCTATTATCCACAACATCATTTTGTTATCTGTGGGATTGTAAGTGTATGAGTGAGTGTATAAGTGTTGGTACATGGATAGATAAGTGAAGTCTTTGTATTAAATGTCATGTGTAAGTGTATGTGCAAACGTGCACATAAGTGTGAGTATATTAATATGGTAAAGTGGGTCTAGGTTGTTACAATGTTATGTAACTAACCTACAAACCCCATTGTATGTTCTTGATTTGGAACCCTCATGTAATGTACCTATATAACCCACCCAAAGGGACATGAATGATAGTAGAAGTTTTGCCTCTCAATATTGTGTGTGTGTGTGTCTCTCTCTCTCTCTTTCTCTCACTCACTCACTCACTCACACACACACACACACTCAACCCCCTTGGAAGGGGGGTGGAGCCGTTCTTGGCTCCACCCCCCGCCCATCAACACTTGGCATGCCCGTGGGATAGTGGCTTGCACGGTCGAACCTACCCTCTATGCTTACTCCTTGACTTCCTCATGGTCGGCGTCGGCGTCATCCTCACTTTCGTCCTCATGGAGGATGTCGAACAATGTCAGCTCTTCCTCAGTCCTGGTGTCGGTGTCAGACGTCGTCTAGTCCTCCATTTGTCATGTTGCCTCAGTGTGTGTCTCCTCGGGCTTGGCGTCGATTGCTTCAGATTGGGTAGTTTTAGCTAGGGATGGGCGCTTGCTGGTGTTGGGCCCCAATTCAGGAGTCTGTTGTCGGTGGTCTTTCTCATAAACACCAAGCCATACCGTTGTGTCGATCTCGTGGGCATCATATTCCTCCATTAACCGTACCACCTCCTTCTTGTGGCTGGTGGCAACTCGTACAAATCACGGGCCAGGTCTTTTTGGACGGTAGTAATAGCTTCATCGTCCAATTTGAAGAAATTGGTGCCCTATTTCTTCCGATTTTCCCTGTCAGCCTATAACAACTGTAGTTCGGTGGCCTGCGCCGACCATGTCTGCCATCCTATTGAGCGGCAAGCTCAATCGGATCCGGATCGGCTGAATAAGCATGAGTCGGTGAGCTGGGGAGCCGGTTAGCTGGATCCAGCAATAACCGGAAGCCTAGTAACAGCCTAGACTACTATGTAGTTAATGTCTCGTAGTTAGTGTCAGACGCTTGTGTGAGCATTGCGGTAGACCATACTTCTGTCAGTCCTCTTAGGACTTGTATAAATAGTGTTGTTGAGCACGTTGTATGTAAAGAGAATTTTACAGAGTTTTTGATAATAGATTTAAGTTGTTTTGCTCTTTCTCTGTCTCTCCTGCGTACCTTCTGTGTGTTAATCTCTCTCTCTCTCTCTCTCTCTCTCTCTCTCTCTGTTGCTATCCGGCCACACCGGTTGTCTAAAGCTTCCACACGTTTGTTTTTACACATCCTTTGTCCAAGGAGTTGATAACTAGTTCTCGCATTGGACGCTTGTGTGCCCTCAAGATTTGATTCACCTTTTCTTCGCCCATACTTACCTTGTATTGCATTGCAGCGAGCTCCTTCCGCATCTCCGCTATCGCATCTTCGCTAGGTGAGGCTTTGCCGACCCTATGTCAAACATTAACTTTACTTCGGCCACCAGTAGTCCCAAGCGTTTCTCCTCATATTTCGCCTCAAGTGCTCTGTACCGTTGTGTCAAATCCTTCTTTCCATTGTTGAACTGTACCTTATGCTTCAAGTATTCCGTATGCAAGTCTGTTTTTCCGAGCTCAAGCTTCGCCAAGTGCTCGGCCTGTTGTTCCATCTGGAATCAAATATATTCCTCCAGCTCCTCCACTTTTTCCTACTCCTACTTTGTTACTTCCTTTTGTTGTATGACTAAATGTTTCAATTCTTGGATGTCGTTGTCCTTGGCATCCAGTAGGGCCCCTATCTTCATTTTAGCTAATTCAATTCGTTCTTCCAGCTTCTTTACCTTTTTCTTAATGATACCATTATCATCATCATCAGCAACAGCAAGCTTCTTCAGAAGCTATATCATTTTGAGTCATCAAAAGGTTCTTCAATAGACTCTCCTTTCACAAATGCAGAATTTCGTGTAACCATAGCTTTCAAGAATCGAGTATTAGGAACATTGCACCCTTCAGGTGATTCCCATAGTGTATCTCTAAGTTATACGCAATGCCTTCGCATGAATCCTTGTTTTCATTCCTTTAGAACTGCTCATAGTTATTACAACAACAATAGGGGATGCATTTCCAAGAACTTTCACAGCCCATGCCTAAGCCATATAGTGCATATACTGTTGGAAATATTTCATTGCCTTTTCCATCGAGATCAAACAGCAGAGGAGGTTCAGAATGCACAACATTGCCATAGAATCGATTCGCTAATTATGCCATAGAAACTTCAGCCTTGGGAGGAAGGATGAGATTTAAATCTTCATCAGAAGCGTGAAGAAATCGATTTCTGAGGTATTGGCAGAACTTATTCCGATAAGGTCTGGAGATCCTCTTATGCAAAAATGGAATTAGAGATCAAACATGAACAGAAATAAAGGGATGCTTTTTAAAGGGGATAGGTAGATATTCCATAGTTAAGGTCCTCCCATTCTTTACATATTCAGTGGCGTTTGGGAGAAACTTTATATTGAGGCAGACCGAGTCAGTACCTATTGGAAAAAAATATTGGGAGGAAGGTAATGTCTCATCTTCTCATATGATGATGTTTTGGAAAAAGTTTTGGTCAACTAAATGTATGAACAAGATATTACACCTTCGTTGGTTGATGATTCATTATGCGTTGCTCGTAGGTGATTTTCTGAGGGGATCTTTGATTGATCGGTCATGCGTTATGTGTGGTTTTGCACGTGAGTCATTGCGTCATGTATTTTGTAAATGTGTTATTGCAAAAAAAATTTGGTTATGAATTCTTAGGCTACTAGGTCATAAGTATGGGTCGGGGATTTTCACGTGGGGTGCAATCTTCTAGGGAAGGTTGGATCAACAAATGACATTTTATCATCATTACATGTGAGAATTTTTTAGGTATAATCTACTTCAAGCTCCTTGCAGGGAATCAAGTTTTTCTCCCGGAGTTATGTTAGGCAGATTGTCTCCTCTTTGGCTTTATGGGTTCTTTGGAAAGCTAGGTGTTCCAAGCTATACAATGATGAAAACATTCACTTCGTGGATCAGGTTAAGTCTTTTTGGGACTTATTGGTACATACGGTTAAAGGTGATTATGATAGTTATAAGGGTTCTAGAAACAAAACTAATAAGAAAAGAATGAGAATTCGTAGAGTTTGGTCATCTATTCCTATTATGTTGGTTGCAGCTGCTGATGTCAAGTGGAATTACGTACCACCTCGTTGGTTGTTCCCGCCACCGGCACCATCTTTAGTACAAACAACATGACATAACATAGATGAGTGATGTTTTTTTTGTTAGGATAAGTGATGCTATTGTGGGGGCTGAAGCAGATTGTCATAACGAGAGGAATATTTTAGAATCATTTTTTTGTTGTCCGTACAGGATGTTGGTGGTAGTCAGTGACATGGCAAGCTGGTCGGCGAGATGTTGATGTGGACAGAATGAAGAAGATTTTAGGTTTCTTAGGGATTGCAACAAACAGGATCTAGTTGTCGTTTTTGTCACGTTACAGTTATTTGTCTTTATATCATATTGCCATGACAAGAGGATGAGTGTTGATGGTGTGGGGGGCTGAAGCAAATATATGAGGGGATGAGAAACCATTCTATATTCATTTTGGTGTTATTGGTACAAGAACTTGGTGGTAATCAGTGAGGTGGTTGATGTGGACTTAAGTAACATATTCTTTTGAGCGATAAGGATGAGCGAAGATGGTGTGGGGGTTGAAGCAGATTATCATGAGTAGGTGAGGAAATTGTTTACACTAAATTTTTGTTGTCTATACAGGATGTTCATGGCAATCGGTGAGATGGCAAGCTGGTTGATGTGGACTTAAGAAGCAAATTCTTTTGAGTGATAAGGATGAGTGAAGATGGTGTGGGGTTTGAAGTAGATTATCATGAGTAGGTGAGGAAACTGTTTACACTAAATATTTGTTGTCTATACAGGATGTTGATGGAAATTGGTGACATGGCGAGCTTGAGCTGTTGAATGAAGAAGATTTATGTTGGTCATTAGGAGGAGTGATGTTGGTGTGGTGGTAGGGATTGAAGCATATGAATAATGAATATCAACATGACGAGAGGATGAGTGATGATGGTGTGGGAGGCGAAGCAGATCATGAGGGGATGAGGAAACACTCTAGATTTATTTTGTTTCTTATTTGTATAGGAAAGGGATGATAGTCGACGAGATGGATGCGGACTTGATGAAGATTTTTTTTTTGTGGGATAAGGATGAGTGAAGATGCTGTGGGGGTCGAAGCATGTTTTTTTGAGGTTATGATAAAGTGAAAGTCGACATGGCTAATGTGAGAATATGAAAGTTGTGATAAACTAGACTGTTGATGGATTATTCTCTTCTTGTGATAAAGCGGTGTCGTGGAATTCCGCGGGTGCGTGTCTGATAGGACGAGACCACGGGGGTCTTGGACTAGAGAGTGAGAGAAGGGAAAGAAGCTTGGGAGTTTAACCGAGAAGGGAAAGATTAAGGTTAGAGAGATTAAGATTGGAGAGATTAAGATTAGAGACAAGACTGTCGTGACTTGAGAATAGGAGAGAGAAAAATAAGATGACAGTAGAAGGTAAAGGGAGAGAGAGAGAGAGAGAAAGAACACTAGAGATGGAAAGAGAGTTTATATTATAAGAGAGCAAGGATTACAAAGAGTAGGCTAAGGGGCTACAAACTGGTGTTGAACCGAATGAGTTGTGATGAATGAATAGACACCTATTTATAGGTCCTTATGGAGTATTCTGGAATGTTCTAGAATATTTTAGATATTTATGATATTTAATATAATCATGGAATATCCTAGAATGTTCTAGAATACTCTAAATGTCTTGTAATAACTAATAATACATTTATTATAACTATACATCATATATGTTAGTATAATGGTTAAAGGTCTAACATATAGACCAAGACGTCTTGAGCTCGAATCCTTGTAAGGCCAAAATGTATGTCGTCATGACATTATCCCCCCTTTTCGACGATGAGTTCCACGAGTCGGAAGACGACATTTCGGACTTGGCTTATGAGGATATTTGTTGTGAAATGCAGCAACCATTTCGGAGGCATTAGCAAGATTCTCAAGAGGTTCCCATGTTCGATCATTAGGTGTATAACCTAACCAGTCAACCAAATAATACAGTTTGTTGTGAACGATCTTGGAGTCGAGAATGGCAGCAACTTCATATTCGGAGCCATCCGAAATTTCGATTGGAAGTGGGGGAGATGTAAGACGGCCTGGAATGGAGCTGGTTGTGTACGGCTCCAAAATTGAAACATGGAAGACCGGGTGAAGATGCATATGAGGGGGAAGACCAAGGCGAAATGCCACATCATTGATCTTACCAGATATCACATATGGGCCAAAACGTTGATAATCCAATTTGCAGCAAGGTCGGGTTGTTTTAATGCGACCTTGTAAAAGCCATACTCGATCCCCCACTTGAAACGTAGTCGATGAATCACGTCAATGACGGTCGGCAACCTTCTTTTGAGTGTTTTGAGCATCACATAAATGGTGCAAAAGGATATCTTGAACTTCTTGGAGTCGGGTGAGCTGATCTTTAGCAACCGGGTTTGTCGGGAGTTCGGGATGTTCAAGCATAGTCCAACGAGGATGGTACCCAATGTTTGCAAAAAATGGGGAATATCCAGTAGAAGAATGTTCTGAGTTGTTGTAAGCAAATTCCGCCAAATGTAATAGATCAACCCAATCATCTTGTTGATAGTTGACAAAACAACGAAGATATTGTTCTACTGTTTGGTTGGTGCGCTCACTCTGTCCGTTAGTTTCTGGATGGTAGCCGGAAGAGAGTTTGCAAGAAGTATGTAACAGTTTGAACATGTGCCACCAAAATTTTGAGATGAACTGGGGACCCCGATCACTGATAATATCATCAGGAACACCATGATGCCGAAACACCTCTCGCATGAGTAACTCGGCTGTCTCTTGGCTCGTAATGGCCTTTGTGCAGGGAAGAAAATGTGCCATCTTGGTAAAACGATCTACTACCGTGAGAATAGAATCAAAACCCTTGGAAGGTGGTAGATCCGTAATGAAGTCCAATGAAATAGATTTCCATGGACTCTCAGGAATAGGCATTGGATGTAATAAGCCATATGGATGATGTCGAGGTTTTTTGGATCGGCAACATGTATCACAACTACGAACATAATCCGTAACAAAATGGCGAAGTCGTGGCCACCAATACCTTCGAGAAATTAACGCCAAAGTCTTGTGGATGCCAAAATGTCCAGCCATTGGTGTATCATGACATTGTTGCAAGACTTGAAGTCGAGAAGGACCATCAGGCACATATAAGAGATTTTGTCGAAAAAGTAAACCATCATGCCAATTGAACTGGTTGTAGTCTTGACGAGGATTTTGAGATTGTGAACAAGAAGCACGATCTGGGATAATATGGCTCAGAATATCTTGGGCAAATTCATCAGTCTCAATATGCTCCCGAATGGAGTCTAGAAGACTTGAATCCTTGAGTGTGTCTATAGCATGAAAAGCCATTAGTCGTAGACGGTCAGGACCCAAGAGGATTTTCTTCTGACTTTCAAATGCGGCCTCTCTTGGTTGAAGTTCCATATATGAACGCTGAGATAAAGCATCTGCTTTGCCTTGTTGCGTCCCAGGGCGATATAGAATTACGAAATCAAAACGAGTTAAAAATTGCGCCCAACGAGCTTGTCGACGACTCAAGACTCGAGCACTTTGGAAGTACGTTAGATTTTTGTGATCATTATAGACAATGATTTGTTGAGACGAACCCTCCAAAAAATGACGCCATTGTTGAAAAGAATCCACAATGGCAAGAAGCTCTTTGTCGTGAATCTCATAGTTGATTTCTGCAGCTTCGAATTTCCATGAATGAGAAAAGCCACAGGGTGTAGTTGGCCATCATTGCTAATCTGGGATAATACGCTTCCTAATGCGAAGTTAGATGCATCAACTTCCAGTATAAAGCGCTTCAATGGATCAACATGCATCAAAATTGGTGCGGATGTAAATGCTTGCTTTAATCCTTCAAATGCAGAGTTTGCATTTATACTCCACACAAATGGTTGATTCTTCTGTGTCAGTTGAGTGAGGGGCAATACGATCTTTGAATAATCTTTGATGAACTTGCGATAAAAGTTTGTGAACCCTAAAAAACATTGTACATCTCGCACAGACTGTGGTGTTTGCCAATCCAAAACTGTTTGAACCTTTGCTGGATCCATAGAGATGCCATGTGAAGAGACTATGTACCCCAAAAATTCCACTTGACGCTGGTCAAAGCTGCACTTCTCCAATTTTGCATAGAGACCATATTCACGCAACCATTGCAAAGCTTGTCGAACGTGTATATCATGATCCTCTTGAGTTTTTGAGTAGATCAAGATATCATGTAGGTAAATTATGACGAAAATATCGAGGAAATCTCGAAAAATGTCATTCGCCATATGTTGGAAAATTGTTGGTGCATTCGTGAGACCAAATGGCATCACTGTATACTCAAAATGGCCATAGCGAGTACGAAAAGCAGTCTTCCATTCATCCCCAGGACGAATTCGAACAAGATTGTAAGCACCTCGAAGATCTAACTTTGTGAAATACTTAGCTCCATTGAGGCGTTCCAGAAGGCTCAAAATCAATGGTAGAGCATATCGGTTTCGAATAGTTACTTTATTCAATCCTCGATAATCCACGACCAGACGAAGCGAACCATCTTTCTTCTTAACGAAAAATATGGGTGCGCCGGCAGGAGATCTTGAATGCTGGATAAACCCATTTGCCAAGTTCTCATCAATATATTCCTGAAGAACCTCTAACTCTGTGGGTGAAAGGTTATAAATTGGCCCCCATGGAGGCTCTTTTCCGGGCTGCAAATCAATCGGGCAATCATATGGTCGATGCTCTGGTAGTCTATTGGCCTTCACCTTATCAAAAACATCAGAGAATTCTATATATTTCTTCGGTAGTTGGACCCCCGATTCTTGTGAGCTCGATGTGGGAGTTGCTAAAACTGTGAACACCAACATGTCTTCCTTTCGTCCTTCCTCACGTAATTGATGTATAGAGATTGTCGAAATCTTTTGGAATGTCATATCCTTTGTTGGAGTTCTAAGAGGCTCAGAATGTATTGTGACTTCTTCGATGGTTCTTTTTCTCCAATCAATAGTTGGGTTATGTAGCTCAAACCATGGAAGACCAAGAACTAGGGAGTGCTCTGGACTACTAATGATGTTGAATGAGATGACACTAGCCAAATTGCCTAGGACTACATGAATTGGTTCAGACTCTTCAACTATATCACCTGATGCTATGGGGCGTCCATCAATGACTCCGACTGACACTGGCCTTGGGAGCTTATGCAACTGAATATTATGCATTACAGCAAACTCACGATCCATGAAACAAGAGTTGGCTCCAGAGTCTAAGAGGGCAGAAACTGGGACTCGATGGCACCTAGATGTGTTAAGCTCAACTTGTGCAGAGAAAACTCGACTAACTTGTCCGGATGAAATGGAACCACAACTAGGGACAGACGTTACATGCCTAGGGTTGTCCAACCAAATGGCTCCGATTTTGGCCGGACTTACTCGTTTAACACATCATCTAATTGGCTCAAGACATCAAATGTATTTTTATGACAGGGACTACCAGGCCTACTTGGGTTACGAGAAGGCGGGGCAGAAATTGAGATGGGATTGTCATGAGCACTTACTTGGTTAACTTGTCATCGTGGTTTATGTGGACAATTCACAACAATATGCCCTGGACCACCACAATAGAGGCATAGACGATTCGCTCTCCGTCGTTGCTTTTCAGCATCCGATAATGGTCCTCGACGTCGTGTTGTCTCGATTTCCATTGGAGTAGGGCCTTCCACCACACTTGACTTTGATACTTGGGGTGGAGTTGCAACCACCGAAGCATATGTTTCTGTTGGTCGAAAATGTAACATTTGTTAGCGCTCAGAACGCCGCTCAAATAAGCGATTGTCACATCGCATGGCCCGACTTACTGCTTCAGTAAGAGATTTTGGATCATCATGGAAGGTAAGAAGTAAATCCTTCACATCATTGCGCAGACCTTGACGAAATTGGTCCATCAATGCTGCCTCGTCCCATGGAATATCACATGCTAGAAGGCGAAAATCTGCAGCATAAGCGGAAGTAGGACGATCTCCTTGTCGTAATCGCCGAATTTTGTTTATTGCAATCCTCATACTATCAGTGTCTCCAAAGTTGGCTTGGAACTCATTAATAAACCCTTCAAAATCTTCTAATAATGGTGAGTTCTTCTCTAGGAGTGGTGCAAACCACGCTAATGCGGTACCCGTTAACAAGGTACCAACTAGACCCACACGAGCAACATCAGTTGGGTAACGGCTAGGATGCAATTTAATCACAAGCCGTACCTGATTTAAAAATCCACGAAACTGAGACCTTGTACCATCAAACTTGGCCGACAGACTAATCTTGGGTTCCTTCCGCGAGGTTTGAACTTCCGCTGCTTGTCGCTGCAATAGAGTAGTCTCCAATTGATGCACCCGTTGAGATAATTCTTCATATTGTTGTACTTTTTCAGCACTTACTTGTTGTAAGTCTCCCAACAATCTTTGATTTTCATGCTCTAGTGCCACAAATTTGGTTGTTAGCATTTCGAGCTCGGAGAGAACACACATATATTCTTGCTTGCTGACGGACTCCATAGTTGTGATAGAAAATTGCTAGATTTGGTTGAATAAGGTTAAGATAAGAAGAAGAAGTTGGAGAAGAAGAAAAGAGATAGATTCGGTTCAAACTGTCGTGACTTGAGAATAGGAGAGAGAAAAATAAGATGACAGTAGAAGGTAGAGGGAGAGAGAGAGAGAGAGAGAGAGAGAGAGAGAGAGAGAGAAAGAACACTAGAGATGGAAAGAGAGTTTATATTATAAGAGAGCAAGGATTACAAAGAGTAGGCTAAGGGGCTACAAACTGGTGTTGAACCGAATGAGTTGTGATGAATGAATAGACACCTATTTATAGGTCCTTATGGAGTATTCTAGAATGTTCTAGAATATTTTAGATATTTATGATATTTAATATAATCATGGAATATCCTAGAATGTTCTAGAATACTCTAGAATGTTCTAGAATACTCTAAATGTCTTGTAATAACTAATAATACATTTATTATAACTATACATCATATATGTTAGTATAATGGTTAAAGGTCTAACATATAGACCAAGACGTCTTGAGCTCGAATCCTTGTAAGGCCAAAATGTATGTCGTCATGACAAAGACAAGACAAGATTCATCAAATGATTATATTACGAAAACACCACATGAATTACAACCATGGTCGCTTAGGCTAAATGTAAACCCTCTAGATGAAACCCTAACCGGATGGGGGAAAAGAAGAAGAAGAAGAAGATGATGATGATGAATGAAACCCCTAAAACGAGATCCTAAAACCCAAAACTCTGAAACCCTAATGGCAACCCAAAAAGTGGAAACCCCTCAAAAATGGCCCCTCACTCCTTTTTATAGTAGTAAGGGGTGAGGCACATTACATAAAGAAGAGGTCAAATCCCCCTTCTTTCAATGGGGGAATATTTGGCCTTGATTTGAGGAGGAGAGATTAATGGGGTCTTAACTCCCTCTCCTCTCACATTCACACACACCCACGCCCTCTACTTATTACAACGTACTTCCATACACTCCCCTTTAGTCTACATGTGCATGAGCCCCTAAGTACATATCAGCTTTATATTTCACAAACTTTGTGGTCCCCTTTTAGCACCTTAGATTTTTACCCTTCCCTTTACATTTTGTTACTTTTCCTATTTTACAAATTCCTTAAGTGCATGTGCAATGTTGCACATCCCCATTTTATTCACCCCACTCGGTTTTCTCACAATGACTGAAAATCCTCACGACAACGGATTGTTGAGGGGTTGTGGAGATGAAGGAATTCCAAGTGCATGTGTATCATGGTAAGTTTGTTGTCTACAAATGCAACATTTGTAACAAGTGTTGAAGAACAACGATTTCCCAAGATCTTGTGATGCAGGTCAATGAAAAACTGGTTTACAACCTACATATCTTCGAGGAGGAAGCACATAGTGTAAAGCAATTGATAATATGAAAGACTGGTTGAGTGATTATCGATGATCTTGCGGAAGACCTGGAAGGAAGTATTGAAGACTATTCTTCATGTTTATTTGGCATGTACAAAAAATAATAGTCATTATTTGTTTTATGTTTTGCATGTCAAAGACCGGTTTAGTGATTGTGGATAATTTATTGCGGAAGAGTTCGAAGGAAATATTAAAGGCTATTTCTCATGTTTGTTTGAAGGAAAGGAATTATCTTTACCTATAAACATTGGACTATTTTGTATATTGCCTTTGGCCATTTTCATTTTAATACCAATGGAGTATATTTTTTTCGAGAAAAAAAAGGGGGGATAGGTAGATAGTGTTCTATCTGACAAAAATTATTCATATTTGGAATTGAAATCTTAGTTTGGGTTCATCTTCTGAGAGAGAATTAGATATTCAGAGAGGAACAGAAAGTGGAAAAGGGGTTCATCTTATACAACAACAGAAGGCTTGTTTTTTGTTAGAATGTAGTGAGCAATAAAGGTGATAATTCGGGGCCAAGAGGTCACGGGAAGCATTGTTGAATGTGGTTCGGGGGTCAATGTAATTAATAAACTTACATGTGATCGACTCGACATTACCAAATGGGATGCATGTCCATTCCGGTTACGGATGGCCGACACAAGCACAGTTCGACCACTTGGTCTAATTCGACAATTAGATATTGTTATAGGTGGCCACACATTTCAGATCTTAGTAGTAGTTCTTCACTTAGATGCACCACGTGCATATCCCTTATTATTGGGCCAACCTTGCTTGAAAATGGCTAACATTAAACAGAATTGGCAGAAGAACACTCTGACATTCCAGAAAGGCAAGCACAAAATTCGGGTGTCGACGCAAGAAAAAGTTAGCACGATCAGACAAAGTTTACAAATCCATGCGGAGGCAATAAACATGTTGGAGGGATTGGATGAGGAGGAGGAAGAACAATACTTAAAGGACAATCCCAAAATCATTCCACTATTCGAAGTCGATATCGTGCAAACACTCACACCATATTTCGATGAGGAAGAAAAAGAAGAGGGAATTCCTGTCGGCGACAAAACTATAAAGGAATTACGGTTCCAAAAAGAAGCTATGGAAAGAGAGATGTAGGTATCCCAGAGAGTTCAAGCATTGGCATTAGAGGAATTAAATTTAGCTGACAAAGAGGCCGAACCAAAGACAATTCTAATAGCCAAAGAAATGGAGTTGGAAGATAAAGCTAAGTTGATCGACCTATTACGGCAATATAAGGATGTTTTCGCATGGTCGTTTGAGGATATGAAGGGCCTCGATCTGGCGTTCTGTCAACATCAAATCAATTTACATAAAGATGTGAAGCCGGTGCAACAACGACGATACTTGCTGAATTCGAATTATGCAGCTAAAGTGAAAGAAGAAATCAACAAACTACTCAGAGTCGGCTTCATTTGGCCGGTAAAAAAGGCCACTTGGTTATGTCCAATTATAGTCATTGTACCCAAGAAGAATGGAAATATTAGGGTATGTGTCGATTACAGAAAATTGAATACGGCCACGGTAACAGATGGTTTTCTGTTTACTGATGGAGTTGTAGATGCAGTGGCAGACCACGAAATCTACAGTTTTCTAGATGGATTTAGTGGATATAATCAGGTTGGGATGCATCCTAATGATCAAGAAAAGACAACGTTCGTCATTGAATGTGGAGTATTCATGGCAGTGGTGATGATGTTCGGCTTGAAAACAACTCCGACAACATTTCAGAGAGTCATCCAAGAAATTTTTACGGATTATATACCAGCATTTATGCAGGTATTTTTGGATGATTCCACGGTCTACAAAAGAAAAGCCGATCATTTGGAACATCTTTGATATGTTTGGAACAGTGTCAATAAGGTCGGCTCAGTCTAAATCCTGCTAAATGCGCATTTGGTGTAACAAGTGGTACATTGCTTAGGCATATAGTCAGTCGAGAAGGTATCGCAGTCGACCTCGACAAAGTAAAGGCGATCATGGATGCTCCACCTCCGACAAATGCTAATGCCCTCAGTCGGATGATTCGATATCTAGCCGATGTGACGACGCCCTTACATATAGTCGTACATAAAGTGCCTTTTCAATGGACAACAACTGACAGGATGCATATGACTATCTAAAGAAGATGCTAACCAAGGCCCCGGTCATACAACCTCCCGATTGGGGAAAAGACTTTCATGTATTTGTCAAAGCATCCGATGTGGCTATCAGAAGTTCGTTAATGCAACTGTCAGAGCTAAACTGGTATAGGCCAGTCTATTACGTGAGTTGAAAATTATCAATGGTCGAACTAAATTATTCGACAACAGAACGCGAGGCTCTCAGAATGATATATAGTGTCAAAAAATTCTGACATTACCTGTTAGGTCAGAAATTCACATTTCATGTGGATCATTCGACACTATTATGCTTGGTGTCAAAACAAGAATTAATAGGTAAACTGGCCAGATGGACACTATTGCTGCAGGAATTTGAATTCGATAGAATTCATCGACTAGGGGTGCAACATGCAGTAGCTGACTATCGAAGTCGAGTGGAGTCAGGAGAGCTAGGTATAGGACTGAAGGATGATTTTCCCGATGCTCAACTCTTCCAAGTCAACATAGTGGATTCAATGGAAATAGATGAAGAAAAGGTTGATTCATGGATTACAGAGATAACAATCTTTCTTAGTACCGGATTGCCACCAGAAGGGATGCCAATGGATGAACAAAAAAGTCTGGCAATTTGAAGTCGAAATTTCTGCCTCTTTCACAACACATTATACCATAAAGGAGTAGACGGCATATAATGTCGCGTGGTTCGACAATTTGAAAAGGAAGTAGTTTTGGCTGAGGCTCATTGCAGAATTGCCAGAGGGCATTAAAGTTCAGGGAGATAAAAGCTCATAGATATCTAGATGGAAAGATTTATTTAAGAGAATCCAAATTTTTTTCAATGCTAACTTCCTTGAGGTAAAGAATTGCTTGCATGAGACAAGACAATGTGTCCATTCAAATCATTGGCTCCCCTCATAAATTGCTTTATCGAATAACATGAAAAGGATGATACCCCATAAACCCACAAAAATGACTATTTAGTTCAAGATGTATACACACTTGATCTTTTGAATTGAGTAGAGAAGGGAATATGTAAATCACTCAAACATGATTGTGTAAAAGAACCTCACTAAACCTACCTCTAACGACAATTGATCTATAAGTGGCATTGAGAGAGAGGATTAGTGCGTCACACATTACATACAAACTTCATCGTCTTCGTTGGAGCAAGCCATTTTTCTTAGCTCGAAGCTGCCACAGTTCATTGTGAAACACTAATTGCTCCCTCTATTTATCCAAGGGTTATTAGGGATTCCATTTTTGCAATGATTGGATAACATAAACTTGACAACTTGACAATGTTTTGTAATCTTCTCATCATATTATTGAAGCCCTAGTGTACAGAAGTATCGGAAGCCATGGACACTAGGAAAATGAGTAAGATTCTAGACATGAGTAATTTGGTTGGCAAGTGATGTGTAGCCTCATTATATTATTTAGTGTTTAATGATTGAATATTAATAAAGATTTCTATTTTCAACTACTCTTCCTTCAAAGCATAACTCTTCCTTCAAGACTTGATTTATTTTTTGTCATGTTAATATTGTTTGTGAAAGGTTCATTAACTATGCTAAGATTTGGTTATTTATTAATCTTTGCAAAAAGTAATAACACATCAATTTCCACTTAACTATGCAAACTTTGTATTAGTTAGCTTTCAAAAATCATAATTGTATAACCTTCAATTATATTTTTGCTAATGAAGAGAGTTTTGTAAGTGTATATATTGCATTGAAGGAAATTGAAGCCATTACATATTCAATAAAGAGGAAGGTATATACGCATCAATAAACAAGAAATAATGGAGAATAATGTACAAGCACAAGCTCCCCTAAAGTTCGACCATATCATATGATGCTTTAGTAAAACAATTATGTAACCTAACCAGATAATTGTAACATATCATTTATTCCTACCATATAGTTTTTTTGGGTTTCAATCACATGTTCAACATCACATAGACATGTAATACATATGTTCCGCGGACTTGTTTCAGATCTTCTTGCATTCTATGATATTAATCTTCTTTTTGTATCACAATTTCTGAATGACCTTATCATTTTGAAATTAATTGTATTAGGAAGGATAGTTTCATATATTTTAGGAATAATACTTAACTACATATATAAATATATTATTTTCATGTTTTCATCTTAGAATTTTTGTTTTTCATTGCTTATTTCTTTTAAACTCGCCAAGTGATTTGTTCTTAAGCTTTCTAAAGCCTACTAATCATGCAAAGGATGGGGGTGGTAGAAAACTTGGGTTGGTGGGCTCAATGAGTATTTCATGGAAGAAAGTTTGTCACTGGGATTTGAGTGTTAAAACTGATGTGTTTATTCAAATATTTTTTGTACAATATTTAAAAAAAACATTGACCCATTATTGGTTTCTCAAATTGCACCTTCATCTAGTGTGACAAATAATTTTCATCAAATTCTAATTTCTATCTAAGCTCATGATCAAATTCTTCTCATGATTGAATTATGCATTTTCCTTAGAATTTTCTCATAGTATTCTATAACTAAAAAATATTTGTCTTCTTTCCCCCTCATTCTCATTTTTAGCAATGCACACAAGGCTTTGTCTTTACGCATGACTACTATATTTTCTTAGAGCAAATAGCGAATCTTTATTTTGGTTTTTTCCATGGTTTGCACATACATGTAATGATTTCAAAAATGTTTTTTCTACTGTGTCATTGTTCACCTTCAAATGTATGCCTCGGAGAAGCCTTTTTCAACCATAAAATCTTCCTTTTTACATAGTAAACCCCATATTTTCCTCATAATGATTTCCAAACGATATTCTATTATGTGTCTTGGTGATACATTTTCAACATTTAAATGAGTCCAAGAAATACATTTGTACAAAGAAATTTTCTTATTTGATTATTGAATGTAGAATATTCCAGGTCATAAGGGGGACTTTTCCATTGTGAGCTTCTCTACTCAAACATTTTTTATTAGAGGTGTAACATGTAGAGCTCATTAGCTCATGGAAGTGAATGTTTGGCTTGAATACAAACATTATTAATTTATCTGAGAATCAAGATACCATTATGTCCTTTATGAGAGTGACATTATATGACTGCCTCCCAATTCATTTTACTTAACAATTTTAGATATATAAAATGTGATTTGTATCTGTATATACACATGCATGTTGACATGTTGACTTTGCTCTTTGTGTTATTCTATCCCAATTGCATGATCATGGTTTCTATCCCAATTGCATGATCAATTGCATGATTGAGGTCTTCTTGGAAGTTTACACTAATATATTGAGGATGGCCTTATGCTCGACTAAAGGAAGGGAATGGCTTCGGGAAGGTTTGATCAGGCTGGCATCCACACGCTTCGAGACCGGAGATGCTTACTAATGGATGGTCAACTCACGACAGGTTACAACATTACAACAATGTTAGACTCACAGAGAAGGCGATAGTTACCCCAACACCCACACAAACTACAAGTGATACGTGGCTCGATTTCATCATGAGAGATGGCAAAACAGTCACCATAAAAGGTAGGAAGGCGAATCATTGGTGATTTTCTACAAATGTGCCTGCATTCTTCAAATGAAGTTGAAGGGAATTGGTATCCCATTCGAATCATCATGTGTATGGACAAGAAATGGCACACAGACCCTGAACTAGAGAGTTGGGAGGAAGATTATAAGGTATGGATTTATGATAATCGCATGCTAGAACAACTCGACTTGGACCCTCTGGAATATCATTAGAACATCCCTAATAAGAAGAAAAGGTAGTTCTTCACTTAATATACTATGGGCTAAGAAGGTGCCTACTAATCCATTGGCAGCTAAAACCCGAGAATTAAAAATAGGTGGGCATCACACAACATACTTTACTTCTCTTTTCACATGTTTTGAGAGAAACTATGGATTAACGATCTCCCCCAAAAAACAAAGTCATTTTTCTGGCTGCTTAGCCATCGTCCCCTTCCAACCGGGGAATGGAGCAACAAATATGGACTGGACCCAACTTGCCACTTTTGTGGTGAAGCGACTAAATCATCTCAACACTGCTTGTGGTCTTGCATACACGCGCAAGAAATATGGCAACGAAGTTTACGGATACTAACTCGTAGCACAGGTTATGGAGAGGTCTCATGGGCGGCGGTCCAATGGCTCACGACAGACCAGCCCCATTGTCCCTAGAGTGTAGACGGATGCCTCTAGTTTAGAGTTAATCGAAGCCACAAAGCTCTATATGAGGCCTGACCCTTGTTCATATGATACCTCCTATATTTCTGCCTAACTAATGGGTAGCATATTTTTTTGGAGAAGCAAAAAACTAATAGGAATCAATTACCTAGTGCATGATAAGGAGCTAGAAACCTCAATCTTTAAATTCGAGGAATAGTGACACTACTTGGTAGGGGCCCAACATTGCATCCAATTGGTGAAAAACCATAAAAGCCTTAAATTTACTTTACACCACATGCTTTGAACCATAAAAAAGGTCTTGAGTTCAACTTATAACTCACCTATGATTTCAAAATCTCTTTCCAACTAGGTTTCCAACTTAGTAAAGCGAACACTCTTTTATGTTGCATTGTATTTTGGTGGATGAGGCCTACATCCAACAAAGCTAGTGGATTTTGAAGCCTGAACAATTCAATATTTGTGGCCTATGCACCACCATGAATCAATAAACAAAGATATCATCATGGAAACTATGACCAAGGAGATTAAATAAATTTCGTTGACCTCCATTAAAGAAACAAAATGCAATGATCTAGATCAATTCACATTTAAAGACACCCTAGGAACAATGTGAGACAAACCCTATAAAATCAAGATCTTGTCACAATGTCTTAACAATGCAATGAATGGGCATTTTGGCAATGCAAAAACCAAGTTCACAGTGGGAGATGGACCCCTCCTTTAGAACGACCTAGGAAATGTGCTAATTATTCCTTGTCAAATCAAGATCTTGTATGAGTATAATCACCATAAGATGGACAAACATTTTTGATAATGCAAAACCCTTGGTCTAGGATTTTCAAATATTCATGGCCACACTTGTGGAATTTAATTAAGGAATTGATTAGAATGTGTGATACATATGCATGCTCCAAAGACCCCATCATCCTCTTATGGGCTTTTACAACCTCTTTCAATCACCATTTGACCTAGGACCTCGATTTCAACGGACTTAGCCCCATATTGTCATCAACCAGACTCATCACACCAATTGGTGCTAGTAATTCTTTGTGGATTGACTCGATTTCGTTAATTTTATTTAATTTTTGTCTCGAAGAACTATTGCCTCAAAGTCAATGTGTGGAACTAACAATACTCCACTCAAATGAGAAACCCAACCCACATGACGACAACGAAGAAGAACTAAATGAAACCCTAAAGAAAGTAAGAAGAAGAGAAAGACTACCATACCTTAGATCTAACAGTATACCCTCCTAACTCAAAATGGGCAACCCCTTCACAAGAGACCCCTCCCTTGTTTTATAGTCCAAGGAAGGAAGGACGTTACAATGTGGGATAAATATCCCCTATTATTTTATATACATTTCCTAATGTACATGTGCACATGTTGCACATCGACAACTTTACCCATTCCATCCAGTTTTCTCATTGTAGCCGGAAATCTTCATGACAATAGGAACCAACTCTTTTCCACTCCCTTTACTAGACGGAGTACTAGATGCGGTAGCCGGACATGAGGTGTATAGTTTCCTAGACGGAATGTACATGTGCACATGTTGCACATCCACGACTTTACCCATTCCATCCGGTTTTCTCACTGTAGTCGGAAACTTTCACGACAACAGGAACCACCACTCTTCCATTCCCTTTACTGGACGGAGTACTAGATGCAGTAGCCGGACATGAGGTGTACAGTTTCCTAGATGGTTTCAATATGGATGCATCTAGACAAACAAGAGAAGACAACGTTAGTCACTGAATGGGAAGTCTTCGTCTCAGTAGTAATGATGTTCAGGTTAAAGACCGCACCAGTGACATTCCAGAGGATTATAATGGAAATATTTGGTGAATGTCGAATACAAGTGTATAATGGACGTATTCACACTATCTCTTTGTATAGATCAAGTTTGGGCCATTTGTGTAATTAGCATAAATGGTAGTTGCCCTAAGTCGGTCACTATATAAAGTGACCTTGTAACCTTTTTGTAAGGTTGGTTGTATTATTCTTTTCTATTGAATAGAAAGTTATTTTGTGCCTCTCTCTCTCTCTCTCTCTCTCTGTCTCTGTGCACGATCTTGCAAACTGTCATACGCAGGTACTCAAAACGAATCGAATGCTATTTGATCTTCCGCATCGACACGGCCTTTGTCCCCAACATCTGGTATCAGAGCCTGCACAGTATTCGGTCCTTCAACTCGCTGTCGGCCGTCGTCTCAGCCTGCACAGCATTCGGTTTCCTGCGTCATTCGAAGAAGAGAGAAGAAGAAGAAAAAACGAGGCTTGCATCTCATCGCGTTAGATCATCTTCACTTGGAGTAAGCCAGCCGGTTGTACTCTGTTCCTTGTGATCGTAACCGCTCGAGGTGAAATCCCCTAGTGCAACATTGACACGATCGTGCTCCACTCGGTTAAACGGCATCCGAAGAGGTCATCAAACGTTGCTTGCCGCTCATTGTAACCACTCGGTGCAGATCGGTCTCAAGACAACAACCCCAATTCGTGCTTCATCCGGCTGATCGACATTCGGGAGGATCAGTTGGATCCGTCTCTCTCGTCGCTGCAGTCACCCGAAGCAGAATCGGTCCAGACAATCGGTTTCAATAATCGGTATTTGGCATATATATTCGGAAGCGAACCGGGCTCACTCCGACTCGGCAACATTCGGGAAGACCAGTCGGTTCTGTCCCTCAAGTTACCGGAGTCAATTCGAGCAAGTTCAACAACACATATATCCGAAGCCGAACCGACTCGGGTTCAAATCCGACTAGAACGATATCGGGTGAGCCAACCGGCTGCACTCCAACAAGGTTCGTAGTCAACTCCGAACCGAGCTTCGTCAACCGAAACCAAATTTGATGGCATCAACATCCGGCTCGTCAGAAATGAGTCTACGAAAGTTCGATGGATCGAACTTCAACTTCTGGAAGGAGCAAATGCAGGACTATCTCATAGTCAAGGGGCAAATCGATCCCATCGAAAATGAAGAACCTCCAGAAGGATACAAACCAATTGAGTGGCAGAAGCTGGACAGAATCGTCCGCGCCACGATTCGGATGCACCTATCGGAATCGGTATACTTTACGGTGCAATCGTGTACGACAGCATTCGAACTGTGGAAAACATTGTCGGACACTTACGAAAAGAAGGTCGCCGCAACGAAGATGTTTCGGATCCGGTGCCTCTACAACTTGCGGATGAAAGAATCCGATTCGGTTCAAGCACATCTCAATGAGTACGAAAGCATAAGCTCCCAAATCTCATCTCAGGGGACGGCAATCGAGGATGAACTCAGAGCAATGATACTCATGAGCAGCCTTCCCTCATCATGGGAAACTTTCGTCACAACCGTGTGCAACGCGTCAACCACGGCTGTTAAATACTCCGAAGTCACGAGCGCAATCCTGACCGAAGCAGCTCGGAGAAAGTCTTTTGCCAAAGACTCAACAGACGACGCTTATGTAGTACAAGGTTCGACAGACCGATCGAACATACGAGGAAGAGATTCCTCACGGCAGCCGAACAATCAGCGAAGACGGAGCCAGTCACGGGATAATCGAATATGCAACTATTGCAAGAAACCCGGACACATCAAAGCCGACTGCCGCGCACTCAAGAACAAGAACAACAAGTCTCAGAAATCAGACAAGAAGAGTGGCCGGCATGAGGAGATCAATTACGTCAGCTTCTCAGCTGATGTGCTACCAAACGACCCGAATATACTATCAATCGAAAATCCAGTCGGATCAGAAGTTCTGCTCACGACTGAAGAATCGAGCACATGGCTCTTAGATTCGGGCGCGTCATTTCACGTGACTCCTCATCGATCCCAATTTCGGCAATATACGATCCGTCACTCCGACTCAGTTCGAGTCGGCAACTCGCAACACTGTGACATCATTGGAATCGGCACAGTAGAGCTCAACCTTGCAGGTGGCTCTACACTTGTACTTCGCAATGTCCGACATGTACCCGAGCTCTCAAGGCCATTGATCTCAGTCGGACAACTAGATGAAGACGACATTCGTGTCGGTTTTTCTTCGGGAGGGTGGACACTCCACAGGGGGAACCTCCTGCTTGCTAGAGGACCCAAGATACACTCACTGTATCCGTTACATGTTACGCTCAGAGAGGGTAACCTGTTTTTGGTGGATATTCCTGTGTCATCACTATGGCACAGAAGATTAGGACACCTCAGCAAGGCCGGCATTACGCACCTATCTAGAGCCGGATACATCCCTAAACTCTCCTTCTCGGACCATCAATTCTGCGAACATTGCCAGTATGGCAAACAAGCAGCCGCATCACACCCGACATCAGCACCAAGAGAAACGAGACCTCTCGATTTAGTCCACTCGGACGTCTGCGGCCCAATGCCGCATCAGTCTCTCGGCGGTGCCTCTTACTTCGTCAGTTTTATTGACGATTCGACTCGAAAGGTGTGGGCCTATCCAATTCGAACCAAAGATCGTGTCTTCTCGATCTTCTCCGATTGGCTCGCTATGGTAGAAAATCAAACTGACCGAAAACTGAAATGCTTTCGGACAGACAATGGGGGAGAGTTCAAATCAGAAGAATTCGTCAAATTCTGCCGACAACGCGGCATCCGACGTGAATTTACGGCACCACACAGTCCGGAGCAAAACGGGATTGCAGAACGCATGAATCGGACAATCCAAGAACGGATAGTTTCCATGCTCCAACACTCCGGACTGTCGGATGGCTTCTGGGCAGAGGCTCTACTCACGGCTGTACACATAATCAATATGTCGCCAAGCAGACCTCTAGGACTTCAAATTCCTCAGGAACTATGGATCGGCAGTAAGCCGAATTACGACAAGCTGAGAATCTTCGGATGCGAGGCGTACGCCCTTATTCCGAAAGATGATCGCCGAAAACTTGCACCTCGGTCCAGGAAATGCATTTTCCTTGGATATGGATCAGACGGCGAAATGGGATACCGACTCTGGGACCCCGAACGCAGACAAATCGTTCGAAGTTCGGACGTTGTGTTCAACGAGTCGGCTATGAATCCATCAGTCGAAAAACCGATCGAAGTCCGAAGGGTAACATTTTCCGATGTGCCGACCCTTCAAGAAGGCCCCGCTCTTAACACACAGTCAGCTTCACGGGTAGCTGAACCTTACACCACCGACTCGGACAACTCTGACTCGGCACAGCAGAATAATTCGCTTTCGGACCATCCGACCTCGATACCCGATGCGACCAGTCCAATCATACCTCGACGATCCGAGAGACTGTCGCAACCTCCGGAGAGGTATTCTCCTGGAATTTTCTTCACCGACGCCGGCGAACCGACGTCTTACGAAGAAGCATCGACATCTGTCGATTCCGCCACCTGGCATCTGGCGATGGAGTCGGAAATGCACTCCATTCGGGCAAACAAGACTTGGGATCTGGTCGAATTACCTAAGAATCGACGTGCTCTTCCTTGCAAGTGGGTTTATCGACTAAAAGAGACGTCTGATTCGACCACCCCAAAGTACAAGGCCAGATTAGTTGCGAAGGGCTTCCGACAAGAATATGGCGTCGACTTCGACGAGATTTTTTCACCAGTGGTGAAAATGACAACCCTTCGTTTTCTACTCGGCGTAGTGGCAGCCGACAACTTGGAGCTGATTCAGCTAGATGTCAAAACAGCCTTCCTCCATGGTGATCTTGAAGAGGAAATTTATATGGAGCAGCCAAAAGGCTTCGTTGCACCTGGCCAAGAACATCTAGTCTGCCGACTCAGGAAGAGTCTATACGGCCTCAAACAGGCACCGCGACAATGGTACAAGAAGTTCGACGACTTCATCCAATCGATCGGCTTCTCAAAAAGCGATGAGGACCATTGTCTTTTTACCAACACAGCTCAAGATGGATCACCCATCTTCCTCATCATTTACGTGGACGACATGCTAATTTCTGGACGCCACACGGGCGAACTTACCGATCTCATTCGGCAATTGCGGTTGAAGTTTGCCATGAAGGACCTCGGTCCTGCACGACACATACTTGGCATGAAGATTAGTCGGCATCGCGATAAACGACATCTTTTTTTGTCTCAGACCGACTATATCGGACGTGTCTTGGAACGCTTCAACATGCAATCAGCCAAATCTGCTTCAACCCCGCTCCCCATGAATCTTCGGCTCTCTCAGCGAGACTGCCCGACATCCGGTCCGGAGGGGGAAGATATGAAGTCGGTACCGTATGCACCGGCAGTCGGCTCCCTTATGTACCTGATGGTCGCGACACGGCCTGATATTTCTCATGCCGTAGGAGTCGTTAGCAGATTTATGCACAATCCTGGCCGATCGCATTGGAACGCAGTCAAGCATGTGTTCAAATATCTGGCTGGCACAAAAGATCACGACATTCTTTTCGGCCCGAACTCAACCTCAGGCGTAGTCGGTTACACCGACTCGGACTTCGCCGGCTGTATAGACAGTCGGAAATCAACAACTGGATACTGCTTCAAATTCGGCAATGGAGCAATTTCGTGGAAGTCGAAACTTCAGGAGTGCACAGCGACCTCAACGACCGAAGCAGAATATGTAGCTGCGTCCGACGCTGCAAAAGAAGCTTTGTGGCTCGGCCGGCTGGCGCACACGTTCCGACAAGTCGACCATGACTCGGCCCCAGTTGTCTATAGCGACAGTCAAGGTGCTGTTGCCTTGTCGAGAAATCCGTTTCACCACAACGCCTCCAAACATATCGACGTTCGGTATCACTTCGTTCGGGACTGCGTCATTTCAGGGAAAATCGGTCTAGAGAAAATATCCACAACCGACAATGTCGCAGATGGAATGACCAAGTGTCTTTCGGCAGACCGCTTTCGGTCCCTTCGGCATCAGATGGGCGTAACGACAAACCAGTCCGGTTAGAGCCGGACACAGCGCAGGATGGTTTCCGACAACTGACATCAGTTCCTTAACGATCGGCTTCAACTCTTCCGACCCGACCAGTCCGGTCTTCTGCCTTCGGACCCTGCCGACTCGAACAAAACTGATATGTCCGAGAACCTAGGTTTATACCTGTAATCTTAGATAACCCATGTATACGCCCATTACGGGGGAGTGTCGAATACAAGTGTATAATGGACGTATTCACACTATCTCTTTGTATAGATCAAGTTTGGGCCATTTGTGTAATTAGCATAAATGGTAGTTGCCCTAAGTCGGTCACTATATAAAGTGACCTTGTAACCTTTTTGTAAGGTTGGTTGTATTATTCTTTTCTATTGAATAGAAAGTTATTTTGTGCCTCTCTCTCTCTCTCTCTCTCTGTCTCTGTGCACGATCTTGCAAACTGTCATACGCAGGTACTCAAAACGAATCGAATGCTATTTGATCTTCCGCATCGACACGGCCTTTGTCCCCAACAGTGAATACATTCTAGCGTTTATGTAGGTTTTCCTAGACGACTTCGCTGTGTACAGCCGGAAGACGAAACACTTAGAACATTTCCGAACGTGTTTAGAAAAATGCCAGAAAACCAAACTAAGTTTGACTCCGGTGAAATGTCCATTCACAATCACCAACGGAGCATTGCTTGGCCACATTCTAAGTCAGGACAGCATCGTCGTCGATCCAGACAAAGTGAAAGAGATTTTGCAAGCACCGGCACCAATGAACACGAAGGCATTGAGCCGGTTCCTTGGCCAAATCTAGTGGCACAGCTAGATGCTTTGGTATTTGGCGGACTTTGCAATACCATTACATATTGTAGTGCACCGGTGTCGTGAAGGATTCCGGCCATAGGAAGAAAACAGAGCCGAATGGGCTTGAACGGGGGTGTGCAAGTATGCAAATGAAAATTGTCTTTATGTACAAACATGTGTAAATAACATAGTATTAGTTGAGCGTTGAGGAATATAAAGTACAAGGGATTTGATAGGTACTTTATGGTCACACGAAAAGAGGAATAAAGGTGATTGATTGGAGGAGATCGAGGAGAGAATCAAGGAGTAAAGTGGTTGTCTTAGGACCATGTAACAACTCGTCCCTCTCCTTGAACTACAAAAGGAGGTAGGAAAGACTAAGGAAGGGATCCATCATTTTGGAGGACAAAGTGTTGTCGGTTGGAGCTCTGCAAGACAACGGTTTTTGTCTTGTCATTTCGGTGTGCTTTTGTGAGGCCTCTGTTCGCGCTAGAAGCCCATGTGCTCCCGATCAGAGGCTCACTAGGGCCAACGTGTCTGTGTTAAGAGCTTAGGGCTCTGTTACTGGCCGAGTTTGGGTGTATTCCTCTCTGTCATTGATTAATCGATTATCTTTGTTGTATTAGGTTTTCACTGTGTCATTGAGTATCTTTTCTCTGCTTCCGTCTGCATTCATATCTCTGTTCTACCTGATTGCATGCTTAACCAGAGTCTCTGAGCTGAGTGCTCATTGTCCGGTATCTGGCGACAAGCCGACGCGATGCAGTTCACGTGTCCGAGCCCGTGTGCTCCTCATCCGTCTTCCGGAAACCGATCTCGACCGGATACTTGTTCGTACAACGCTTCGTGGAAGTCATCCGAAGGAAATCCGGATAGCCATACCTCTCCTTCACACTTTTCTTACCGGCTCCTTGGTCTAAGACCATGGTGGTCCCACCCCGGATCCTGCACGTTGTTGGGATTACGGTCCCTTTCGGATGGGATGGTCGGATGTCGGAGATGAATGACGACAAGCCCGGTTTCGGTTTCGGAACCGGATGATGAAGATCCCGGTTACGGAGCCGGATGACGAATGTACCCGGAGAGAGATCCGGATGCGGGGATATATTCGTGAATATGTTTGCCAAGAGCCCTTGAGGCTATAGTTGTAAATAGCCCGAAAGTCACATGTGTATAAATGTGACTTAGGGCAAACAGTTTTAATGTTGCTACTCATTTTTCTGTTTTTCCACTCAAGAGGAGTGAAGAGAGAGCAGCCGTGAGAGAGATAGAGCGTGAGAGAGGAAGAGGTCGATGCCTCTGTGTATTTCCGCCGCCTGTGGCGAGGACAGTGAGCTCAAGGTCGTCGCCTTGCAGCTCGCCATTGTATACTTCTCTGTGCATAGTTTTGCTTCGGAGTCTTGTACTCCCGTGGTTTTTCCCGTACAGGGTTTTCCACGTTAAATCGTGTGTCCACTGCATTTCCCATTTTCTGCAACAACGATTCGTGTGTTTTCCTTGGTTGTGGCCGAGAGGTGAAGTTTGGAAAGTTTCGATTATTTCCATCAATTTGGTATCAGAGCGAGTTGCTACAGAAAATGGAAGGCGGCGGCAGCGGGCAGCCGGGGATGATGGTGCTGAATGCGCAGAATTACGCCGACTGGAAGATCAAGATGGAGGATCTTCTGATTGTTCGGGACCTGTACGAACCGATTGACAAGTCGGAAATACCGAAGGGGGTACTTGAGTCGGAATGGAGGCTTCTGAACCGGAAAGCCGTTGCAACCATTCGGCAATACGTAGACGTGAGCGTTCTACAACATGTGGCGAACGACACCAACGCATATGAGATGTGGCGGAAGCTGTCGGGCCTCTATGAGAGGAAGAATGCGTTGAACCGGACCTCCCTGATGAGGAAGATAGTGAACCTCAAGTACCGGGACGGCGAGAGTATGGTGGAACACGTAAGCACGTTCATGGGATTCGTGAACCAGCTTGCGGCGATCAAGTTCCCGCTGGAGGATGCAATGCAAGCCATCATTCTGATGTGTACATTGCCGGAAAGCTGGGAGAACTTGGTGGTGACTCTCAGCACCTCCTGCACCGAAGATAACTTGTCCCTACAAACGGTAAAGACAAGTATTTTGAATGAAGAAGCGCGTCGGAGAGATAAAGAACCGGCCTCCGACTCGAAGGCGCTGCTTACCGAATCGGATCGGGGAAGACAATGGAACCGGAGTCCGCAAAGACGGGAGAAGTCGGGGACCCGGTCGCAGTCAAGAGGAAGGCCCACATGCTTCCACTGTGGGAATCCGGGGCACTTCCGAAAGAATTGTCGGCATTACCGAAAAGACAACGGAGCCGACGACACCGATTCGAAGAAGTCTTCGGAACGGAACGGTGTTTACCGGGGAGCCACGGACCGGAATGGTTCGGATCGGCGAGGGCAGGACCGGAAAGGAACGACGGCACTCGCGGCAAGTGAAGAGGAGATCATGCTCATCACCGAAGAAGGTGAACTAAACATTGCCGGCGATGAGACTACCTGGGTGGTTGATTCCGGAGCGTCGTTCCACCTGACCCCGGAAAGAAGATACTTCTCATCCTACACAACCGGTGAGCATGGCTGTGTTCGGATGGGAAATGAAGGTACGTGCCGGATTGCCGGCATAGGAGACGTGTGGTTGACAACCCCGACCGGATGCAAAATGCTGCTGAAGGATGTCCGACACGTTCCGGAGGTTCGATTGAACCTGATTTCGGCCGGGAGGCTAGACGATGAAGGCTACACAGGTAGCATCCGGAACGGCGTAATGAAGTTCAGCAAGGGAAGCCTGATAGTGGCTCGGGCCCGGAAAGTCAACACACTGTACCTTATGAATGCCTGGTTGTGTCCGAAAGAGTTGAACGTGGCAGCCGACACTGCCGGTGAGCTCTGGCACAAGAGACTGTGCCACATGAGTGAGAAGGGGATGAAGAGGCTTGCAGAAGACAACCTTATTCCAGTGAAGCATGTGCACCTGGAGAAGTGCACCGATTGCCTGGCCGGTAAGCAGAACCGAACCTCCTTCCACTCAAGGCCACCGACGAGACGTAGCGCACCATTGGAGTTGGTGCATACTGATGTGTGTCAGGTAGAAACGAAGTCACATGGCGGAGCCCAGTACTTCGTGACATTCATTGATGATCACAGCCGGAAGCTGTGGACGGCACCGTTGAAGACAAAGGACCAAGTGTTGTCCGTCTTCAAAGAACTCCACGCGAGAGTGGAAAGGGAATCCGGCAAGAAGCTGAAAGCGATACGAGTGGATAACGGAGGGGAATACCGGGGGCAGTTCGCGGAGTACTGTCGCTCGAAGGGAATCCGGCTCGAGTTTACTGTGCCGAAGACGCCAGAACTAAACGGGCTGGCCGAGAGGATGAACCGGACCATAATGGAGAGGGTCCGGAGTATGCTGGCGCATGCGGAATTACCCAAGGGGTTTTGGGCTGAGGCGATGTCGACGGCGACATACGTGATAAACAGATCACCCTCAGTACCTTTGGACGGAGACACGCCGTAGAGAGTGTGGACCGGTAGGGAAGTATCCTACCGGCATCTGAAGGTGTTCGGGTGTCTCGCATATGTGCATGTGGCTAAGGACCGGAGAGGAAAGCTAGATCCAAAGACCCGGCCATGCATATTCCTCGGTTACGGCGATGACGAGTTCGGCTACCGAGTATGGGACCCGGTCGACAAGAAGATATTCCGAAGTCGTGATATCATCTTCATGGAGAACAAGACACTCGCCGACTGGGAGTCGGAGAAGAAGATGAAGAGCTCCAAGTCGACCGGTGAGGATCAACTCTACGAGGAGCAGTCCCGACCGGCAAGGGACCGGTTAGCACTCGAGGATCCGGCCGAAGACGGTGAAGAAACAGAACCGGCCGAGGAAGATGAAACTGATACCGGAACCGGCCCCGATCCCGAAATGGATTCGGATGAAGAGGAAACGGAGGAGCCGGTCACCGAAGCTCCGGAACGGAGATATCCTCTAAGAGAGAGAAGGGCCCCCCGGAGATTTCCGGAACCAGAGCACGTGCTGCTAACCGACGAAGGGGAGTCGGAGAGCTTTGAAGAAGCAAAGCATGACACCCAGAGCCGCAGGTGGTTGAGTGCCATGCAGGACGAGATGGATTCCCTGCATGAGAACCACACATATGAACTTGTGGAGTTGCCGAAAGGAAAGCGGGCACTTCGAAACAAGTGGGTGTTCAAGCTGAAACCGGGAGATGCCGGAAACCCCCCGAGATACAAAGCCAGGATCGTGGTGAAGGGGTTTCAGCAGAAGAAGGGCGTCGACTTCGACGAGATATTTGCCCCGGTAGTGAAGATGACCTCCATCCGGACGGTGCTGAGCATAGCGGCAAGCATGGACCTCGAGGTAGAACAGATGGACGTGAAGACGGCATTCCTTCACGGTGACCTCGAAGAAGAGATCTACATGCAGCAACCGGAAGGATTCGAGAAGAAAGGGAAGGAGCACCTGGTATGCCGGTTGAAGAAGAGCCTCTACGGACTGAAGCAGGCTCCCCGGCAATGGTACCGGAAGTTCGACTCTTTCATGACCGACGAAGGGTACCTCAAAACGCAGTCCGACCACTGCGTGTTTGTGAAGAAGTTCGAAGGAGGAGACTTTCTAATACTCCTCCTGTACGTGGACGACATGTTGATCGTCGGACGAGACCAGGTCAAGATACGGATGCTGAAGAAGGCTCTTCACCGAACCTTCTCAATGAAGGACTTGGGTCCGGCGAGACAAATACTAGGCATGCACATCATCCGGGACCGGAGCAAGAAGCAGTTGTGGCTGTCACAGGAGAAGTACGTGACAAAGGTGCTTAAACAGTTCAACATGTCGGAAGCAAGACCGGTCGGGTCAACCCTCCCGGCAAACTGCAAGTTGTCCAGCAAGCAAAGCCCCAAGACAAAGGCTGAGAAGGAGGACATGATGAAAGTGCCATATGCCTCTGCCGTCGGAAGCTTGATGTACGCAATGGTGTGTACCCGACCGGACATCGGATATGCAGTCGGAGTGGTGAGCCGGTACATGAGCAATCCCGGCAAAGAGCATTGGAACGCGGCCAAGTGGATACTCCGATACCTGAAGGGCACGACAAACGTGTGCCTCCGATTCGGCTCCGGTAAGCCCGAACTTGACGGTTTTACCGATTCGGATATGTCGGCTGATGCAGATACCAGTCGGTCCACATCCGGGTATGTGATGACCTATGCAGGGGGAGCCGTTTCGTGGCAGTCGAGGCTGCAGAAGACGGTTGCGTTGTCAACCACGGAGGCGGAGTACATGGCAGCTGTTGAAGCCGGCAAGGAAATAATATGGATGAAGGACTTCATTAGAGAGCTCGGGATCCGGCAGGAGGAGTACCGACTCTACTGCGATAGTCAGAGTGCCATCCACCTTGCAAAGAACGCGGCCTACCATTCCCGGACGAAACACATCCAACGTAGATACCACTGGATCCGGGAAAGGATAGAAGACAAGGAGTTCGTGCTGACGAAGATCCACACGGACGAGAACGGGTCGGATATGCTGACCAAGGTGCTCACACCCGACAAGCTGGAAGCATGCCGGAAGAGGATCGGATTGGAGAGACATCCCATGCCGAAGTGAAGGGGGAGTTTGTTGGGATTACGGTCCCTTTCGGATGGGATGGTCGGATGTCGGAGATGAATGACGACAAGCCCGGTTTCGGTTTCGGAACCGGATGATGAAGATCCCGGTTACGGAGCCGGATGACGAATGTACCCGGAGAGAGATCCGGATGCGGGGATATATTCGTGAATATGTTTGCCAAGAGCCCTTGAGGCTATAGTTGTAAATAGCCCGAAAGTCACATGTGTATAAATGTGACTTAGGGCAAACAGTTTTAATGTTGCTACTCATTTTTCTGTTTTTCCACTCAAGAGGAGTGAAGAGAGAGCAGCCGTGAGAGAGATAGAGCGTGAGAGAGGAAGAGGTCGACGCCTCTGTGTATTTCCGCCGCCTGTGGCGAGGACAGCGAGCTCAAGGTCGTCGCCTTGCAGCTCGCCATTGTATACTTCTCTGTGCATAGTTTTGCTTCAGAGTCTTGTACTCCCGTGGTTTTTCCCGTACAGGGTTTTCCACGTTAAATCGTGTGTCCACTGCATTTCCCATTTTCTGCAACAACGATTCGTGTGTTTTCCTTGGTTGTGGCCGAGAGGTGAAGTTTGGAAAGTTTCGATTATTTCCATCACACGTGCATGCGGACTTCCGCCACATCTTTGGTGAACCCGACGTGAAGAGGGGGGCCAAAGGAGCAGCAAACTAGTGGAGGCGATGGCGGTGGTCGTTGACCGCCTGGTGAATGCTCGAGAGGGCACGAGCGCCCTCGACAAGGCCATTGAGTCGATAGTCAACGCGATAGGCCGATTCAATGGCAAAGATGCGACAAGCTAGCTGGAGGCCTACAGGGCCAAAATGATAATGAGGGATATTCCGTAGGACAAACGACTGGCTGGATTCCTTTGTGTCGTTATGCCAAGCATCCACACTCTGGTGGTCGAAGTGCAAGTAGAGTGTTGTAACTGGACGGATTTCGAGGGGCAGCTCCTTAAAAGGTACGACTTTGATGACTTGCTCCATTTGTCAAAGAAAGAGTTTATGGATTGGGTCGAGAGCCCTGACAAAGGCCGGAATACGTTCACGCTTCTTCAGGAATTTGAGAAGCGATTGGCGCAACTCTCGACATTGAGCCGGACCGTGCTCGATACGAGCAAGGTCCTACTGTTTGTTAAGTCGGTCGACTTACTCGACCACGAGAAGGTGGGTCTCCTCTTGGAGATGGATGAAGGGCTCACATCCAACTGGGCCATGGTTAAAAGATTTTGCAACCATTTCGACAAACTACGCGATTGGAACGACGTTGGAACGTCGTCAACCGATTCGACTGCTGGGAGGAGAGCCGAAGAGATCCTGGCTTGGTCAAAATAAATGAGAAGACGACTCGAGTTGGGCCCGGTTCTGGCCAACATGGTCAAAGGATCAACCGCGGGTGCAACTCTAGAAGAGCTGATGGTGTGCAATCTCCAAATCGCGCAGGCCCGGAGGGAAGGCGACGACCAATCATGCAATCGGCACCCACCGAACTACCAGAGGTTCATGTGGTGCGATGCGGCCGGCCACTTCCAGAGAGAGTGCACTGATTTTACAGATGCACTCAAGAACAACATCGTGTACATGTGGAACGATCGGGTACACGCTTGTGAGACTTGGAAACCCCTCGAATTGAACACCGGCTGAGGGGGGAATGAAGCGGTTAATGGAGGAAGCCGCGGCCTACAACGCTAAGGCCATTCAATACTTGGTGTCGGTAGGGATTTGGGTAGGCGAAGGAAGGAGTGTGGGTTCTAGAAATGACTCTAGATTCTGGCCACTTGTACTGGAGGGCCTATCCGGGGTGAGGGTAAGGAAGGAAGAAGCGGACAACGCAGAGAGACGGGTCTAGGAGGTCACTGGATGGAACGATCCGCTGGAGGAGAAAACCAACTTTGTAGAAGTTGCATGCCAAAACTATAAGGTTCTGGTTGAAGACAAGTGGGCCGGGATGGTCGGAGGGGCTGGTACCTCTAACCGATATGAGACTCGGTGCGGACCGAAGGCAAATGATGGGGGTCTGGCCGGATCACAGGAGAAGGCTAGGTTCCCGAGCTTCGAGTTGAGCTCGGAAATAGAGAGAGCGATGGACCTACGAAAGGTCTTGGAGGAACAAATCCTTGATGACCACGTGGAACTCACCTTGAGGGAGGTGCTAGGGATAGCAAAGAAAGAGTTCCACGATTCCATCGTAGACCTCGTGAAAAGGAAGTGAATCTTGTAAGATCTAGAGAACAAGAGGCTGACCGAAGTGAAGGCTGTAGACATCGATGAAGTGGCGATAGAAAATGAATACACCGAAAGCCACTACCTACAGCCACATTGGGCAAGAGTGACAACGGAGACCCTAGTCTGGATCAAGGATGTGAAAGAACCGGGTGGTGGCTCTCATCGACCACGAATCTGAAATCAACTTGATGTCCATGGACTTCCACAAGAAGGGGAAGTGGCCGATCAACAGCAAGCATGACTGGAAGATACGTGTGGCGACCCGCGCCATGAAAGAGCTTCACGGACTGTTTAGGTAAAGGTCAAAGATGTTGAGATTGACCAACATTTCTTCGTGTAGGAGACATTGTCACACCCGGTAATCCTTGGTGAGCCCTACATCAAGGCGGCCTGGATGGAAACAAAGGTGCTGGACAACGGTTCAGCCTATGCACGGGTAAAAAGTGAGGACGGTCGCCACTCCGTCCAATTCCTAATAGTCTGACCGAACCACGAGTGGAACAAGGACTCTCTCGGCAACGAAAGCCGAGAGGATTTTTGAAAAGGGCTATCAAGGCGTGGGGTCTTGATAGTTTGGACATCTGTAAAAATCCCCATACATGTAAGTAGGAAAATTTGGCCCTCTATTAATGGAGGTTGCACCATAGCTGGCATCGATGGCCGGGAAAAGAAGCAGGTCAAAGGACGCTTGAAGGCATGCGGAGCCTTGGCACCCAACGAAGAGATCAGTGGCATCGTGGAGGTGGTCTCTTTCAATGGCACCCTCGGGGAGATCGAGAGGATAGTTGAAGAGGATCGAGCAAAGACCGGATAACTCTGGTTAGTTTGGTCGCGATGTACAAAGTCATCGCAGACTTCGGGAAGATGATCGGGGCGGATCAGACCACTCAGGTGGACACGAAATATAAGTCTATGGACCGGAAGGTGAGGCACCTATTGGGATCACGACCGTCTAGTGCGGAACAATCTCAACATCCTCTAGTGAAAGATCATTAACAGGTACAAGTCGAGTAGATTGATGATTATAAGGAACTAAATCATGTAACAAGATCAACACGAATGCAAGAAGGAGAGAATAGAAAGTTAGGCACAAGATGAACTCTATTACTCAAGCTCAATGCCTCAATGTACAGAAAGAACAACCACTCAGCTAGGTTACAAAGTAAGTTAGTTTATATATTGACTGACTTAAGGCAACTACCCTTCTTCATATTTACAAAAATGCCCTAAACCTAGTGTGTACAAGTGGGACAATGTGAATGTGTCCATTAGAGACCCGTATTCGACACTCTCCCGTAATGGGCGTTTACATCCGAAATCTTTCATATAAGTGAACAATACAGATTTGTACAAAGTTGTCAAACAAATCAGATTTTTATTCAAGTTGGTAAACTACGAAAAACATAAGGCCGAATTGGCCGGAGTCGGAGGAATTGAGACTAAACTTCAAATTGTCGATGATGATTGTTCGAAACCGTTATGAATGTCCGACTTAGTCAGACCGATTATTTGTTATGCCCATCTGGTGCCATAGGGATTGGAATCGATCCACCGAAAGACACTTGGTCATACCGTTTGCGATGTTATCGGTTGTAGGTATCTTCTTGAGGCTGATTTTCCCCGAAATGACATAGTCCCGAACAAAGTGATATCTCACGTCGATTTGCTTTGAGGTGTTGTGTTGAATCGGATTTTTCGATACAGCGACAACCCCTTGACTATCATTATAGACAACCAGAGCTGAGTCAGATTGGACTTGTCGAAATGTGCAAGCCAGCTGACTGAGTCGTAAGGCCTCTTTCACCACATCGGACGCATCTACGTATTTGGCCTAGGTCGTTAATGTGGTAGTGCACTCCTCAAGTTTTGATTTCCATGAGATTGCTCCATTTCCAAATTTGAAACAATAACCGGTTGTCGATTTTTTATTGTCCACACAACCGGCAAAGTCCGAGTCAGTGTATCCGACTACGCTTGAAGTGCCATTTGGGCTGAATAAGATCCCATAGTCTTTTGTGCCCACCAGATATCCGATCACATGCTTTACCGCATTCCAATGCGATCGACTAGGATCGTGCATGAATCTGCTAATGAGTCCGACGACATGAGCAATGTGAGGCCTTGTCGCGACCATCATGTACATCAAGGAGCCGACTGTTGGTGCATACGGTACTGACTTCATAAATTTCCCCTCCGGACTGGATGTCGGACAGTCTCGCTGAGACAGCCTAAGACTAATTGGGAGCGAGGTCGAAGAAGATTTGGTTGATTTCATGTTGAAGTATTCTAAGACACGCCCAATATAGTCGGATTGAGAAAGGAACGACTATGTTTGATTCCGATTCCGACTTATCTTCATTCTGACAATGTGTCTTGCCGAACCAAGGTCCTTGATGGTGAACTTCAATGCATTTGCCGAAAAAATTCGGCGAGCTCTCGGACATGTCGACCAGAGAGTAACATGTCATCCATGTAGATGATGGGAAAGATGGGTAACCCATCTCGAGTTGTTTTCCTCATCGCTCTTTGAAAAGCCGACTGATTGGATGAAATCGTCGAACTTCTTATACCATTGTCTCAGTGCTTGATTTAGTCCATATAATTCTTCCTGAGTCGGTGGACTAGATGTTCTTTGCCGGATACCAAGAAGCCTTTCGACTGCTCCATATAAACTTCCTCTTCTAAGTCACCATGGAGGAAAGCCATTTTTACATCTAGCTAAATTAGCTCTAAATCTTCGGTTTCCACGACGCCGAGCATGAATCAAAGGGTTGTCATTTTCACCACTAGTGAAAAGATCTCGTCAAAATCGACTCCATATTCTTGTCGAAACGTTTTCTCAACTAATCTGGCCTTGAATTTTGGGATGGTAGAATCAGACGTTTCTTTTATTCTATAGACCCACTTGCACGGAAGAGCACATCATTTTTTTGATAATTTGACCAAGTCCCAAGTCTTATTTTGTCAAATGGAGTTCATTTCCGACTTTATCGCCAAATGCCATGTGGCCAGATCGGCGGATGCTTATGCTTCTTCGTAAGACGTCGGTTCGCCGGCGTCCGTAAAGAAGATTATAGGAGAGTACCTCTTCGGGGGTTGAGACAGTCTTTCAGATCTTCGTGGTATGACTAGACTAGTCACATCGGGTATCGTGGTCGGATGGTCCAAAGCCGAACCGTTAAGCTATGCCAAGTCGGGCGTTGCCGAGTCGGTGCGAGAGGTTTCGGCTACCCGTGAAGCCGACCTCGTGTTATGTGTTGGGCCTTCATGAACTATTGGCAATTCGGAAAAAGTTACCCTTCGAACTTCAATACGCCTTTCGGCCGTCTTATGCATAGTCGACTCATTGAACACTACATCCGAACTTCGGACGATCTTTCTGTGTCTGGGATCCCAGAGTCGGTATCTGATTATGCCATATGGTCCATAACCAAGGAAAATACATTTCCTAGACCGTGGTTCGATTTTTTGGCGATCGTCCTTCCAAATGAGGGTGTATGCCTCGCACCCGAAAATCCTTAGTTTGTCGTAATTGAGCTTACTGTCGGTCCATAATTCCTGAGGTATTCGAAGTCCTAGAGTCCTACTTAGTGAAATATTGATTATGTGTATTACCATATGTACGGCCTCTACCCAGAAGCCATCTGATAGACTGAAGTGTTGGATCATGGAAACTATCCTTTCTTGATTTGTTTGATTCATTCGCTCGGCAATTCCATTTTGCTCCGAACTATGCAGTGCCGTGTATTCACGTCTTATGCCGCGTTGTCGGCAAAATCTGATGAATTCTCTAGACTTGAACTCTCCTCCGTTGTTAGTCCGATGAAATTTTAGCTTTTGACCAGATTGGTTCTCCACCATAGAGAGCCATTCAGAAAAAATCGAGAATACTCGATTTTTGGTTTTGATTGGATAAGCCCACACCGTTCGAGTTGAATCGTCGATAGAGCTGAGGAAGTATAGGGCACCGCCGAGAGACTGATGTGGCATAGGACCACAGACATTCGAGTGGACCAGATCGAGTGGGCTCAATTCTCTCGATGCTGATGTTGCGTGTGAGGCGGCTATTTGTTTGCCACACTGGCACTGCTCGCAGAATTCATGATTGGAGAAGGAGAGTTTGGGTAGATAAATGCATGATGCCAGCATTGCTGAGGTGTCTGAATCATCCATGCCATAGTTATGAAATGGGAATGTCAACTAGGAACAAGTCACCCTCTCTGAGTGTGACATATAATGGGTACAACGAATGTACTTTCAGTCCTCGAGCAAGTAGGAGGTTCTCCTTGTGGAGTGTCCAACCTCCTGATGAGAAGATCGCACGGATGTCATCCTCATCAAGTTGTCTAACTGAGATCAATGGACTTGAGAGCTTAGGTACATGTTAGACATTGTGTAGTACCAATGTAGAGCAACCCGGAAGGTTGACCTCTACTGTGCATTCTGACTATGGCGCAGCGTTTGGAATTTCATTGTTGAAATTATGATAAGACGCACCCGAATCCAAGAGCCATGTGCTCAATTCCTCAGGCATTCCGACTATGGCGCAACGTTTGGAATTTCATTGTTGAAATTATGATAAGATGCACCCGAATCCAAGAGCCATGTGCTCAATTCCTCAGTCATGAACAAAACTTCTGATTCGACTGGGTTTTCAATGGATAGTATGTTCCGGTCGGTCAATAGTACTTCGGCTGAAGAGCCGATGTACTTGACCTCCTCATCCCCGCCACTCTTCTGATCCGCTCGCCGAGCTTTGTCATTTTTGGCTTTGAGTGCGTTGCAATCAACTTTGATGTGTCCGGGTTTCTTGCAATAAGTGTAGACTTGATTATCCCGGGATTTGCTCTGACTTCACTAATTTTGCGGCTATCAAGAAGAACTTCTTCCTCGATTGTTCGATAGGTCAGTCAAACCTTGTACGACATAAGTGTCGTTGGCCGAATCCTTTGCAAACGATTTTCTCCTAACTGCTTTAGTTAGAATTGCACTCGTGACCGAGGAGTATTTAATGGCAGTAGTCAATGTGTTGCACACTGTGGTGACGAAAGTTTCCCATGAAGGAGGAAGACTATTCATGAGCAACATTGCTTTTAGTTCACCTTCGATTGCGGCCCAGGATTGTTGTCTCCTGGGCTGCAATTTGGGAGCTTCAACTTTCGTACTTGTTCAGGTGTGCTTAGACCGAGTCAAATTCTTTCATCCGAAGGTTGTAAAGGCGCCGAATTAGATATCTCTTTGTGGTGGAGACCTTCTTTTCATAAGTGTCTGAAAGTGTCTTCCATAGTTAGAAGGAAATCGAACATGATTGCATCGTGAAGTACACAGACTCTGACAGGTGCATCTAAATTGTGGCGCGGGATCGTTGCCTGAGTTGGGTGGGAACCACCGAGGTTATGGACTAGGAGGATGAGGAATTTGAAGCAAATAAGAATATGAGTAGATTGTAAGAAAGAGAGCTAGGAAACACGTGAATCCCACGAGTATAATGTATTAATCAATACTTAGATAAAAGTATGAACTTAGATTGAAAGAGAGAAATAGATAGAAAATTCGTGAATCCCACAAACATAATCTATTCTAATTTATTATTAGGGTTTTAAATATTAATAAAAGTAATAAACTATTGTCGTGAAAATCCACCAGCTAGTGGGATCGTGAGGCGGAACCGCCAGGGTTTTGGACCGGAAGTTTTAAGAAGAGATATTTCCCTTGAATAAGAGTAAGATAGTATGAGAGATTGATTAATACTTATAGTTATGCACAAGAAAATCTTCGAGTAAGAGACTATGCGAAATCGAATAGTACTTAATTATGCTTATGAGTAAGAATGCTTAGCGTAAGAGCGTATGAATAACACTTAAGTACACTTATACATAAACAAAGTTAAAGTAAGAGAGTATGAGAGAGGAAACGTGCAAAGTTTGATATTACTAGAACATCAATATGATGGACTTATTTTGTTACATAATTTATTATTTTCTATCTCCCCTTTTGGGGTAGAAGAGTATGAGAGAGGAAACATAAATATTTTCTTCTTCCAGTCCCCATCCCTCTCCTCTTCTTCTTAAGAATAGCTCTTATTTATAGGTTTTCTATGGCTTGCTTTTTTTTTTCCTCCTAAGAAAAGCTTTGTTTATATGAGTCTAGGTTTATTTCTATCTTTATTTCTTTTTCGTAAGCCCAAATTAGACATGCACGACATTCTTGGAAAGCTCATGACGTTAGCTTTCTTATGCATCTTTCATTTTCTAAGTTAGACATTGAACGACAAAATTACAAGCTTTTTTCTTTACCTTGCTCCTCAATTCCACGCCTTGCGTTATTTATTTATTTTTTACTTTTTTTACTTTTGAAAAACCGCTTCGAACTTTTTTTCTTTTCATCCTTTATTAAAAAAGTTAACTTCACAATATTAGTTTATTTGAACTACTATTTTATTCTCTTTTGATGGTGGTTTCACACTATGTGTTGAAAATTTCGTGACAACGGACAATTCTGTCCAACTTCTGCCACTCAATCAGCTTGTATCCTTCTGGAGGGTTTTCGTTCTCGATTGGATCTATTTGACCCTTGACTATAAGATAGTCTTGCATTTGCTCCTTCCAGAAGTTGAAGTTTGATCCGTCGAACTTGCTTACTCTCATTTCTGATGATATGGATGTTAATGCCATCTGTGTCAGTTTTTGAGAGACTCTATTCCGAGTTGGCTACAAAAAGTGTTTGGGTGCAGCCGACTGACTCTCCTGAATTCATTCTAGTTGAGCTTGAACACAAGCCTAATCGGATTCAACTAGTCCAATTGGACATGAATTATTCGATTGGTTTGTCGTTTTGATTTTGGATGACAGTTGAGTACTAAACTTGCTTAGAGTGACTCGGCGATTGGAGGGACAGAGCCGACTGGTCTTCCTGAATGTCACCTAGCAAAGTTGAGCACAGTTAACTATCGATCCAAATCTAATTATTAATTTCAAGGCTCTGATCACAGATTTTGTGCTAATTATCTAGGCCGATCCTGTTTCGGGTGATTGCAACGATGAGAGGGACGGAGCCGACTGGTCCTCCCGAATGGAATTCAGTTGAATTAAACACGGATTCAGGGTTTAGGGTTGTTTACATACCCGTATTTAACGATTAAATGTGTATAGCACCTCATAATTTGTATAGTACATACTATACCTCAATGTTGTTCAGTCAAATATCATGTACATTTGTCCAATACGGTCTTTAACGTACATTTGAAAAAACAGGTATAATACATATTTATAAAAAAAATGTAAGTAAAACCCCAACAAAATGCAAAAGAAAAAAAAAGATTTTAATGAAAAAGAAGCAAAAAGAAGAAAGAAGAACATAAGAGATGACAACGATGAAGAAGAAGAAAAAGAGAGAAAAGAAGACAGAAACCTGTCCTGACTCTGAGTGTGAGTGTGATAATCACAAAAGATAGAAGAAGATGAAGAAGAGAGAAAAGAAGAGAGAAACCTATCCTGAGTGTGATCATCATAGATGATTCCTCAATCTATGAAGGCATAATCGTAAATAATTACAATTTGAAGTAGAACAACCTGATACACAGTTACATTGATTTATAGAATAAGTGAATGTCAACATCCATATTATAAGTATTTTAGGATGTGAAATGTTCAAATGTCTCATATGCATTTTAGGATGTAGAACTATAATGTACATCACAAAATTGTGTAAACTAGATGCTTTTTACAATATTACAAATATTTTTTAGAAAGATAAATCATTTTCAAATTCTAGAAGTATTTAACGTACTATACGTAAAATAAGTATTTTATAAGTATTTAACATATTAAAAAACGTATTTAACGCATTTTTAAATTGTGAGGAACTATGCGCGTATTAATACGTTATATACGTATGGTATCCGTACCGTATCCACGTACCTAACAACCTTACGCTCTACTTACCTTCTCCGGAGAGAAGTCCGCATTCGGGCAATTAGAGGTCTTGGTGGTCAGACACCTGTGTAGACCATACGGCTGAAAACCGTCTCTCGCGAAGGTAAAGGCCATCTCGGCGATGAAGGGGGAGTGTAGGACAGTCACGAAAGTTTGACGGTTCCTGGGAGTGTGCACCTTCTACCACATTTGGATTGCCCATTACACGCACATCGACGAGCCAGTCTATGGGCTGTTGAAGAAAGGGCGGAAGTTCGAATGGACCGAAGAGCACTCGAAGGCGATCCGACAGCTAAGGGGGATGCTTACAACTAAAGAGAATAGCGCAGAATATTGCTCAGCCAAAACCGAGTCTTGAATAACTTCGTTTAAGGATCAAACACAGAAATGGGAATAGTGATAAATAGTTGTACACACACGAGTCAATAGAGAGTACACAGGATGTTTACATGGAAAACCCTAATAGGGAAAAACCACAGGAGCCCACATGCTCCGAACTATCACTATATGAGAAAGGTACAATCAAAGACTCAGAGGCAACGACCTCGAGCTATGTTTCTTCGCCAAGCGGCGGTTACAACAGAAATCATTCTGTATCTCACTCACTCTCTCTCTCTCTCTGTTACTCACTCTATGCCACAGTTATACACATACAACAATATGACAACTCACATAAAGTGATTGCCCTAAGTCATATTTATATTTATATGAACTTAGGACTATTTACAAATACAGCCTCAATAGGCTTATTCAAAACATATTTACAAATATGTCTTGTCTTTTGGTTCTCACTTTATATTTATATGAACTTAGGACTATTTACAAATACAGCCTTAATAGGCTTATTCAAAACATATTTACAAATATGTCTTGTCTTCTGGTTCTCACCGGGTCCATCCGATCCGGTTTTCGCATCTCTTCCGGTTCTCACCGGGTCCCTCTGATCCGGTTTCCGGATTTCTTCCGGTTCTCACCGGATCCTCTTTATCCATAATCGGATCCCATCCGGAGGGACCGATTGGAAATTTCCAAACAATCTCCCCTTTCACTTCGGCATGGGATGTCTCACTAACCCGATCTGCTTTTGGCATGCGTCCAACTTGTCGGTTGTCAACGCCTGGGTCAACATATCCGACCTGTTCTCCTCTGTGTGGATCTTCGTCAACACGAACTATTGATCTTCTACTCTCTCCTGGATCCAGTGGTACCTCCGCTGGATATGTTTCGTCCGGGAATGGTAGGCCGGGTTCTTTGCAAGGTGGATGGCACTTTCACTGTTGCAATACAACCGGTATTCCTCCTATTAGATTCCTAGCTCTCCGGTGAAGTCCTTCATCTAGATTATCTCCTTGTCGGCTTCCATGGTTGCTATGTACGCCACCTCCGTGGTTGACAACGCAACCATCTTCTGCAGTCCCGATTGCCATGATACTGCTCCCCCTGCAGAAGTCATGACATATTCGGATGTAGACCGGCTGGTATCCGCATCAACCGACATGTCTGAATCCGTGAATCCGTCAAGTTGGGGATTACCAGAGCCAAACCGGAGGCACATACTTGAGGTGCATTTCAAATATTGGAGTATCCACTTGACCGCGTTCTAGTGCTCATTTCCAGGATTGCTCATGACCCGGCTCACCACTCCGACTGCATATCCGATATCCGATCAAGTACATACCATTGTGTACATTAAGCTTCAAACAGCAGAGGCATATGGAATCTTCATCATATTTTTTTTCTTCGCCTCTATCCTCGGGCTTTGTTTTCCGGATAGCTTGCAGTTTGTTGGAAGTGTCGATCCGACCAATTTCGCCTCTGACAAGTTGAACCGTTGAAGCACCTTTGTCACGTACTTCTCCTATGACAACCACAATAGCTTCTTCGACTGGTCGCGGATTATGTTCATTCCCAATATCTGTCTTGTCGGACCCAAGGCTTTCATTGTGAAAGTACGGTTCAGAGCCTTCTTCAGCATTCGAATCTTAACCTTGGTCTCGTCCGATGATCAGTCATCCACATACAAGAGAAGTATAAGGAAATCTCCTCCATCAAATTTCTTCACAAACACGCAGTGTTTGGCTTGCGTCTTGTGGTACCCTTGGTCGGTCATGAAGGAGTCAAACTTTGGGTACCATTGTTGGCGGGCTTGTTTCAATCCGTATAAGCTCTTCTTCAGCAAGCACACCAGGTGCTCCTTCCCTTTCTTCTCAAATCCTTCCAGTTGATGCATGTAGATCTCTTCTTCGAGGTTCGCATGTAGGAATGTTGTCTTGACGTCCAGTTGCTCTACCTCAAGGTCCATGCTTGCCACTATACTCAATACTCATCGAAGTTCACTCATTTCTTCTGCTGGAAACCCTTCACTACAATTCGGGCATTGTATCTTGGAGGGTTTCTGGCATCTCCCGGTTTCAGATTGTACACCCAATTGTTCTGGAGTGCTCTCTTCCCTTTCAGCAACTCCGTCAGTTCATACATGTGGTTCTCATGCAAGGAATCCATCTCATCCTGCATAGCACTCTTTGCTTCTTCGAAGCTTTCCGGATCCCCCTCATCGGTTCGCAACACATGCTCTGCATCCAGAAATCTCCGAGGGGCTCTTCTCTCTTGGAGAGGATATCTCCGTCCTTGGTTTCTAACTACCGGTTCCTCCGTTTGTTCCTCATCCGAGTACGATTCAGGATCTTGTCCGGTTCCGGTGTCTTCTTCTTCTTCTTCTTCTTCTTCTTCTTCTTCTTCTTCTTCTTCTTCTTCTTCTTCGGTTTCTTGTCTGTATCCGGCCGGTTTGTCGAGTGTCATCCGGTTTTCAACCGAGCAAGTCCTTGTGTCCTCAAGCCGGTTTTCATTGGATGATCCGGGGTTCATCACCTTCTTCTCTGACTGCCAGTCAGCAATGGTCTTGTCTTCCATGAAGACTATGTCCCAACTCTGGAACACCTTCTTGTCGACTAGATCCTGTTAAACACAGTGCTCAGCCACAACCGAGGAATAGGATCAACTCACAGAAAACAGGAAATACAAAATGCACGAAGACAATAGAGAGAAAAGTACACAGGATGTTTTACGTGGAAAACCCTAAATGGGAAAAACCACGGGAGTCCTCCAACTCCAACTATCACTATAAACAGAGATGTACAATGGTGAAGCTACAAGGCAACAACCTTGAGCTCACTGTCTTCGCCACAGGCGGCGGTAATACACAGAGGCAACGACCTCTTCGTCTCTCTCTCTCTCTCTCTCGGCTGCTCACTTAGCTCCCTCTAAGTGGAAAACCAGAAAAATGAGTAACAACACTAAACTGTTTGCCCTAAGTCATATTTATACACATATGACTTTCGGGCTATTTACAAATATAGCCTCAAGGACCCTTGGCAAAACATATTCACAAATATGTCCCCGCATCCGGATCTCTCTCCGGGTACATTCGTCATCCGGCTCCGTAACCGGGGTCTTCATCATCCGGCTCCGTAGCCGAGGTCTTCATCATCCGGATCCGTAGCCGGGTACTCTTCATCCGGCTTCATGCCGGGTACTCTTCATCCTCCGGTTCCGTAACCGCAACCGGGCTTGCCGTCATTCATCTCCGGACATCCCATCCGGAGGGACCGAAATCCCAACAAACTCCCCCTTCACTTCGGCATGGGATGTCTCTCCAATCCGATCCTCTTCCGGATGCTTCCAGCTTGTCGGGTGTGAGCACCTTGGTCAGCATATCCGACCCGTTCTCGTCCGTGTGGATCTTCGTCAGCACGAACTCCTGGTCTTCTATCCTTTCCCGGATCCAGTGATATCTTCGCTGGATGTGCTTCGTCCGGGAGTGATAGGCCGCGTTCTTCGCAAGGTGGATGGCACTCTGACTGTCGCAGTAGAGTCGGTACTCCTCCTGCCGGATACCAAGCTCTCTAATGAAGTCCTTCATCCATATTATTTCCTTGCCGGCTTCAACAGCCGCCATGTACTCCGCCTCCGTGGTTGACAACGCAACCGTCTTCTGCAGCCTTGACTGCCACGAAACAGCTCCCCCTGCATACGTCATCACATACCCTGATGTGGACCGACTGGTATCTGCATCAGCCGACATATCCGAATCGGTAAAGCCGTCGAGTTCGGGCTTACCAGAGCCGAATCGGAGGCACACGTTTGCCGTGCCCTTCAGGTATCGGAGTATCCACTTGGCTGCGTTCCAGTGCTCTTTGCCGGGATTGCTCATGTACCGGCTCACCACTCCGACTGCATATCCTATGTCCGGTCTTGTACACACCATTGCGTACATCAAGCTTCCGACGGCAGAGGCATATGGTACTTTTCTCATGTCCTCCTTCTCAGCCTTTGTCTTGGGGCTTTGCTTGCTGGACAACTTGCAGTTTGCCGGGAGGGTTGACCCGACCGGTCTTGCTTCCGACATGTTGAACCGGTGAAGCACCTTTGTCACGTACTTCTCCTGTGACAGCCACAACTGCTTCTTCTTCCGGTCCCGGATGATGTGCATACCTAATATTTGCCTCGCCGGACCCAGGTCCTTCATTGAGAAGGTTCGGTGAAGCGCTTTCTTCAGCATCCGTATCTTGGCCTGGTCCCGTCCGACGATCAACATGTCGTCCACGTACAGGAGGAGTATTAGAAAGTCTCCTCCTTCGAACTTCTTCACAAACACGCAGTGATCGGACTGCGTTTTGTGGTACCCTTCGTCGGTCATGAAAGAGTCGAACTTCCGGTACCACTGCCGGGGAGCCTGCTTCAGTCTGTAAAGGCTCTTCTTCAACCGGCATACCAGGTGCTCCTTCCCTTTCTTCTCGAATCCTTCCGGTTGCTGCATGTAGATCTCTTCTTCGAGGTCACCGTGAAGGAATGCCGTCTTCACGTCCATCTGTTCTACCTCGAGGTCCATGCTTGCCGCTATGCTCAACACCGTCCGGATGGAGGTCATCTTCACTACTGGGGCAAATATCTCGTCGAAGTCGACGCCCTTCTTCTGCTGGAACCCCTTCACCACGATCCTGGCTTTGTATCTCGGGGGGTTTCCGGCATCTCCCGGTTTCAGCTTGAACACCCATTTGTTTCTAAGTGCCCGCTTTCCTTTCGGCAACTCCACAAGTTCATATGTGTAGTTCTCATGCAGGGAATCCATCTCCTCCTGCATGGCACTTAACCACCTGCGGCTATGGGTGTCAAGCTTTGCTTCTTCAAAACTCTCCGGCTCCCCTTCGTCAGTTAGCAGCACGTGCTCTGGTTCCGGAAATCTCAGGGGGGCCCTTCTCTCTCTTAGAGGATATCTCCGTTCCGGAGCTTCGGTAACCGGCTCCTCCGTTTCCTCTTCATCCGAATCCATTTCGGGATCGGGGCCGATTCCGGTATCAGTTTCATCTTCCTCGGCCGGTTCTGTTTCTTCACCGTCTTCGGCCGGATCCTCGAGTGCTAACCGGTCCCTTGCCGGTCGGGACTGCTCCTCGTAGAGTTGATCCTCACCGGTCGACTTGGAGCTCTTCATCTTCTTCTCCGACTCCCAGTCGGCGAGTGTCTTGTCCTCCATGAAGATGATATCACGACTCCGGAATATCTTTTTGTCGACCGGGTCCCATACTCGGTAGCCGAACTCGTCATCGCCTTAACCGAGGAATATGCATGGCCGGGTCTTTGGATCTAGCTTTCCTCTCCGGTCCTTTGCCACATGCACATATGCGAGACACCCGAACACCTTCAGATGCCGGTAGGATACTTCCCTACCGGTCCACACTCTCTGCGGCGTGTCTCCGTCCAAAGGTACTGAGGGTGATCTGTTTATCACGTATGTCGCCGTCGACATTGCCTCAGCCCAAAACCCCTTGGGTAATTTCGCATGCGCCAGCATACTCCGGACCCTCTCCATTATGGTCCAGTTCATCCTCTCGGCCAGCCCGTTCAGTTCCGGCGTCTTCGGCACAGTAAACTCAAGCCGGATTCCCTTCGAGCGACAATACTCCTCGAACTGCCCTCGGTATTCCCCTCCGTTATCCGCTCGTATCGCTTTCAGCTTCTTGCCAGATTCCCTTTCCACTCTCGCGTGGAGTTCTTTGAAGACGCACAACACTTGGTCCTTTGTCTTCAACGGTGCCGTCCACAGCTTCCGGCTGTGGTCATCAATGAATGTCACGAAGTACTGGGCTCCGCCATGTGACTTCGTTTCTACTTGACACACGTCAGTGTGCACCAACTCCAATGGTGCGCTACGTCTCGTCGGTGGCCTTGAGTGGAAGGAGGTTCGGTTCTGCTTACCGGCCAGGCAATCGGTGCACTTCTCCAGGTGCACATGCTTCACTGGAATAAGGTTGTCTTCTGCAAGCCTCTTCATCCCCTTCTCACTCATGTGGCACAGTCTCTTGTGCCACAGCTCACCGGCAGTGTCGGCTGCCACGTTCAACTCCTCCGGACACAACCAGGCATTCATAAGGTACAGTGTGTTGACTTTCCGGGCCTGAGCCACTATCAGGCTCCCCTTGCTGAACTTCATTACGCCGTTCCGGATGCTACCTGTGTAGCCTTCATCGTCAAGCCTCCCGGCCGAAATCAGGTTCAATCGAACCTCCGGAACGTGTCGGACATCCTTCAGCAGCATCTTGCATCCGGTTGATGTCATCAGCCACACGTCTCCTATGCCGGCAATCCGGCATGTACCTTCATTTCCCATCCGGACACAGCCGTGCTCACCGGCTGTGTAGGATGAGAAGTATTTCTTCTCCGGGGTCAGGTGGAACGACGCTCCGGAATCGACCACCCAGGTCATCTCTTCACCGGCAAGGTTCAGCTCCCTCTCTTCGGTAATGAGCATTATCTCTTCTTCACTTGCCGCGAGTGCCGTCGTTCCTTTCCGGTCCTGCCCTCGCCGATCCGGACCTCTCCGGTCCGTGGCTCCCCGGTATGCACCGTTTCGCTCCGGTGACTCCTTCGAATCGGTACCGTCGGTTCCGTTGTCTTTCCAGAAATGCAGTGTTTGGCTTGCGTCTTGTGCTACCCTTGGTCGGTCATGAAGGAGTCAAACTTTGGGTACCATTGTTGGCGGGCTTGTTTCAATCCGTATAAGCTCTTCTTCAGCAAGCACACCAGGTGCTCCTTCCCTTTCTTCTCAAATCCTTCCAGTTGATGCATGTAGATCTCTTCTTCGAGGTTCGCATGTAGGAATGTTGTCTTGACGTCCAGTTGCTCTACCTCAAGGTCCATGCTTGCCACTATACTCAATACTCATCGAAGTTCACTCATTTCTTCTGCTGGAAACCCTTCACTACAATTCGGGCATTGTATCTTGGAGGGTTTCTGGCATCTCCCGGTTTCAGCTTGTACACCCAATTGTTCTGGAGTGCTCTCTTCCCTTTCAGCAACTCCGTCAGTTCATACATGTGGTTCTCATGCAAGGAATCCATCTCATCCTGCATAGCACTCTTTGCTTCTTCGAAGCTTTCCGGATCCCCCTCATCGGTTAGCAACACATGCTCTGCATCCAGAAATCTCCGAGGGGCTCTTCTCTCTTGGAGAGGATATCTCCGTCCTTGGTTTCTAACTACCGGTTCCTCCGTTTGTTCCTCATCCGAGTACGATTCAGGATCTTGTCCGGTTCCGGTGTCTTCTTCTTCTTCTTCTTCTTCTTCTTCTTCTTCTTCTTCTTCTTCTTCTTCGGTTTCTTGTCTGTATCCGGCCGGTTTGTCGAGTGTCATCCGGTTTTCAACCGAGCAAGTCCTTGTGTCCTCAAGCCGGTTTTCATTGGATGATCCGGGGTTCATCACCTTCTTCTCTGACTGCCAGTCGGCAATGGTCTTGTCTTCCATGAAGACTATGTCCCAACTCTGGAACACCTTCTTGTCGACTAGATCCTGTTAAACACAGTGCTCAGCCACAACCGAGGAATAGGATCAACTCACAGAAAACAGGAAATACAAAATGCACGAAGACAATAGAGAGAAAAGTACACAGGATGTTTTACGTGGAAAACCCTAAATGGGAAAAACCACGGGAGTCCTCCAACTCCAACTATCACTATAAACAGAGATGTACAATGGTGAAGCTACAAGGCAACAACCTTGAGCTCACTGTCTTCGCCACAGGCGGCGGTAATACACAGAGGCAACGACCTCTTCGTCTCTCTCTCTCTCTCTCTCGGCTGCTCACTTAGCTCCCTCTAAGTGGAAAACCAGAAAAATGAGTAACAACACTAAACTGTTTGCCCTAAGTCATATTTATACACATATGACTTTCGGGCTATTTACAAATATAGCCTCAAGGACCCTTGGCAAAACATATTCACAAATATGTCCCCGCATCCGGATCTCTCTCCGGGTACATTCGTCATCCGGCTCCGTAACCGGGGTCTTCATCATCCGGCTCCGTAGCCGGGGTCTTCATCATCCGGATCCGTAGCCGGGTACTCTTCATCCGGCTTCATGCCGGGTACTCTTCATCCTCCGGTTCCGTAACCGCAACCGGGCTTGCCGTCATTCATCTCCGGATATCCCATCCGGAGGGACCGAAATCCCAACAGATCCCACACCCGGTAACCGAACTCATCATCACCGTATCCAAGGAATATGCATGGCCTGGACTTCGGATGTAGCTTTGCTCTCTTTTCTTTCGCCACATGCACATAAGCGAGACATCCGAACACCTATAAATGTCGGTAGCATACGTCCTTACCGGTCCATACTCTTGGCGGTGTGTGTCCGTCCAAGTGTACTAAGGGTGATTTGTTTATCACATAGGTTGCCGTCGTTAGCGCCTTAGCCCAAAACATCTTGGGTAACTTTGCATGTGCAAGCATGCTTCAGACTCTCTCCATTATGGTCTGGTTTATACGTTCAACCAGCCCGTTTAGTTCCGGCGTCTTCGACACGATAAATTTGAGCCGGATTCCCTTCGACTGGTAGTACTCCTCGAACTGCCCTCGGTATTCTCCTCCATTATCTGCTTGAACCGCCTTCAGCTTCCCCCTGGTTTCTCTTTCCACTCGCGTGGAGTTCCTTGAAGATGGATAACACTTGATCTTCGTCTTTAGTGGTGCGACCCATAGCTTCCAGTTGTGGTTGTCTATGAATGTCAAGAAGTACTGCGATCCGACATGTGACTTCATGTCCACTTGACACACATCGGTATGCACCACCTCTAGTGGTGCATTCCATCTCATCCGTGGTCTTGACCGGAAGGAGGTTCGGTTTTGTTTGCCGGCCAAGCAATCGGCAGACTTCTCAAGTTGCACGTCCTTCACCAGAATAAGATCGTCTTCGGCAAGCCTCTTCATCCCCTTCTCACTCATATGACACAGTCTTTTGTGCCACAGCTCACTGGTAGTGTTGGATGCAACGTTCACTTCTTCCTAGCATATCCGGGCATTCATCAAGTACAGTGTGTTGACCTTCTAGGCTCGAGCCACTATTAGGCTCCCTTTGCAGAACTTCATGACTCCGTTCCGGATGCTACCCATGTAGCCGTCATCATCTAGCCGACCAACTAATATCCTTCAGCAGCAACTTGCATCCGGTTGATGTCGTCACCATCACATCTCCTATGCCGATAATTCAGCATGTACCTTCATTCCCCATCCGGAGACAACCATGATCACTAGCTCTGTAGGATGAGAAGCATTTCCAATCCAGTGTCAGATGGAACAATGCTTCGGAATCGACAATCCATGTTGTCTCGTCGCCGACAAGGTTTAACTCATTCTCCTTGGTAATGAGCATCAATTCCTCTTCACTTGTCACGATTGCCGACGTTCTTTTCCGATCCGGGCCTCTCCGATCCGAACCATTTCGGTCCGAACTCTTCTTCGAATTGGTGGTGTCGGTTTCTTTCTGTTTCTGGAAATACCGACAGTTCTTCTGGAAGTGCCCCGGCTTCCCACAGTAGATCCAAGTAGGCCTCCCCCTTGACTTCAACCTCGTCCCCGATTTGTGCCGGTTTTGGGGACCGATACCAGCCTCTTCCCTAGTTGTGGTCATCTTCCGTGACCAAGACCTTCGGATCGGTTCTAGATTCCCGGTCCTTCCCACGAGCCTCTTCATCTAGCAAGCTTGATTTTACCCTTGCTAGGAACAACTGCTTTCCTTCCGGCCCAACGTTGCCCAACATGAAATCTAGTGTCTCCCAACTATCCGGGAGGGAACCGAGCAGTAGTAATGCGAGTACCTCTTGGGCGAGAGGTACTTCCAACGAGGTTGCCTGGTGGATCGGTATTAGAGATATGATCTAATGTAAGCGTATGATAAGGAGAAAAGAATGATAGATAGATAGATAGAAAGAAGACAGAGAAAGAAGGGTGTCGATTCACCCGACCACCCCCGAGCGAACGGATTGAGACGGACGCGAGCCTAAATCGGCGTCCCATACCACCAGCATGGCGTCGAGTCGTACCTAGTGTTGCCGCTGTCGTGATGATTTTTGGCTACAGTGTCGTGGAGAATTTCGGCCAGAGGCGGAAACCGGGAAACATTGGCTACATCGGCGGGGTGCAGCATGTGTGCTCACCCATGTACATTTAGTGTGAATAACGAGGGCATCTTTATGGCGCTGAAGAGTAGTCAAGTCGGGACAGACGATCCCATGTAAGTTGGGATTTGTCCCACATTGTAACGCATCCCTCTCCTTGTTCTATAAAAGGAAGGGAGCGCCCTTCGTGAAAGGGGTTGCCCATTTTGCGCTAGAGGGTATACCGTTAGATTTTGGGTTAGTTACATTTCTTCTTCTTCTTCTTCTTCTTCTTCTTCTTCTTCTTCTTCTCCCCCTTTGGGTTCGCTTAGGTTTTGCTTCAACTCGTCTCCTACGCAAGACCCCGCTCGGCGCGACAAGCCTGTGAGCTCCCTGACCGGCGGCTTGGCAGCTGACGACTACTGTAACCTACCTTGGTCCGGCTCGAAGCCGGGAATGTATTCTTCCTCTTATATATATACATTTGCGTCTGTCTGTGTATATTCGCGTCTCTGTTGGTGTTGGGTGCTTCCCCTTTCCTGCGTTTCCTATACATAAGGGCGTGAGCCGGGTGAGCCTGTGTGTGTGTGTGTGTGAGTGTGTGTGCGAGTCGGTGTTAAGCACGCGCTCCCTCTCTTTCTCTCTCTCTCTTCGGTTGCCTCCGGTGTGCTTCTGGGATGCCGCGGAAACGGTGAAGTACGACTTCCTACACTCCGTCACTCTCTAGTCCAAGACCCCCGTGGTCCCGCCTTTCTCCACGCACGCACGTAACAACGCGACATCTTTGGTGAACCCGACGTAAAAGGCGGGAAGGGAGGATGGAGTCGGAAGACGACGACCTCGCGGTGATGGTGGCCAAAGTGGTGTTGGAGTCGGCACGAGTGGTGATGAGGCGAGAAGTAGCGTAACCAGCGGTTGAGCAAGTGGTCGAAAGAGTCAGTCGTTTCAACGGGGACAAAGTCCCGTCTTACTTGGGATCCTACAACGCGGATATGGAGGAGCGTGGCATAGACAAGGCGTTGAGGCTGGAGTTCTTCTGTCGGGTCGTAGCTGTCCGGATGCATGCGGAAGTAAACGAGCTCTGTGAGGCTCATAGTTCGAGGGAGACCTTCGAAGAGGCGCTCCTGAAGGCTTACGGAGGACTGGTCGAAGGTCGGAAGGGTGTGCCAACGGCTAGACAATGAGCGAGCCGAGAAGAGGACAGATCAAGGCCGCAAGCCGAGACTGAGGAGACGGACTTGCCCCACGCGACGGCGGAAGATCAGTACCACGGTACCACGGTACCACGGGAGAGGGCGCGAAAGAAAACGCCCTCTCAACTTGCGGAGATAGAACGGCCAAGGACGAGGCCGAGATACCGATCGCGGGATCAGAACATTGGAACCAGCGGTGTCGGCCGTGTCAGCCCGAAACCCCGGTCATCAGAGAAGCGAGCCAAGATGGGCTTGCGCGATCAGTAAGAAGACGACCACCGACCACGAAGAGTCGGTGGCTACGGACAAGGGCGTAAAACGGACGGGCGATTCTTTGTGTCTTCCCACACTTGCTCCCGAGACGATGGCAGTCAGGCCCGAGTGCCCACGTGAGTCCCAAGCGGAGGAAGGCGGCAGCGAAAGGCCAAGAATCACCGGCGAGACGATACGGGGAAGAGGCGGACGAAAGCCCATGGACCCGATTCCGGAGAACTCGGCGTTCGGGCCTGTATGCCCATGTAAGACCGAGGAGATGGATGGCGGTACCGAGGAGTCCTGGCACGATGCCAGTGAAGATGGATGGGAGATGTCCAGCGAAAGGAGTGACAAGGAGACCAAGGAACGACCCGACCAGGGACCGAACCACGCGACGCTCCGGTACGGGTGGAGCGTGATCTGGTCGGGGCTTGTTCGATCGGGGCCAGAATTAGCATAAAGGTGCCGATACGGGAGAGGGTGCGGGACAAGCCGCCCTCATTTACATGGGGAGAAAGACCGACCAGGCGAAGTTCTAGAATTCGAAGAAAGGTGATCAAAGGTTCAGAACGAGTCTGGCAAGGTCAGCATCGGAGCCGAAACTCCCGACATTGGAGAATCAAGCTCAGACAGGGCTTGATTGATCACAGAGCGGATGCTATCCACCGACACCACTAAAAGGGGCGGTGGCCCGGACGAGTTGCAAAAAGACGTTGTGAAATCGATTACGCCACATCTTATCCGGAGACTTCGGTTGTTCGGCCGACGGGGCAACGTAAGACCGAAAGAGATGGAAGATGGAGGCGGGAACGCATCAAGGAGAGCAACGACAAGTTCGGGAGAAGTACAAAGGACGAAGAGGAGAACGAAGACCGGCCCTACAGAGATCCTTACACTGATCCGGCTGTCGGCCCGAGTGCAAGCGTGAGTCCTATAGGAGAGATCGGTGGCGACAGGAGAACGGGATCCGGCAATCCGGGGAAGGACGAATGGACCCGGACGAGAACCGGGCAGAGCGGACTCCCAGGCGACCATTCCGGGAGGGAGGAAGAGAGCAGGCCTACGAAGAGGCCGAGGAGACGGTACGTCGGTACCACGGGAGAGGGTGCGAAGTAAACCGCCCTCTCGGCATGCGAAAAAGGACGACCTGGAACAGGGTGAGGAAGACAAATCGGAGGCCCAAGGAGGATCCTTCACACCGGTTCTACAAAAACCGGCGGTCGGCCTAAAGTGACGAACGGTGGCAGCGAGGGGACAAAGGCAAAGGGCTACGGATGGGCGATCTACGAAGATCCTCACACCGATCCGGCGGTCGGCCCGAGAGCCGACGTGAGTCCTATCGGAAAGGACGGTGGCGGCAGGAGAACGTGATCGGACGACAGGAGGCGACTAATGGCAAGGAGGTATCACGCCGGCGAGGCGACCACGAACCAAACCGGACCTTCCGGCATAGTTAGTGGGCGTAAGGAAGTCCGGTCCTATGGGATCCCCACACTTAACCAGAGAAACCGGCAGTTCGGCCAACGTGGCAACATGAGACCGAGAGAGAAGGTGGTGGCGGCGGGAAGCGGGACCCGACTACGCGGAAGACACGAGGAGAGTCCGGGAGGGACTCAAACAAAAGACACCCGAATTTCGGCAAGCATAGAAACGGATCCCGGTCCTATGGGACCCTCACACCGATCCGGAGACCCCGGCAGTTCGGCCAATGTGGCAACATGAGACCTAGGGAGAAGGACGGTGGCGGCAGGGAACGGGACCCAACGACACGAGGTAGCGGATAGGGAGCCGGTAAGACAGACGGACGAAGTGCGAAACCCTCACCGGCCGGTTACGGTTTCGGAAGGAGCCGGTAGGGGCAAACAAGGGGAGGTGTGTCAGGCCGAAAAGGCACACCTGGGACGTAACAAGAGTCTCGCAAGTGGCCATCGCGGGCCGGATCGAAGCGTGACTGCGGAACGGTGCTCGGTGCGGGCGGAAAACGGCACAAGGGAGGTGTCGAGAACGAGGTGACGAGTGCGTAGTGGACTGCACAGGGTCGGAGTTAGGGGATGACAAGAGAGGCTGGAGGAGGATCCTCCACACTCGCTTTTGTAGATCTCGAGAGCTCCGTCGAAGTAGCGAAGACTGACACGGCAAGCCCGGGGTGACAAGCTAGTGGGGGCGAGGGGACAACGGCAAGAGGAAGACTCGGGACCTGTTGCAGCAGCACGAAGACGGGAAGAGCCAAGTGGGCTACTACGGGGTGTTCCTCGGATGAGAAGGACACTAGTATGCGGGTGAGCGGCGATGCACGATCTGGCCGAAAAAGGGGGGCCGACAAGGCGTGCAATGAACTAGAGTACGGCACAGGCAGTGCCAAACAACGGACGAGGGTATGTGGCACACGGGGGTGCCGGAGCGGGAAGGTGAGCGCGGAGACAGTTTGCGCGGTTTAGAGGTAGCGCGGAAAAGGCCAGAAAGGGATCCTCCACACCGTTCCGGAGACCGTGGTGGTTCGAGCCGATGCGGCAATGTAAGACCATGGAGAAGGAAGGTGGCGGCGAGAGGACGAGGGCAACGCGAAACAACATGGGACGGCAATCAGGACGACGCGAATGATCAATGGAGGCCAAGCGGGCCGCTACGGGCATTCCCCAAGTGGAGGACATCGGGCATACGGCGGGGAGCGGGGCGTTCATACGGCCAAACAAGGACCAGCGGAAGTACGCGTACTACGGAGATCGCGGCAGAGGACCCATCGACAGGTCGAACGAGCCTACGGGGAGGTAAGCGCAAAGGAAGAACCGAAGCCAACGGATCAAACCGGCAGCGAGCCGGGATGCGGATCACGGAAGACCGGTTTCTCACCGGCTGAAATCTCTCACCCTTCACCGGATTTGGCACGTACCGGTGGACGTGCGGTTAGGTGGGGGTGGATGTCGTGGAGAATTTCGGCCAGAGGCGGAAACCGGGAAACATTGGCTACATCGGCGGGGTGCAGCATGTGTGCTCACCCTTCACCGGATTTGGCACGTACCGGTGGACGTGCGGTTAGGTGGGGGCGGATGTCGTGGAGAATTTTGGCCAGAGGCGGAAACCGGGAAACATTGGCTACATCGGCGGGGTGCAGCATGTGTGCTCACCCATGTACATTTAGTGTGAATAACGAGGGCGTCTTTATGGCGCTGAAGAGTAGTCAAGTCGGGACAGACGATCCCATGTAAGTCGGGATTTATCCCACATTGTAACACATCCCTCTCCTTGTTCTATAAAAGGAAGGGAGCGCCCTTCGTGAAAGGGGTTGCCCATTTTGCGCTAGAGGGTATACCGTTAGATTTTGGGTTAGTTACATTTCTTCTTCTTCTTCTTCTTCTTCTTCTTCTTCTTCTTCTCCCCCTTTGGGTTCGCTTAGGTTTTGCTTCAGCTCGTCTCCTGCGCAAGACCCCGCTCGGCGCGACAAGCCCGTGAGCTCCACGACCGGTGGCTTGGCAGTTGAAGACTACTGTAACCTACCTTGGTCCGGCTCGAAGCCGGGAATGTATTCTTCCTCTTATATATATACATTTGCGTCTGTCTGTGTATATTCGCATCTCTGTTGGTGTCGGGTGCTTCCCCTTTCCTGCGTTTCCTGTACATAAGGGTGTGAGCCGGGTCAGCCTGTGTGCGTGTGTGTGTGTGTATGTGAGTCGGTGTTAAGCGCACGCTCCCTCTCTTTCTCTCTCTCTCTTTGGTTGCCTCCGGTGTGCTTCTGGGATGCCGCGGAAACGGTGAAGTACGACTTCCTACGCTCCGTCACTCTCTAGTCCAAGACCCCCGTGGTCCCGCCTTTCTCCACGCACGCGCGTAACAACGCGACAACGGTGTGAAACCGAGTGAGACGAATAAACCAAGGATGTGCAACATTGCACATGCACTTAGCAAATAAACCTAAGGCCTAGTGGCACTTGAGTTCATACACAGGGGTGCAAGCAAGGTTTGAACCTTGCCCCTCTAAGATACAAGATGATTGCCTTACCATTAAGACAACTATCATATAGTGTAAATTCTATGTATTTCCTTTTTATATATGAATTATAGATGAAACAAACATAGAAAACCATGTGCACAAAACCATGGTTCTAAACCCATGGTTTGTGCATGACATAAGCAAAACCGTGTGCACAAAACCATGGTTTTGTGCATGTCACAAGCATGGAAAGACCTATAAAAGCCTCTAGTTGGGCTTGTGTAAGGGGGGCTCAATATGTGATATCACCAACACCATTATCATCAATATAATTATATTTGTCTTTATCTTCTTCATTTTTTTCTACTTCTCAAGTGTACAATCCTTCTTCTTCTCAAGTGAACAAATTTCATCAAATCTTACATTGATCGTCATGTTTTCGATAATTCTGCAAACATCCTCCCCAGTCCAAGACCCCGGTGGTCGCTCGAGTAGCACACGCACGCGCGAATCTTCGCGACATCATTTGGTGACCCCAACATGAAGAGCAGCAGGGGAGGACGAAGATGGATGGCGAATATCTCATGGAGGCAATGTCAAAAAGGATGATGGAGTTTTTGAATGAAGGGAAAAGACGAAATGAAGCCCAACAAGCCGTCGATAGCGTAGTCGAGCGAGTGAGCTATTTCAACGGCGCTAAAGTCCAAAGTTTTCGAAAAGTCTACAATGCGGAGATGGATTCAAGAGGTGTGGACGAAGCTATGAGGTTGGAGTACTTTTGTCGAGTGGTGTCTCATCCGATCTTCAAAGATGTAAAAGAGCTTCTAGAAGCTCATGATTCGTGGGAGACTTTCGAGAAGGCTCTATTGGAGGAATATGGCTATGAGAGACTGAAGGGACGAGATCGACGCAACTTCGACCAATGGGTGACATCAGCGAAGACCCACCAAGGCGCGACACAAGAATTCGTAGAGTTCGAGCATCATTTTTCTCAACTCTCGAAGCGGGAACAAAGACTGGTGGGGGTCGATAAGGTCCTTATGTTCGTGAAGTCAATCGATCGAATGGAAAGGATGGAAATCGGCCTCAAACTTGAAGAAGATGATGGTGCAAATGGCCTCATCGAGGATTGGAGCAAAGTGGAAAGTGTATGCCGACTACACGATAAGGGGTGAGCGAGAATATCGACGACAACAAGATGGCCCATGGGGATGATCGAGGAAGAAGAGACCTTCCAACAAATGCGGGTTAATGAAGTGGCCGATACAAAGGCTAAGGTTCGGTATGACGGTACCGAGAGAGAAGGTGCGAAACAAGTCACCTTCTTGTCTTACGAAGAAACGACGGCCAAGGATTACACGACTGCGGAGAGCCGGATGGTGTAGGCCCAGTATGAACCGGAGGAAGAGACATATTCGTAAATATGTTTCTGAGAGCCCATCGAGGCTACATTTGTAAATAGCCGAAAAGTCATATTAGTATAAATATGACTTAGGGCAAACTTTGTTTTTGTTTTTTTTGTTGTCGTTATTCTTCCTTGTTGGTGCAAGAAGAAGAGAGAGCGCGTAACTATACAGAGAGAGAGAGAGAGAGACGAGGTCGTTGCCTCTGTTGTAACCGCCGCCTGTGGCGAAGATCTGAGAGCACGAGGTCGTTGCCTTAGTGAACTCACTGTTGTATATTCCTACATAGTGACAGTTTGCAGCCTGTGGGCTGCCGTGGTTTTTCCCTTATTTTGGGGTTTTCCACGTAAACCTCCTGTGTACCATTTCTCCCCTTTGTGTCGCGTTTCATTACCTGTTTTTCTGTGTATGAAAAGAATCTCGGTTGTGGCCGAGCGTCAGACATAAGGAACGTCTTGTTCTCAACAAGTTCAACCACCACGAAACACAGTCTCAACGTAGTCAAAAGATGATGAAATGAGGGTAGCTAGGCCTTTTATTTATAGCAATACCCAAGGCCCCCATGCAAGTTCACACTTGGCCTAATGGGTTGTCTCAATCCCGAGGATTAAAAGTAATCCTCCCCTTCTTTACACTCTTGTTTAACCCTCACACTTATCCATGTGTATAGAATACTACGGTAAATTCTCACCACGGGATATTATATGGTCATGCCTCTTTAAAACATTGCACTCTTGCAATGGAAAGTTAGGGAAGTTAGTTCTAAGAGTATTTTCACGTTCCCATGTGGCGTCTTTTATTGATTTATCCATCCATTTTATTTTAAATTCTCGGATTTCTTTAGTACGTAATTTTTTTGTTTTAACATCGAGAATTCTTTCTAGTACATGTGGTTTAGAAGATAATTCTTTAGAAGTAACCAGAGTTTCAATTGTAACTGTATTGTCGCCAGAACCTAGAAGTTCTTTTAGATGACTCACATGAAAAACTGGATGAATTTCAACACCATCAGGAAGAGCGAGACAATAGGCTGATTACCCAATGTGTTTGAGGACTGTAAAAGGTCTAAAAAACCATGGGGCTAACTTAGCGCACTTACCCTAAGACAATGTCTTGGAATTGTGAGGTACACGTAAAAATACCTTTTGTCTACGGTTGAATACACGAGGTTGCCTATGATGATCGGCATAAAAAAGCGCTCTATCTTGAGCTGTTTTTATATTATCACGTGCAATATGCAACATATCTTGCATATCCCGAAGAAAGTTTTGCGTACTTCGCAACTCATCATGATGTATATTAACATCAATCGGGGCTCGTGACTGAAAGCCATACATCAACATAAAAGGACTATATCTTGTCCATGTATGCTTGGAGCTGTTATAAGCAAACTCCAAAATTGGGAGATAATGTTCCCATTTTGTTGGTTTTGTACCAACGTATGCTTGAAGCATGTCCTCAATAATTTGATTTACTCATTCTGTCTGTCCATCGGATTGAGGATGATTTGTGGAGCTCATGCTCAACGTAGTTTCTAACTTCTTAAAGACTTGCGTCTAGAAGTCACTAGTAAACTTTGGATCTCGATCACTCACGATATCCATCGGTAACCCATAAAAACGAAATAACTCGTCAACGAATTGGTAAGCCAATTCAGGAGTTGTCACCGTGGTTTTCGTAGCAATAAATTTGGCTATTTTAGTTAGTCTATCAACCACAACCCAGATGGCATCATGGCCTTTTTGGATGCGAGGAAGACTAGCAATAAAATCCATGGATATACTTTCCCACTTATTATTGGGAATGTCCGAGGGATGTAAAAGTCCTGCGGCTTAAAGTCGCTCAACTTTGTTAACCTGACATTGGTGACATTTAGTCACATAGCTATGTATGTCAGTACGCATCTTAGGCCAATAGAATTGAGTGGAGATGAGAACGAGTGTACGATGTATTCCAGGGTGCCCCGCAGAGGGTGCATCATGGCATTCAAAAATAATTCTCTTTTTGACCTCAGGCAAATCTAGAACACAAACCTTCCCATTACGGTAGAGCAGACCATTAGCAATGTGGAAGTATTCCTTCGAGGATGTGGTGGTGTCTGTTCCAAACTCAACTCTTGCCCAATATTTCGCAAGATAACTGTCATCAAGATACTTTCCTCAAAGGTGATCATAAAGATCTAATGTTATTTTAGTGAAGTTAAGCATGTTAACTTCACGGATGCGACTTAGTGCATCCACGACAATGTTCATGGAACCTTTACGATATCGTATGGAAAAATCAAAGTCCTGCATGAGATCAGCCCATCTTTCCTTACGACCTTTCAGGTCTTGTCCGTAGTTACCACAAAACGATTTCCATAAAGATAATGATGCCATGTTTGGAGTGCATGTATAACTGCAAATAACTCCTTTTCTTAAACGGTATACTGACATTGAGCAGAATCAAGTTTCTTACTCTCGAATGCTATTGGTTTACCATCTTGATATAAGACAACACCAATAGCATAATCGCTTGCATCGGTTTCAACCTCAAAAGGTTTTGAAGGAACAGCTAAAAGAAGCGAAGGAACCTTGCACACCAAGTCCTTGAGTTCCTTAAAGGTGAGGTCTAGTGTGGCATTCCAGACAATAGGTTTTGTAGACTTACGCGTTTGACCTTTTAGAAGATCAGTAAACGGCGTCGTCAATTGGGAGTAATTATGAAGGGATTTTCGAAAAAACTCGACAAAACCAAGGAATGATCGAACTTCACGAATATTCCGAAGAGTGGGTCAAAGCTTGATTTTCTCGATGCGAGAAGGATCAATTTCAAGTCCTCGTTCGGTTATGAGATGTCCAAGATAAGTAATTGATTTCTTGAAGAACTCACATTTTGAGATCTTCACATAAAACTGTTTGTCATGCAATGTTTGTAAAACAAAGCGGACATGTTTAGCATGTTCTTGAAATGTACGGCTATAAACTAAAATATTATCCAAGAAAATAACGACAAATTTTCCAAGTTGTTCTCAGAAAATGTCATTCATTTATTGTTGAAATGTAGTCGGAGCATTGGTCAAACCAAAAGGCATAACCAAAAACTAATAATGGCCATAGCACGTACGAAATGCCATTTTAGGAACATCGTCCTCACTTATACGAATTTGATGGTAGTCAGTACGGAGATCAAGTTTTATAAAATACCAAACTCCCTAGAGACGGTCAATTAGATTGTCAGCCTGGGGCAATGGATATGAATTCTTGATCGTCACTTTATTCAAGCGTTGGTAATTAATACACATAGCAATGGGCCTGGTTCAGTTTCTATGCCTTGAAACCAAACCAAACCCTTTATATAAAACAAAAACCAAACCAAACCGTTTATGAACATTCGAACATTTAAACCAAACCATTTAAAAGAAAAGGTAAACTAAACCATTTAAACCAAAACCGTTTAGGGAAAAGTTAAAACCAAACCGAACCATTTAATAAAAAGTTTAAACCTAACCACATTTAAGCCAAGCTAATTAAAAAATTAATTAAATAAAAATACACAAAATTAAATAAGCATTTATGTTAAAATAAATAAATAAGTAAATAAGATTAATTGAGCCATTAGATTAAATAAACAATTAAGTTAAGTGAATTAAACCAATGAAAAACATTAATTAAACCATTAAATTACATAAACATTTAATGGATAAAAAAAGATAGCCCAAAAACCTATAAACCTATAAACCAAACCTATAAACCTATAAACCCTAGTTTCATAACCAAACCGAACTGAAACCGAACCGTTTATTATTAATTAAAACCAAACCATGACATTTAATTATTTTGGAACTTTTAAACCTTTAAACCATGGTTTAACGGTTCGGTTCGGTTTAAGCCGAAATCGGGCCCATTTTGTACGTGTGTACGAAATAGAGTAGAACAAGACAACTCGGATATTAATGGAGAGGAAACAATCGAGAGGGATTGTTTTTTTTCACATTGAATAAAATGAGTACAATCGTTCAGTATAAAAGTTATTGAATGATGAACCCAATCAATAGATAAAGAAGAGTTTTTATTATAGAACCACGGATAACCTAGTATTACATCAGTGGTACAAAGATTCATTACATGGAAGTCTACTTCCTCTATATAGGTATCAATAGAAATTCCTAATGAATGAATCGCCCCATTGATGTATTGTACTCTTCCATCATCCAAGTGCACCATATAGGTGTGATCACTTACGGTGGGTTGGATTCCCCATATCTGAACCAAATGATCATTCACAAAGTTGTGTGAGCTTCCCGAATAAAACAAAAATTGTACGGCATATCCATTGATATACCCGTTTGCACATAGTAAACCATTGGGACCCAGTACATAGTTGGGGAAAGAACATTGAAAATTACTTAAATGATGTGTATAGACCTGAAGGACATTAGGAATCTGACCTTTATGGTTTGTAGCTTTAGCTTTGCTGTCGTGCTCTTTCCGTTGGAGCTTTCGACATTGCTCTTTTGTATGACCCTTCTTTCTACAGAATATGCAAAAAAGATGTTGTCGCTTATAATCGCGATCCATGAATTCGTTGGGTGTCTTGCATTTCCTAGCGAATTGCAACTTCTTAGTCCTGGGAGCTTCATTGGGTTTGTTGTGGTCCTTCTTCGAAGTGTGTTGATATCGAAGAACTATTTCAACGGCCGCTTCGAAGGATTTTGGATCCTTATCGTTATCTAGTGATAGTCTGAATTGGGGATGCCATTGACAAAACAAGCTATTAACTACTTCTCCCCTTCTAGACTCGAATTTTGGATTTGGTTCTAGCATGGTGAACATAGTCTTCTAGTGAGGAAAACTTCCTGCTAGAGAGGTTCATTAAAGCTTGTGTTGCCTCGGTTCGAGAGGGAGGTTGCAGAAATTGGCCCTTAAAAACTGTGACAAAATCTCTCCAGGTATCGGGCAATTTCGCCAAAGTTCGGAGCCCATGCCACCCGGCGGCGGCCTTACCCCCTAGTTCTCGGCCGACATATGCAATCTTCGTACTATCTAGCATGGGATAGAGCTCAAAATGAGACTCCCATCGGCCCAACCACGTGCAGATTGTTTCTTCGGTTCTTTCCTTATTTTCTCCCATAAATGGCTTAACGACAAACAATGGTTCACCTTGTCGCTCATCAGGTCTATTAGTCTCACATTGTAAACTAATGACATGTGCCTCGAGAGCACTTTGAGATTGCGGTGATCTGTTGAGCGGTGAAACTAAGGTATTGGCTTATTTGTGAAAAATACATCTCAATGGACATTTGTCCAGGAAGATTCCCTTGAGTTCCTTCCACTTGAGCGGATGACATCGGGTCATTATTTTGAGCCATTGAATGATTATTTCTGGCAAAGAAATAGGATAACGTCAGACAAATAGTCATAACATCATGTCATGATGTAAACATATCATGGGCAAACATTAATCGATATCATGATCTCACGTCAATACCCCTCTAGACGTATGAGATGAGGTTGAAGATCAGGTTACTATTGTAACACAAAGGTGTTTTAAAAACCATGGGGGCGGCTCCCCGAGGCTCAACCATGAATGTTCGAATCATGAATAGTTTATACACGAAAAAAATGTTAACAATAAACTATGTTTCAATGCCCACATATGTGGTTTCGGCTATTTAAGTCCTATTACGAGGACCCCGAAGTGCATTTAGACCTGAAGTCTAAACATGTGTTATAGTCATATGTATGGTCTTGGTCATATTTGAACTCGAGACCTTGAGAACAAATGCATTAAACACTTGACCCAACCAAGCCAGTTTCCCTTCTTGAATGTTTAATATTTAATGCGTATAAGAGATATGCGAGGCATTTGCCCATATATGTTTTTTTAAAAGAAACATATATGTCAAGAGTCCTTATTTCCCCCTCATTTACCACAAACTTTATTGGTACGTTACCTAACCTCAAGTCTCATAATTATGATGGCATACGCAAAGGACAACCTAATGGTCAAGCCAAATGAGCCCTCTTTTCGTACTAGGCCCACGTAGCCCATCACATGGTTATGTCATTACAAATGCCTTTCATAAGAATGATCCCATGGTGGCATCATATCCATGTAATGAGGGAGGGATGTTGGATATGTGTGTCATAAGAGCGACCTCACATCAAGTTGGTCAAGCCCTACGTTCTCAACACCATTGTGGCTAAGATTGTTTCATTACGTAATGAAATCAAAGTCACCAATGGGGATGTCAACAATAAAAATTTGTTGAAAAAGTGATGGTGACAACGCCCTTCTCACAAAAATGTGAGGACGGCCACCAAGATCCTTTCCTCGAAAAGGAAAAAATTCGATATTCAAATCACATAAGAACTTATATACACATATGTATATTATCACATATATACGATCAAATACGTATACACGTGACCACATATGCATACATAAAGGAAATCGTAATATAAAATAGCCAAAAATGGTGTAATCGAGATACGTAATCGAGGCATATACTCTCTACGCACATGAAACATCTAAAAATAAGGGTTAATCGTAATAGGAAATTGAGGTATTGACCTCATACGCATACGATACCAAACACATATCATTTACATACAAATCAAGGTAATGATCTCATATGCAAACGCAACATGTGTTTGTGAACGTAATGCGTAATTGAGGTATTAACCTCGTATGCATACGACACTAATCACATATTAAATATATGTCAAATGAGGTATTGACCTCGTGCACATATGTAAACATTTTATATAACCAATTAATTACCACTACAACATTATTGAATTAATGGAAAAAAAAATTACATATGACCATATACATGATTAGAATGGAGAAGAAAAAATAGAGAAAAAAACAAGAAAGATTACTAAAAAAAATAGAAGGGATCGTTGTCTGGATCAAGGCCGACCGCACATCGATCGATCACCATCAATCAAGAAGACAAAAGACAACAAAAGAAACATTAGAACATGAGCTCTGATACCAACTATTAGAGATATGATGTAATGTAAGCGTATGATAAGGAGAAAAGAATGATAGATAGATAGATAGAAAGGAGAGAGAGAAAGAAGGGGGTCGATCCACCCGACCACCCCCGAGCGAAGGGATCGAGACAGACTCGAGCCTCGATCGACGTCTCATACCACCGCTGTGGCGTCGAGTCATACCTGGTGCTGGCGCGCTCACTACAAGAATTGAACCACCACGAAACAGAGTCTGGAAGTAGTTAAAAGTTGATGAAATGAGGGTAGCTAGGCCTCTTTTTTATAGCGATACCCAAGGCTCCCAAGCAAGTTCACAGTTGGCCTAATGGGTTGTCTCAATCCCGAGGATTAAAAGTAATCCTCCCCTTCTTTACACTCTCGCTTAACCCTCACACTTATCCACGTGTATAGAATACTACAGTAAATTCTCACCACGGGATATTATATGGTCATGCCCGTAACAATCAGTCCCTGGAAGGCATTGATGTGCTCAGCCATATTGGAGCCATCCCAGTACCGGAGCCTCACTAGCTTCCGGAACACCGAAACCTGATTAATGACATTCTTGTTCTGGAACATGATGTCAATCTTCTCCTAGAGTTCTTGAGCCTCGCTCTCTTCATTGAAGTTGTTGTATAGGCTGATGTCGATGAAGCATTGGATATATGTCGTCATCTTCATGTGCATCACCTCCCACACTGTGGCGTTGATATTATCCGATCTCTTGTCCCCGAATTGAACCGGAAACCAAAGATCTTTAACCACCAACATATCCCTCATTTGTGACGTCCAGACTGAGTAGTTGGAGTCGGTGATCTTGAACATGCCGCCGAACGATTCTTCCATTTCTTGTGTTGTTCGCTCTGATACTAGTTTGAAGAGAATAGCGCAGAATATTGCTCGGCCACAACCGAGTCTTGAATAACTTCATCTAAGGATCAAACATAGAAATGGGAATAAAGATACATACTCGTTCACACACGAGTCGATAGAGAGTACACAGGACGTTTACGTGGAAAACCCTAATAGGGAAAAACCACGGGAGCCCACAGGCTCCGAACTATCACTATATGAGAAAGGTACAATCAGAGACTCAGAGGCAACAACCTCGACGTTTGTTTCTTCGCCAAGTAGTGGTTACAACAGAAACCGTTCTTCATCTCACTCACTCTCTCTTTCTTTGTCACTCACTCTATGCAACAGTTATACACATACAACAATATGACTACAACTCACATAAAGTGATTGCCCTAAGTCATATTTATACTTATATGAACTTAGGACTATTTACAAATATAGCCTCAATAGGCTTATTCAAAACATATTTACAAATATGTCTTCTCTTCCGGTTCTCACCAGTTCCTCTTCATCCATAACCGGATCCCATCTAGAGGGACCGATTTCCCAACAACAACAACACCGGCTCTCCAAAAATCCGTGTATACGAAGAACACTCCAATCTATGTTACGGTCGATAACCAAGAATCAGATGGGTGGTCAACCAAGAAGACGAAGTCGGAGCGAGGTTCGTCATCCGGTTCGGTGCTAAGGTCTTAAACGAGGATACGCCTAAGTCAAGAGAGAACTGTGGGGTATCGTTTCGGCAATTAAGGCCGATAATGATTACTTGATCGGGATTGAGGTAATTATTGAGACGGACTACCTACCGATTCTTGGTATGGTTTCCGGATGCACGACTCCAGACTTGGCAATGCTCAGGTGGATCGCTTACATAAAGTCCCTTAATCTGGAGATACGGCACATTTTCAGGAAAGACAACGCCATGGCCGATGTCACGAAAATACGACAAAGATACGTGAACGTGAGGCAGGACCCCAAGGCCTCCGACTAGAGGATACCAGATTCATGCGTTTATATTTTATGAATTAACCGAAATGAGAAAGTTTGGTAATTTTCATTAGCAAAGAAAAGAAAAATTACAATCTATCCCAAGATTCGAATTACAGAAGTTTTAGGCTTACGGAGATTAACAGAAATAAAATAGGGTTTGGTGACTTTTTGGGTTATTTCAGAAATTTGGGTTAGGGTTTATGAGATATGGCTTAGATAAGAAAAACTAGGGTTAGGGTTTATGAAATATGTATGAAGATAGATATAGGATAAGTACAATGATGGAAATATGTTTAAAAAAAAACCTAGCTTAGTGGTGTATACCTTGTGCTTGGTATACAAGTTTGAGGGTTGAAGTCTGTAAATTTTACTCCATACAACATTTAGCTTCATTCTTATATCATGAAGCATATTCTTTACAATCAATACCTTTAAAAATAAATAGCCTAGCCTAGGGGTATGTATATTGTACTTTGTATATAAGTGTGTGGGTTCAAGTCTCTTAATTACTACTAAATACAATATTTAGGTTCATTTTTATATCGTAAAGCACATTCTCCACGATAGCGGGAGGAATAAGAAGGCTAGAAGAAGTGAAGGGAATCTTAATAGAAGAAAGAGAGAAGAAGGAAAGACTATTATGAATTAGTGTCATTGAGATTAAGGCAGTTCTTTGGTGGGGTTGCTCTTTGTAGAGTCCAAGAAGATTGTATTATTTTTCTAATAGTATATTAAAGTATTTCTTCTTCTTCTTCTTCTTCTGTTCTCTATCATTTTTCTGTCTCTCCTCATTAGTAATGTAAGTGGAAATGTATTAGGAAACACATCTTGAAAATCTTCTAAAATAGAGTCGAGTAAATGTCGTTCATAATGTGGTAATTGCGTGGCATCAAGATTAAAATAATAAAATTGAAGCGTGGGATCAATTACACACGAATAAATTGATGAACTAGAATACTTAAAGTTTTAAAAGACACAAGTGAGCGAGAAGAAAGTTTGGAACATTGAATAAAATGTTTACAATTATTAAGTTCAAATGTGATTGAGTGATTAACCCAATCAATGGACAAAGCAGGATTTTTTTTAAGAAACCAAAGGTATCCTAAAATGACATCTGGGGATTGTAGTTTCATACCATCAAAGTCACGCTTCTCCATGTAGGTATCTAGATTTGAATTGGCAGTTGACAAACAATGCCACTGATGTATTGGATGCCTCCATTTGCCATGTGAACTGGATAGATATGATCACTTGCATTTATGTGGAGTTGCTTTTGTCGCACCAAGTGATCATTAAGAAAAATGTGAGAACTACTGGAATCAAACAAGAAATGTGCTTGTGTTCCATTGATATACCCGAGCGCTCGGAGTAAATCATTAGGTCCAAGTAAATGTGGAGGAAAAGTGCATTCACATGAGCTTAAGTGGTTGGTATGAATGTCAATAACATCAAAAGACTCACTTGTGTGACTCAGAGATTTGTCTTGAGGAGGGGTGTGTTGAGCAAGCAAGCTCAACCGAATCCGGATCGGCTGAATAAGCCTAAGCCGGATCGGCATCTGGAAGGATGAGCCGGATCGGTATCCGGATGGTATCCGGAAACAACCGGCCGGATCGAGGAGCCTGATTCGAGCGGGAACCGGAAGCCTAGTAGTAGCCTAGACTACTTGGTAATCATTGTCTCGTAGTTAGTGTTAGTCGCACGTGTGAGCATTGAAGTACCTGTCAGTACTTCTATCAGTCCTTTATGGACTTGTATAAATAGTGTTGTTTAGCACGTTGTATGAACAGAGTTTTAGAGTTAATATTTTAATATAGTTTTATGTTCTGCTCTCTCTGTCTCCTCTGTGTTTTAAAGCTTTTCCATTAAACCTTCATCTCATTTTCTGTTGCTATCCGCCTGAGCCGGTTTTGTCTGACGCTTCCGCACATTAACATTCACATGGTATCAAAGCGCAAGGGTTGAGAACCTCTGCAGCCGACATTTGCTTCCGTAGACGAACCCTAGAACCTGGTAACACCAAATAGAGAGAAGATATGGACAGAGGAATGGCAAGTTCACTTCCAACAGAGAAGCTCGACCGGAACAACTATGTGTCTTGGTCATATAAAATGCACCAGTACCTGCTAGGGCATGGATATTGGAGTTTCATGGAAGGAACAAATGAAGTAGCACCGAAGCCGTCACACAAAGACTTCCTGGTATGGGAGCAAGGAGTGAGTCGGGTACTATACTGTCTCGCGTCCGGTGTGCATGATCAAATGCTCAGCTACATCAAGGATGCAAAGACACCGAAGGAGACCTGGGAAAATCTACGGAAGATTTTCGCCGCATGTACCACAGCTCGTAAGTTGCAACTTCAGCAAGAGCTGAACAACATCTTGCAAAGAGACATGTCGGTTACGGACTACACCACCAAGATAAGGGAGATTTGCGACGCACTCGGGTCCATCAACGTGACGGTGGACGAAGACAAGATGGTACAAATCTGCCTCGGTGGTTTAACGCAAAGGTACGGGCCAATCCGGATAGCGATCCACACCCGGGAGAAACCACCGTCCTTCTTCGACTTGCAATTGATGCAGATGGTCGAAGAAAACCATGCAAGTGGGTCAAGGACCACTCAATCGGACGACCGGATGTTGTACACAGAGAAAGATCAGCCCCATGGACATGGTGGATGAGGTGGGTCGACACGCAATGGAGGCGGCCGACAAGAGTAGGACCGGAGGCACAAAGGTTGTGCCGCCAGCAATTTCAGACCCTGCACAAGCAGGGGGAGTCAAAGCGGCGCTGAGAACCGGCAAGGAAAGGCCGACACAAAATGTTGGTACTGTGGAAAAAAGGGCCACAGGGAAAGTGAGTGCTGGAAGAAGCGCGCCGATTCAGACAAATCCAGACCCGGCAAAACCGGTCAGGAGAACCGGCAAAGCTCGCACTACGCGGAAGGATCGGAAGGATCCAGAACTGGGAAAACCGGTAAAGGGCCAGCCTTCGTGATGAAGCAGAAGGCTAACTCGATGAAGAAGACTACTTCTGGATCAGAGGAAGTATGGTAAGTTGATTCCGGAGCGTCCAACCACATGACGAGCCATGAAGAGTGGTTCTCTTTTTTGGAGAAACCGGAACAACCGGGGATTGTCAAAACCGGAGATGACACCCCTCACCCAATTGTGCATGTCGAAGAAGTCCCTTTAAGCCATGTCAGACAAAAGGGGAAGCTGATGAACGTACTACACGTTCCGACTATCACAAAGAACCTGTTGTCAGTTGGGCAAATTGTCGACCAGGGGATGCAAGTGCGGTTTACGCACCTAGGGTGCTTCATCGAGGAAGAGGGCCGGATAATTGCGCAAGGGCGTAGAGATAGGAGGATGTTCATCCTCAACACTGATAATGTCGGCACCGCTATGTTTGCGAAAGGGCAAAAGGTTGAATCAGACATCGACCTGTGGCACAAGCAGATCGGCCATGTCAATTATTGGAGGCTTCAAGACTTGCAATCGAAAAAAGTCGTTTTCAGTTTGCCGAAATTTAACGGTCGGAAGGGCGAAACTTGTGAAGTTTGCCATCTCGGGAAGCAACACCGGCTTCCATCCCCCACCAATCGAAACAGGAGCCATAACAAGCTCGATTTAATCCATTCGGATGTTTGGGGACCAGCACAAAACGTTAGTCTTGGCGGGAGTCGGTATTTCGTCTCCTTCATCGACGACTACAACCGACACACGTGGATCTACCTCATTGACAGGAAGAGCGAAGTCTTCGAGTGTTTCCGGAACCTTCAAAGCTTGGTTGAACGGGAAACAGAGAGGAAGATCAAGTGCCTGTGGTCGGATGGCGGGAAAGAATACTTTTCCGGCCAATTCTACAATTATCTGCAGCAGAATAGAATTTGGAGAGAATTCAGTTGCAGGTACACACCGGAGCAAAACGGTGTGGCCGAAAGGAAGAACCGGTTGATTGTCGACGCGGCAAGGGCAATGCTAGAGGAAAAGAGCATGCCCCATTTCTACTAGGCCAAGGCGGTCCGGACGACCGTCTATATCCAAAACCGGATCAGTGACAAGGTGTCAGCACATGAGCTGTATTTCGGGCGAAAGCCGAATTTGATACACCTTCGGATATTCAGTAGCATAGCATATGTGCATGTACCGAATGAGACGCGGAGGAAGCTGGATCTGAAGTCGGAGAAATGCATTCTAGTCCGTTACTCGCATGAGCAAAAGGGGTATAAGTGCTATAACCCCCGGACTAAGCAGTCCGAGTAAGCCGAGATGTCGAGTTTGATGAGCCATCATCATGGTACTCCTTACCGACTCCAACTCCTGACGAAGACCCGATTCCAAAAGATGAGGCTAGTGAGCCCGAGGAGGTCCAGGTAGAAGATGAAGACTTCGGCACTCTAGAAGAGGTCCTATCTCATTTCGGCTAAGTGGACCAAATGAGCGGCTAAGTTGGGATGACTAGTAGGATGAGGAACCGGCGAGTGGTGGAGACTCTGTCGTGCACTCCCCCCGCAAGGAACCGAGGAGACGTTTCACGCGCAAAGAGAAGGGGAAGAAGAAGATGCCGGAATACAAAACCGGCAACATTGAGTCGGATCGGAGCGAATCCGACTCCGGAAAGGATGAAGGTGGATCTTCGGGAACGAAGTCCGACCTGGCCAAGAAGGGCCCCAAACCGGGTAATACCAAGTTACACCGGTCTTCCTGCCTGGAGAACCCTGTTCCTGCATTCATGACTAAGGTGGTGGACGTGCGTGAGCCAGAGAGCTACACAGAAGCGGCAAAGGACGCAAATTGGCGTGCCGCTATAGAGGAAGAAATGCGGGAACTAGATGCCAACGACACATGGGACCTCGTTGTCCCTCCCCGACACTGTAAACCGATCGGTTGCAAATGGGTGTACAAGGTAAAGTACAATGCCGACGGTTCGGTTCACTGGTACAAAGCCCGGTTAGTGGCGAAGGGATATGCACAGACCCAGGGAATCGATTACGACGAGACCTTCGCCCCGGTAGCGAAGATGATGGTGGTTCGTGTCGTACTGGCGGTTGCTATGGCAAGGGGGTGGCACCTTCACCAGATGGACGTCAAGAATGCGTTTCTTCAAGGTGAACTTGAAGAACGGGTCTATATGATCCAACCTCCCGGTTTTTAGTCGGAGATGACCAAGTCAGCGGTGTGTCGGCTCAAGAAGTCGCTTTAAGGTTTGAAACAAGCCCCTTGAGCTTGGAATGCGAAGATCACGCGGTTGTGTAAGATGGGGTTTGTGACCTCTAAATCCAACTCGTCATTGTTCATCCGGCAAGGTCCGGACGGTCCGGTTTGCATCCTCCTTTATGTTGATGATTTAGTCATCACCGGACCCGGACTCAATGAAATCCGTCGAGTAAAGTCCCAATTGTCGAACGCATTTGAAATGAAGGACCTAGGGGACCTTCATTATTTTCTTGGGATCGAGGTGATCAGAACCCCCGACATCATATTGCTCTCACAACGACACTATGTGTTGAATATGCTGTAGAAGTTCGGTATGACGGAGTACCGACTTGTCTCCACACCCCTAGACCGGAACCAGAAGTTTTGTCCCAACTCTGGACCGGCCTGCGATGAGAAACAGTTCCGACAAATCGTCGAAAGCCTGATATACTTGACAATCACTCAGCCCGACCTCAGTTACCCGGTTGGAGTGATCAACCAGTTCATGCAGAAGCCGACCGTCAAGCACCTTCAGTGCGCACACCGGATACTCCGGTATGTGAGTGGCACGAAGGACCAGGGACGGTTATACACATGATATAACCGAAGAAATAGTCGGATATACAGATGCATCGGATAGCCAATCCACCTCCAATTACATGTTTTCTCTAGGTAGCGCGACTGTTGCATGGAGCAGCAAAAAGCAACCAACAATGGCTCTATCGAGCACTGAGGTTGAATACCAGGGCACTACCAATGCCACTTGTGAAGCCATCTGGCTTCGGCAACTGCTCCAAGACCTGTGATCCTAATTTATTGTGACAACATGAGCAGCATTCAGCTCGCCAAGAACCCCGTGTTCCATGCTCGGACGAAGCACATAGAAGTTCACTATCACTTTGCACATGAGCGGGTTTTGAGCGGTGAAGTAGAACTTCGGTATGTTCAGACGGATCGGCAAATTGCCGATATCTTCACCAAACCGCTCGGATCGGACAAGTTGCAGCACTTCACTGCCATGCTTGGTGCTCAGCATCTCGACATGCCGCACTTGAGGGGGAGAAAAGGAAAGGGAACGGATGGCACCGGACAAGGAGCCGAAGAGGAAGAAAGAACCAACAAAGGGGGAGACAAGAGGAAAAAGAAAGTTGAGCCGACCGAAGGAGTCCGCACATCCGAAAAGGTCGGAACAAGCGGCAGTGGCGGCAGAGTCAAGAAGAATAGAGCCGACCGGAAGAAAACGGCCAAGACCTGGACGTGGTCCGGTGTGGTGAAGGGCCTGAAACCTGAAGACGAGTTGGAGAACACTGACTCGGACAAGAGCGGGAACGAATCGAAGGAAACTGATTCGGTTCAAGATTCGGAGAAGCCGGATCAACTAAAGGCCAAGTGGCCACAGGCGCAGCGGAAGGCGATGCCAACACGAAGGAACTAACGGGTTGACAAGCGCCGAAGTCGCAGCAGCGAGGGAGCTGAAATGAGCCTATTGAGCAGACAAGCCAACCGAGGAGGTCGAGGTGCACAGAACCAGAAGGTTCACGGAAAACAAGACCGGACCGGACGAGGAACGTGAGCGAAGTGGAGCAACGCCAAAAGGAGCTGGGTAGAAGAACCGGCTACAGCGGACACTAACACCATGATCCGACCTCAAGTTGAGCTTGAGGGGAAGTGTTGAGCGAGCAAGCTCAACCGGATCTGGATTGGATGAATAAGCCTGAACCGGATCGGTATCCGGAAACAACTGGCCGGATCGGGGAACCGGATCGAAGAGCCGAATTCGAGCGGGAACCGGAAGCCTAGTAGTAGCCTAGACCACTAGGTAATCATTGTCTCCTAGTTAGTGTCAATCGCACGTGTGAGCAGTGAAGTACCTGTCAATACTTCTGTCAGTCCTTTATGGACTCTATTTAGCACGTTGTATGAACAGAGTTTTAGAGTTAATTTTTGAATATAGTTTTATGTTCTGCTCTCTCTGTCTCCTTTGTGTTTTTAAGCTTTTCCATTAAACCTTCATCTCATTTTCTATTGCTATCTGGCTGAGCCGGTTCTGTCTTATGCTTCTGCACATTAACATTCACAGGGTGTTTGTTGACATCCTCTCAGGACGACAACAAGTATCTTTTGTGTGGCCTCACTTCTTGCAATATGCACAAAACAGGTTTGGTTTCTTTGAGTCACAATCAAGAGTGTCACTAGATTGCTTACGTTTCCCAATGAACATGACATTTTGAGTTTTGGCGAACTTAGGTTTATTGTGGTCTTTCGTGGAAGTCCAATGGAACCGAAGTACAATGTTGAGTGCTTCCTCAAAAGTTGCGGGGTCCTTGTCATGGACAATCCAATGGTAATCCCTATTAGGAATGTTGAGAGATCAAGCTCAAAATAGTTTAGTTAGTTAGTCAACCATGTAACTTCGTAGTTATCTAGATAGAATCTAGTTAGAAGTGTTGACTATAACGCCTTAAATAGGACCTTGTACTTAAGTGGGATATTCTAGATCCTCCACTCCCAAGTACATTTAATATACGACTTACACCTTTGCACCTACATTCTCCTAACACATGTGCACCCTTGCACATGAGATCTATATATACCTCATTGTGGGTATTTTTGTATTTGATGATGATAATGCTAATTTAATATAGAGCTAATTATCCCCCATCTTGTGTTGTTCATAAGTGTTAACTTCCTCTCTCTCTCTCTCTCTCTCTCTCTCTTCCTCTCACACACATACACACACATATCAGTTAATCTTCCGCATATCAACTAATCACATAATTAGGTACTAATTAACCCTTGCTTAATTACTTACCTAATTCTGAACATGGTATCAGAGCGTGTGGTTTAGAAAATCCACTAAGCCCACCCAACTCCGTGATTGTGTGTTCGAGACGCCGACGACAAAATCCAGCTATTAGCTACCGTAGTGCTGCTACGTAGCACGTGTACGTGATCGAAGGAAGAAAAGCAACAGAAGAGAAGACACTACAATCAACATGAACACACAAATGGGTAGCTCGCTCCCTACTGAAAAGCAAGACCGGAGCAATTATTCATCTTGGGAGTACAAGATGACCCAATACCTCGTCGGCCAAGGGTATTGGAGCTACATCAACGACACACAAGAAAATCGACCCGACTCAAAGAACGTCGACTACGCAACATGGGAGCAAGCGGCGAGTCAAGTCATGTATTGCTTGGCAACATGTGTCCACAACCACATGCTTAGCCACATTCGAGACGCCAAGACGCCTAAAGAAGCGTGGACGAACTTAAAGAAAATGTTTGCCGCCAACACAACCGCCCGAAAGCTTCAACTCCGACAAAAGTTGAACAACATTCGGCAAACAGACATGTCTGTGTCAGACTACACCGCCAAGAGCAAGAGCATTTGCGACTCACTTGGCTCCATCAAAATAAATGTTGACAAAGATGAGATGGTTCAAGTATGCTTGGGCAGTCTTGCACAACGATTTGACTCGTTGAGGACGGCAATCTTGACGAGGGAAAATCCTCCTTCGTTCTTCAACCTTCAATCAATGCTAGTGGTTGAAGAGAACCACGTCCAAACCAAAACCAAGACATTGGAAGGACAAATGTTCTTCTCAAATTTGGATGGTGGCCGAGGACGAAGTCACAGTGGTAGAAGAGGCCAATTCAGCCCATCACATGAAGGGAACTCAAACCTTTCTTTGAAATTGGTGTCAAGTGACTCAAATAACTTGACAAAGATTAATATTTCACTACTCAATTCATTTGGACACCACCTAAATCTACTGGGGCAACAATCTTGACATAAACCTATGACACATTTATGAGTGTGGAAGATAGCCTCCGTTTCTCTCAGACACAATACTGAATCTAAAAGACAACTCATGGAAGAGATAACATGCTCAAATGATTTAAAGTGCTATTGTGGGTTTGATCGACAAATTGGGCACTCACAAGTGCAAACTACATTACTTAGGGAGGTGCTATGGTGACATAGTAGATTAACAAAGTACTTGAGAAAACCCATTTGTACATGGTAAATGCAACAACATGTGTATCGATCCTTCAAGTGTCTCACAAAGTGTGGCTTAAGAGACTCGAATGTTTGTATTTGAACTTTGATATTTGGATGCATTCGTCTGAACCTAATAAATAAATCGACCTGTGTAATAAAATGGACATACTGATTAGCTCTATATCTATGCTCCAAACCTGTTATAGCAGCTAATAAACTATTCTGGTAGCTAATTAGCTATCCTGGCAGTTAAATAGCTGGTAATAACTAATTAACTATTGGGAATAGTTAGTTAGCTATGATTGGTAGCTAATTAGCTATTCTAGTAGCTAATTAGCTATCCTAGCAACTAATTAGCTTATTAGCTATTTTGGTAGCTAATTAGCTATCCTAGCCACTAATTAGCTGGTAATAACTAAATTAGCTATTGGGAATAGCTAGTTAGCTAATCTAGTTGCTAATTAGTTATCCTGGAAATTAAATAGCTGGAAATAACTAATTAGCAATTGGGAATAGTTAGTTAGCTAGGATTGGTAGCTAATTAACTATTCTGGTAGCTAATTGGCGATCCTAGCAACTAATTAGTTGGTAATAGCTAAATTAGCTATTGTGAATAGCTAGTTAGCTAATCTGGTAGCTAATTAGCTATAGTCATATGCAGTTAATTAGCTAATTAGCTAGTTAGCTAGTTAGCTATTCTGATAGCTAATTAGCTAGTCATACACAATTAATTAGCTATTCGGGTAGCTAAATAGCTATGCTCATATTCTTAGGTATCTAATTAGCTATTATGGTAGCTAAATAGTTGTAGTCAGAGGTAGCTAATTATCTGAGAGTGCTAGTTAATTTGTTATGATTGGTAGCAAATTAGCTATTCTGGTAGCAAATTAGTTATCCTAGTAGCTAATTAGCTGGTAATAACTAAATTAGCTATTAAGAATAGCTAGTTAGCTATTCTAATAGCTAATTAGCAATAGTCATACACAGTTTATTAGCTATTTTGGTAGCTAAATAGCTATGCTCATATTCTTAGGTAGATAATTAACTATTCTAGTAGGGGATTAGCTATTCTGGTAGCTAATTAGCTATAGTCATAAGCAACTAATTAGCTAGTCTGGTAGCTAATTAGCTATTGTTATAGGCAGCTAATTAGTTATTGTGGTAGCTAAATAGCTATGAATGGTAGCTAATTAGCTATTCTAGTAGCAAATAACTATGTTTTATATTCTTAGGGAGCTAATTAGCTATTGTGGTAGCTAGTTAGCTATGGTCATATTCTGAGGTAGGTAATTAGCTATTCTGGTATGGTCATATTCGGAGGTAGTTAATAACCTAATTAACTAAGCTCAAAAGTCAAAACAAATGTTGAGATAAATGTAAATACCTGAGGTACATCAAGAAGAAGAATGGGATGCTCCTCGTATTGACTCCTTCCAACACGTTTCCTACATAAATCCTTCTTATTGGGTGAAACCCTACTCTCATTAGTCCAAAATATTGTGATTATATCCTTGATTTCTGATGTTATGGGTGTCATTGGCTTACATCTTGTTGTTAGCTTTAGAAGACTAGTTCCTTCACCCAAGGAAACTATCTGATTCAATGTATTGTACACACTTTTTCTACTAACACCAATTACCTTAGATAGCACACTGATGTTAATATCGTCAACATCACTATTAAGTAACATCATTAAACTAGACATTTTTAAGACAAGATCATCTTCTGACCTGCTCATGGATACGAAACTATTTCGGAGATTATTTACTAGTACAGATGTTATGTTTGCATTAAGACCATCACAATCAGCTAACTCCTTTATCGATGGATCATTTAATATTTCATAAAGTACTACCTTCTTGTCTTCATTGCTGATGTGCTTGGTTTAAACATTGAAATAGTCTACAACCTTTCTCTCTATGATAGTAGTCTCATTACTTCCATTCCCTGTGATATTTAGACCTATATCGCAACCAATACTATCTTTACCTTTAGTGAGTGTGGCTTCGTATCCTTCAACAATTGATGATTTTTTTTTTTTTCTAAGCCATATTTCGTAAACCCTAACCCTAGTTTTTCTCTTCCGGTTCTCACTGGGTCCTCTTCATCCATAACCGGATCCCATCCGGAGGGACCAATTTCCCAGCAACAACGACACCGGCTCTCCAAAAATCCGTGTATACAAAGAACACTCCAATCTATGTTACAGTTGATACAAGTCCGACTAGAATCAGATGGGTGGTCAACCAAGAGGACGAAGCCGGAGCGAGGTTCATCATCCGGTTCGGTGCTAAGGTGTTAAACGAGGGACAACAAGGATACGCCTAAGTCAAGAGAGAATTATGGGGTATCGTTTCGGCAATTAATGCCGATAACGATTACTTGATCGGGACTGAGGTAATTATCGAGACGGACTACCTACCGATTCTCGGTATGGTTTCCGGATGCACGACTCTAGACTTGGCAATGCTCAGGTCGATCGCTTACATAAAGTCCCTTAATCCGGAGATACGGCATATTTTCAGGAAAGACAACGCCATGGCCGATGTCGCGAAAATACGACAAAGATACGTGAACGTGAGGCAGGACCCCAAGGCCTCCGACTAGAGGATACCAGATTCATGCGTTTATGTTTTATGAATTAACCGAAATGAGAAAGTTTGGTAATTTTCATTAGCAAAGAAAAGAAAAATTACAATCTATCCCAAGATTCGGATTACAGAAGTTTTAGGCTTATGGAGATTAACAGAAATAGAATAGGGTTTGGTGACTTTTTGGGTTATTTCAGAAATTTGGGTTAGGGTTTATGAAATATGTCTTTTTTTAAACATATTTCCATCATTGTACTTATCCTAGGTTTAGGGTTTATGAAATACCACAACTACCCCGACACCGCTAATTGCTAAGAACACCCTCCTATTTATGATGAGAATCATGCTCGGCCACAACTGAGACTTAAATACAAATTGAAGATTGAACATAAAGTAGAATCAATGCACTTCACAAGACAAACGAGACGACACCAAATGTTTAGGTGGAAAACCTCGAGAGGTAAAACCATGAGAGTTCTCAGACTCCGAACAGGATCACTATGAGAAGAGGTACTACAATGTGAGATTCCAAGACAACGACCTCGAGCTCTGTCTTCGCTAACCGGCAGTTACAACAGAAGTGACTTCTCCAACTCTCTCTCACTCTCTCTATCTCTATCTCTTTGTCTCTCTATACAACACACGATGATCACTACAATTCTTACCCTAGTTATATTTATACTTATATAACTTTAGGGATATTTACAAATATGACCTCAACAGTCACATCGAAACATATTTATTAATATGTCCCGGATCTAGCCGAATACTATCCGTATCCATCTGGTCTGATTCCTTCCTCCGACTCGTCCGATTTAGCTCATTCATTTCTCATCCGGATCCCATCCGGAGGGGGACTAGTTTCCCAACAAAATCCCCGTTCACTCTGACATGGGATGTCTCGTCAATCCGAACCGTCTTCAACACACGTCCAGCTTGTTCGTTGTCAGCACCTTGGTTAGCATGTCCAACCCGTTCTCCTTTGTGTGGATCTTTGTCAGAGAAAATTCTTTTTCTTCTACCTTCTCCCGAAGCAAGTGGTATCTTCCCTGGATGTGTTTGGTCCTCGAGTTGAAGGTGTCATGATATGGCATGGTATGACTCCAAAAGGATTTGAACCCATGACCTTCTGTCACAAGGGTTGAACCTTTACCATTAAACCATGCATTGTACTACAAAAAATACAATTTTCATTTATTATTTCACAATAGGAAATTCATGTATATTCCAAGATTACTTTGGATCATTCTAGAAACTTCAGGAGTAGTCCTGACAATACTATACATTGAGGCACATGGTATTATTAAGAACCAATTCAGTTCAATGCTAGTCTTAAGCCTCCTAGTTGTTCTTGTATCTTCCTTCATTTAATATAATATAATATACTTTCCTGTTGTAATTATTATCTCTCTCTCTACTCTCTCTCTCTCTCTCTCTCTCTCTCTCTCTCTCTCTCTCTTCCTCTCTCTTGTGATTCTCACACACTCATTCCCTTCTTAGTACTAATTCTCATTCTTCTCCTCTCTCTTTAATACTAATTCTCCTTGCATGTAATACTATCCCTGATAGTTTGAACCAAATTTCCCATCTTCGTAGCCCTCATTCCCTTCATACAAATCTTCATATCCTTCCTTCCTCCAATATTATGGCAACTATTAGCGTTCAAGAATACCAATCTGTCTTCTCAAAGCTCAAGTGCTTGAAAGAAAAGTTTGTAGCGCTAGAACAAGAAAATCAACGATTGTCGGGAGTCATATAATGCACCTCCAGCAAATACTCCAATTCCGATGGATAAACAAATTTGAAGTCCTTAGTCAACTAGAAGAAGAGTTAAACGACTATGTCCAGCCGAAATTGGAGTTGTTTGGTTAGACAGCCCTAGATCTGTGCAGCCCATTAGTGGTTCCATTCCCTCTAAATAAGTTAGCAATGTCTTCCTAGCTCAAGTAACAATTAGTACTAACAGTAACCCTCGAGTACATGTCTTAGTATTCCTAGATTCCGGAGTCAATTCTTGCTTCATGGATACGAATTTCGCCCAATCTTATAAGATATCCCTAAAAAAACTCCCTTGCCCAGATTCTGTAGTAGTCATTGATGGTCACCCCATTGCTTCTAGAAATATCGTAGAAGAATTAGAGCCGATTAGTGTTGTCCTAAATAATTTGGTGTGTTTGGTATCATTTAATATAATTAGTAGTCCAAAGCATCCAACTATTTTGGGGTTACCATGGTTCGAATTATACAATCCGAACATAGATTGAAGAACAAGAGAAATCAGGTATCGACAATCTCAAGAATCTACTCACAAAATTTCAACCATTTCGCTACATCAATTACGTAAGGAAGGATGCAAAGAATCAATATTTGTATTCGCAGTATCAGTGAAATCTTCCAACACCCATAACGAGGAGTCAACAATTCAACTTCCAAAGAAGTATCATCATTACGCTGACATTTTTTATAAGGTAAAAGCTAGTACTCTTCCTCACCATCGACCGTATGTGTTGAGAATCGAACTCAACTTCCCATAGAAATAGGTTTCACACTAGCTCATGGACATACCATGCTAGTTTTGTAAATAGTAGAAAGAGTCCTTGCCCTAGTTTAGTTGGTATTTAAACCAACCCTTTGTATCTTTGTTACTATTGGATGTAATACATAGTTTTCTCATCTTAAGACTCTCTCTCTCTCTTTCAGTTTCGCATAAGTGCTCATATGCACACACACTCACACACAGTCCTACTACTGCATACAATCACTCTTCTTTCTTTTCATGGTGTTGAGAATCAAGCTCAACTTGGTCTAGTGTGTGAACTTACCTTGAGAGTGAATAGAAACTCCAACGGTCAAGAGTCACCATTATGTCACCACTTTGTATTCTAGCATTTAGTATGAGTCATAGAATCATATTCTATGGCACATAACTTATGAGCTTTCACATTCCCCATGTTCCATGAGTCTTGTAGTTAATGAAGAGAGAGGGTGACTATATAAAGCACCCTCCTCCCACCTTGTATAATGTTGAGTCTTTCTCCTTTGTTAATATACTTTACCTTGTGTATTCTCTGTGTCTTACTCATTGTCTCTCTCTCTCTCTCTCTCTCTCTCTCTCTCTCTCTCTCTCTCATACACACACACAGTTCATATCTATTCCGCTGCATAAAATCCATATCTTGATTCTTTACATGGCATCACAGCGACTTGGTAGCTCGATCTAGCCCATCTACGTGCGTTGTGTCCTATGCCGACGACCAAGAACCGGCCTATCGCTATCGTAGCTTCGCTACATAGCTCGCATTCGAAGAGAGAAGAAGAAGAAGAAGAATCGACATAATGAATACTCAAATGGGGAGCGCTCTTCCTACCGAGAAGTTGGCTCGAAACAACTTCGCATCTTGGGAGTACAAGATGCACCAATACCTTGTCGGACAAGGCTATTGGAGCTACATCAAAGGAGCGCACGAAGACCGACCCGTCGAAACGGCTCCTGGATACGCAACATGGGAGCAAGCCGCGTGATGTATTGCTTGGCGACATGTGTTCACGATCACATGCTCGGCTACATTCGCGAAGCCAAGACACCGAAGGAGGCATGGGAAAATCTACGAAAGCTTTTCGCGGCGAACACAACCGCAAGAAGGCTTCAACTCTGCCAAAAGTTGAACAACATTCAACAAAGGGACATTTTCATCACGACATACACCTTGAAGATCAAGGAGCTTTGCGACTCACTCCACTCGATAAGCGTAAATATCGATGATTATGAGATGGTGCAAGTATGCCTCGGCGGCCTCGCACCACGGTTCGGCGCGATGCAAACCACATGCGTACAAGGAGCAATGAGTCGGAAGGCCACATGCACTACACGCTCTCGAACGGAGGAAGAGGATGTGGACGAGGGAGAGGCCGATTCCGCCAAGGACAAGGCGGACGAGGACCGGCCTACAACAACAACTCCCAATTTTGGCCGCAAAACGGAAGCCAACGAGGAACCTTTGCAAGAAGGGGGAGCTTCCACTCTGGCCCGAGCCGTCAAAACGCAACTGAATGTGGATATTGCAGAAAGCTCGGCTACCACGAAGAAGAGTGCCAAAAGAAGATGCGCGAATCGGCTCCCACAAGCCGACAACTGACGAATTACGCGCACAATTCCGACTACGATGAGTATAGCGGAATGTACGAGCACAACTCCGACTACGAAGATCGTGGCAAAATGTATGCACACAATTCCGACCGTGGCGGAATGTTCATGATGAAACATAGAGCAAACTCTATGTCGGCCTCTACCTCAACTAGTGCCCTTAATCTGAAAGACGTATGGTTTGTTGACCCCGGAGCCTCAAACAATATGACATCTCATAAAGAATGGTTTCTCGAACTTCGAGAGCCGGAGCGACCTGGTTATGTTGAAACCAGAGATGACACTACGCACCCAATTCGGCACATCGGCAATGTTCCGTTCGGCGAAAGAGGTAAGCAAACATACAATAAAAATCTCTTACATGTTCCCACCATCATGAAGAATTTGGTCTCGGTCGGCCAAATGGTTGAGCAAGGGATGTAAGTACGATTCGACCAAGAAGGATGCTTCATCGAAAAAGAGGGCCGAACCATCGCGCGCGGAAGAAGAGAGGGTCGGATGTTCATTCTCGATTCACAAGAGATGAAATCCGCCATGTTCGCAAAAAGCACGAAAGTTGACTCCGACATAGAGCTATGGCACAAGCGAATCGGCCACATCAATCTCAACAAACTCAAAGCAATGAAATCGAAAGGAGTCGTCATCAGACTCCCGACATTCAGAGAGAAGGAGATTCAAGGTGTATGTGAAGCGTGCCAATTCAGCAAGCAACACCAACACCCATTCCTGAAAGAGTGGAACGTGAGCAAAGGTCTACTCGACGTAGTCCATTCTGACGTATGGGGACCGGCACAAACGGCTACATTCGGCGGATGCCGATATTACGTGCTCTTCATCGACGACTTCTCCAGGCACACGTGGCTCTATCCGATGCGGCAAAAGAGCGAAGTGTTCAGACACTTCCAAAGGTTTAAAAACGAAGTTGAAAAAGCCATTGGTCGTCATGTACCATGCCTTCATTTGGATGGCGGCAAGGAGTACTTCTCGGACAATTTCACGGCGTATCTCCGAAAGGAAGGAATTCGGCGAGAATTCACTTGCCGACACCCTCTGCAACAAAACGGAGTAGCCGAGCACAAAAATCGGCACGTCCTCGAAGTAGCGCGGGCCATGATGAACGAGAAGCATATGCCCAAGTCATATTGGGCCGAAGATACAAATACGGCCGTCTACCTAATGAACCAATGCACAATATCCGGAGTGCACAAGAACACTCCGCACGAAAAAAACTTCGGAAAGAAGCCGGACTTATCGCACACCCGGATATTCAGCGTGATAACGTATGTGCACATCCCCGACGAGAAGCGTCAAAAGCTTGACCCGAAGTCGGAGAAATGTATCCTTGTAGGATACTCACTGGAGCAAAAGGGGTACAAGTGCTACAACCCCTCAACTCGAAAATCTCGAGTAAGTCGAAACGTCGTTTTTGACGAGTCCGCATCCTAGTACGCACCAGAGACAACTTCGACTCCGACTCCGCTCAACCCAGAATCCGCCGAACAAGAGATAGAGGATGAAGATCGCCTTACACGCATGTTCGAAGAAAGTTCGATCACGACCCAACTGAGCGGACCACAAGAGCCTTTGAGCGATCAAAGCACATCACGGCCTAGCCTGAAGATGGACAAAGGCAAGGCGAAAATGTCGGAATACGAAGACGATCACTTCAACGACGATGAGTCAACTCACTCACTCGACAGTGAGATTGGCGGCCTCGATGTACCAATCGGAGCTAAGAAAGCCATCATCTCTGCAAATGAAAAGCTCCGTCGCTCCACCCGTGAAAAGAATCTAGTCAACTGATTCGGCTACAACGATTACATGGCATATCACTATGCCTTTATCATGAAGATGGTGACAGTACGTGAGCCGGAAACATTTACCGAAGCAGCCAAGGATCCTTGATGGATCGAAGCCATGAACGAGGAGATGCAGGCACTACACAAGAACGAGACGTGGGATCTCATTCCCACCTCACCACACAAAAAGGCGATCGGATGCAGATGGATTTACAAAGTGAAGTACAACGCTGACGGTTCCGTCAACCGCTACAAAGCACGACTCGTAGCGAAAGGCGGTTACAATAGAAGTGACTTCTCCAACTCTCTCTCTCTCTCTATCTCTTTGTCTCTCTATACAACACACGATGATCACTACAGTTATTACCCTAGTTATATTTATAATTATATAACTTTGGGGATATTTACAAATATGACCTCAACAGTCACATCGAAACATATTTATTAATATGTCCCGGATCTAGCTTAATATTGTCCGTATCCATCTAGTCTGGTTCCTTCCTCCGACTCGTCTGATTTGGCTCGTTCATTTCTCATCCGGATCCCATCCAGAGGGGGACTACTTTCCCAACAAAATCCCCGTTCACTCTGACCTGGGATGTCTCGTCAATCCGAACCGTCTTCAACACACGTCCAGCTTGTTCGTTGTCAACACCTTGCTTAGCATGTCCGACCCATTCTCCTTTGTGTGAATCTTTGTCAGAGAAAATTCTTTGTCTTCTACCTTCTCCCGAAGCAAGTGGTATCTTCCTTGGATGTGTTTGGTCCTCGAGTTGAAGGTGTCATGATATGGCATGGTATGGTTGCAGAAGGATTTGAACCCATGACCTTGTGTTACAAGGGTTGAACCTTTACCAATAAACCATGCATTGTACTACAAAAAATATAATTTTCATTTATTATTTCAAATTAGGAAATTCATGTATATTCCAGATTACTCTAGATCATTCTAGAAACTTCAGGAGTAGTCCTAACAATACTATACATTGAGGCACATGGTATTATTAAGAATCAATTCAGTTCAACGCCAATCTTAAGCCTCCTAGTTGTTCTTGTATCTTCCCTCATATAATATAATATAATATACTTTCCTGTTGTCATCATTCTCTCACTCTCTACTCTCTCTCTCTCTCTCTCTCTCTCTCTCTCTTCCCCTCTCTTGTGATTCTCACACACTCATTCCCTTCTTAGTACTAATACTCATTCTTCTCCTCTCTCTTTAATACTAATTCTCCTTGCATGTAGTACTATCCCTGATAGTTTGAACCAAATTTCCCATCTTCGTATCCCTCATTCCCTTCATACAAATCTTCATATCCTTCCTTCCTCCAATACTATGGCAACTATTAGCGTTCAAGAATACCAATCTGTCTTCTCAAAGCTCAAGTGCTTGAAAGAAAAGTTTGTAGCGCTAGAACAAGAAAATCAACGATTGTTGGGAGTCATATAATGCACCTCCAGCAAATACTCCAATTCCGATGGATAATCAAATTTGAAGTCCTTAGTCAACTAGAAGAAGAGTTAAATGACTATGTCCAGCCGAAATTGGAGTTGTTTGGTTAGACAGCCCTAGATCTGTGCAGCCCATTAGTGGTTCCATTCCCTCTAAACAAGTTAGCAATGTCTTCCTAGCTCAAGTAACAATTAGTACTAAAAGTAACCCTCGAGTACATGTCTTAGTATTCCTAGATTCCAGAGTCAATTCTTGCTTCATGGATACGAATTTCGCCCAAGCTTATAAGATATCCCTAAGAAAAATCCCTTGCCCAGCTTCTGCAGTAGTCATTGATGGTCACCCCATTGCTTCTAGAAATATCGTAAAAGAATTAGAGTCGATTAGTGTTGTCCTAAATAATTTGGTGTGTTTGGTATCATTTAATATAATTAGTAGTCCAAAGCATCCAACTATTTTGGGGTTACCATGGTTCGAATTATACAATCCGAACATAGATTGAAGAACAAGAGAAATCAGGTATCGACAATCTCAAGAATCTACTCACAAAATTTCAACCATTTCGCTACATCAAGTACGTAAGGAAGGACGCAAAGAATCAATATTTGTATTCGCAGTATCAGTGAAATCTTCCAACACCCCTAACAGGGAGTCAACAATTCAACTTCCAAAGAAGTATCATCATTACGCTCACGTTTTTTATAAGGTAAAAGCTAGTACTCTTCCTCACCATCGACCGTATGTGTTGAGAATCGAACTCAACTTCCCATAGAAATAGGTTTCACACTAGCTCATGGACATACCAGGCTAGTTTTGTAAATAGTAGAAAGAGCCCTTGCCCTAGTTTAGTTGGTATTTAAACCAACCCTTTGTATCTTTGTTACAATTGGATGTAATACATAGTTTTCTCATCTTAAGAGTCTCTCTCTCTCTCTTTCAGTTTCGCATAAGTGCTCATATGCACACACACTCACACACAGTCCTACTACTGCATACAATCACTCTTCTTTCTTTTCATGGTGTTGAGAATCAAGCTCAACTTGGTCTAGTGTATGAACTTACCTTGAGAGTGAATAGACACTCCAACGGTCAAGAGTCACCATTATGTCACCACTTTGTATTCTATTCTAGCATTTAGTATGAGTCATAGAATTATATTCTATGAGACATAACTTATGAGCTTTCACATTCCCCATGCTCCATGAGTCTTGTAGTTAATGAAGAGAGAGGGTGACTATATAAAGCACCCTCCCACCTTGTATAATGTTGAGGCTTTCTCCTTTGTTAATATACTTTACCTTGCGTCTTCTCTGTGTCTTACTCCTTGTCTCTCTCACTCTCTCTCTCTCTCTCATACACACACAGAATTCATATCTATTCCGCTGCACAGAATCCATCTCTGGATTCTTTACATGGTATCAAAGCGTGTGGTTTTCTGATCAAGACTAATCGACTGTGGTGTTGTACATACCGACGATCAACAAAACTGGTTTAAGAAACAGAGAAGAAAGCATCATGAATACTCAAATGGGAAACGCTCTTCCTACGGAGAAGCTCGACGAGACAAACTTCGCACCTTGGGAGTACAAGATACAACAGTACCTTGTCGGACAAGGATACTAGAGCTATATTGAAGGAGCTCATGAAACGCAACCAAAACCAACACACGCCGACTATCCCGTTTGGGAGCAGGCCGCAAGCCGTGTGTTGTATTGCCTTGCATCATGCGTACATGATCATATGCTAGGCTATATTCGAGAGACGAAAACATCGAAAGAAACGTGGGGCAAAGCTCAAGAGGATCTTCGCGCCCATTACAGCTGCCCACAAGCTCCAGCTCCATTAGGAGTTGAATGGCATTCAACAAAGGGACATGTCAATCAGCAACTACGCCTTGAAGATCAAGGAGCTATGCGATGACCTCGGGTCAATCAATGTTGGCATTGACGATGAAGAAATGGTGCAAATATGCCTCAGAGTCTTGGCACCTCGATTCAACGCAATAAGGTCCGTTGTCCTCACAAGAGAGAATCCTCCCACCTTTTTCAATCTCCACTCAATATTGTTGGTCGAGGAAAATCACACATGGCAAAGGAGAAACACACCTGAGGGTTAGATGCCCTACTCCTAGTTGGATGATAAAAGAAATTTTGTTCGTGGAAGTAGAGGTCGATTCGGACAAGGCCGTCACAGTCGGTAGATCCAAGAGCGTAACTCCCACCAATGGCAAGCGGACAGGAACAGCTCTAGAGAGTTCGGTAGAAGGGGGAGTCATCACGCCAGACCAAGCAATCGGGGCTAGTTTTGTAAATAGTAGAAAGGGCCCTTGCCCTAGTTTAGTTGGTATTTAAACCAACCCTTTGTAACTTTGTTACTATTGGATGTAATACATAGTTTTCTCATCTTAAGACTCTCTCTCTCTCTCAGTTTCGCATAAGTGCTCATACGCACACACACTCACACACGGTCCTACTGCTTCATACAATCACTCTCCTTTCTTTTCAATATGATTGTCCCATTTATTTACAACCAAGAAAAGCACCACCATGGAGACCGATCTACAACTTGTCACCAACTGAGCTTGAAGTTCTTCGAGCCTACATAGAGGAAAATTTGGCAAATGAGTTCATTCGACATTGGAAATCTCCAGCCAGCACACCTATTTTCTTCATCAAGAAAAAAGATGGCTCACTTCGTCTAGTCGTGGATTATCATGGCTTGAATAAGGTCACCATTAGGAATAGGTATGCACTTCCACTCATCTCGAGTCTTTTAGAGAGGATTAAATGCGGAAACTTTTTCACAAAAATTGACTTACAAGGAGCATATAACCTCGTACGAATTCGACCGGGAGATGAATGGAAAACAACTTTCCACACCCGATATGGGCACTTTGACTATACGGTTATGCCATTCGGCCTCACCAATGCGCCAACAGTCTTCCAGCACATGGCAAATGATATATCCCAAGATCTTTTGGACATCTACTTGGATGATCTACTAGTTTATTCAAAAACACAGGAGGAGCATGATTCTCATGTACTATTAGTACTAAGATGACTACGAGAACATCGTCTTTATGCAAAGCTCAAAAAGACTAGCTATAGTTGCACTGGATGTCGATACATGGCTACAAGCACATCTTTAGGTACCTAAGAGGGACCAAAGATGCACAGCTGACTTTTGGATTGACAAACCCGACCAAAGTAAGGCTACACCGACTCTGACTACGCCAAGAATTCGAACAATTGGAAGTCGACACCAGGCTACATCTTCACCTATGATGGCGGTGCCATATCATGGAGGTTGAAACTTCAAGAGTGCATGACCCTGTCAGCCACGGAGGCCGAGTACATAGCAGTGCCGAAGGCAACGAAGGAAGCTATCAGGCTACACTAACTAACTGTCCAGATTCCAAATTTCTCTGGAACATTCTAGAAGCTTCAGGACTACTCCTGAGAACACTATAAAAGGAGGAACAAGGCATTATTTCGAACCAAATTGATTCAACGCCAATCTTAAGCCTCCTAGCCTTCCTTGTATATTCTTCTCACATAATATATCATTGTCATCATCATTTCCTCTCCCTCGATCTCTCTCTCTCTCTCTCTCCTTCTCTCGAGTGTTCTACACCCTTTATTCCTCTTAGTACTAATATTCCTCTCTTAGTACTAATTTCTTCTCTATCTCAGTACTATTCCTAATAGTTTGAACCGATTTTCCCTCCTTCCGTCTCCTCCTTTCCTCCTCTTCCTTTTATCTTCTTACATATCCCCGTTTTCCGGTCTTCATTCCGGTTTCCCTCATTTTCTTGCCCCTTTTTTCCCTTCATACTAATCCTCTTATCCTCCCTAGTAAAATGGAAATTGTTAGCGCTCAGGAATACCAATCTGTTTTCTCGGAGCTCCAATGCTTAAAAGAGAAATTTGCAGCACTAGAACAAGAAAATCATTGTTTGTTGCGGGATCTTCAACAAATAGCACTTGAAAAACAACAACAACACGGGGAGTTGACGTTACGTGTACAACAACTTTAAGTGACTATTGTATCACTACAACAACAAGGATCAAGCACTCAAGGGATTCACAAAGAACCCAAGATCGGTTCTTCCAGCAAAATTTGATGGGACCCGATCACAGTTTAGAGGTTTTCTAAATCAGGTACGTTTAGTGATTCAAATGCATCCTTCTCGATATCCCACCGATGCATCACGAGTGGGACTAGTAGGCACTCTACTTAGTGGCTCAGCATTTGCATGGTTCGCTCCGTTGTTAGAAAAGGAATCTCCATTACTAAACAATTTTGTAGAATTTATAAGTGAGTTTAAAGGTTGTCTTGGAGATACTGACAGCATAAGGATAGCAATCAACAAAATCCGACGATTACGTCAAGGTGATCATCCAGCCTCCGCATACGCTGCAGATTTCCGCCTACACGCCGCCGATATCCCTTGGGATGATCAAGCATTGATGAAGCAATTTCATTCTGGTTTACGCAATGATGTCAAGGATTTACTCTTGACCTTCCCCGAAGAACCAAAGTCATTAATAAAAGCAATCAGTCGCGCGGTGAGATGCGACAACCGCCTTTTCGAACGACATTCGGAACGGCAATTCCAAATGCCAAGGGCAAGACCAGAGCCCACCTACATCTCAGTGGCAGCGAAACCTTTTCAGAGGGAGTCATATAATGCGTCTCCAGTGAATACTCCGACTCTGATGGAGATTGACATTACACGTCGTCGCAAACCATTATCGGAAGAAGAAAAGCAGTGACGTCGAGCAAATCGACTATGTCTTTATTGCGGTGGACCAGGGCATATTGCAATAAATTGTCCCCATAGGCCAAGAAGACAGGTAAACCAAATAGTTGCTAGTTCTAATTGTACTAAACCCGAGTCTATTTCAGTAGGAATATCAGATAGTCCTAATAGTACTAATAGCCCAAATCTAGCGAACAAATTTGATGTCCTTAGTGAGTTAGAAGAAGAGTTAAACGACTAAGTCCAGCCAAAATAGGAGCCGTTTGGTTGGACAGCCCTAGATCTGTGCAGCCCATTAGTGGTTCCATTCCCTCTAAGCAAGTTAGCAATGTGTTCGTAGCCCAAGTAACAGTTAGTACTAAAAGTACCCCTCTAGTACATGTCTTAGCACTTCTAGATTCCGGAGCAAATTCTTGCTTCATGGATAGGAATTTTGCCCAAGCTCATCAGATATCTCTCAGAAAACTCCCATGTCCAGCCTCTGTAGTAGTCATTGATGGTCGTCCCATTGCTTCCAGAAATATCATAGAAGAGTCAGGGCCCGTTAATATTGTCCTAGATAATCTAGCGTGTGTAGTATCATTTAATATAATTAGTATCCCATAACATCCCTTTGTTTTAGGATTACCATGGTTCGAATAACATAACCCAGACATAGATTGGAGACCAAGAGAAATACAGTATCAACAAGCCCAAGGATCTGATTGCAACCATTTCGCTACATCAGTTGCAGGAAGAAGGACGCAAGGAAGAAATGTTTCTCTTCGCAATATAGTAAAACCCTCTGACACCACTAAAGAAGAGTCCACCATTCAACTTCCAAAGAAGTATCATCATTATGCCGATGTGTTCGATAAAGTACAAGCCATACGCTTCCTCACCATCGACCGTATGATTGCCCCATCGATTTACAACCAGGAAAAGAGCCACCATGGGGACCGATCTACAATTTGTCACCAACCGAGCTTGAAGTCCTTCGAGCCTATATAGAGGAGAATTTGGAAAATGGTTTCATTTGGCATTCGAAATCTCCAGCCGGCGCACCCATTTTCTTTGTCAAGAAAAAGGATGGATCACTTCGTCTCGTTGTAGATTACCGTGGCTTGAATAAGGTCACCATCAGAAATAGGTATGCACTTCCCCTTATCTCAAGTCTTTTAGAACGAATCAATGGTGCAAGGTTCTTCACGAAGATCAACTTACAGGGAGCATATAACCTCATACAAATCCGACCAGGAGATGAATGGAAGACCGCGTTTCGCACTAGATATGGGCACTTCGAGTATACGGTCATGCTGTTCGGCCTCACTAATGCGCTAGCAATCTTCCAGCACATGGCAAATGATATATTCTGAGATCTCTTGGATGTTTGTTTGATGATCTATTTGGATGATCTACTGGTTTATTCGAAGACCCAAGAAGAGCATGATTCTCATGTATTGTTAGTACTAAAACGACTTCGAGAACATGGTCTTTATGCAAAGCTGGAAAAAAGTAGTTTCAGGTGCAACCAGGTGGAATTTCTGGGCTATGTCATCTCCTCGGAAGGCATCTCCATGGATCCAGCTAAGGTCAAAATAGTGGTAGAGTGGCAAACTCCGCGTTCGTTGCGAGATGTGTAATGCTTTTTAGGCTTTGCTAATTTCTACCGCAAGTTTATACAGGATTACTCAAAGCTTGTTCTGCCTCTCACACAACTTACTAAGAAGGGACAATCGTTCGTTTGGTCTGAAGAAGCAGACATGGATTTTGAGAATCTTAAGAAGGCATTTACAACGGCTCCTATTCTAGCTCACGTTGATCCGGAAAAACCATTCATCATGGAAGCGGACACGTTGAATTTCGCATTGGGTAGCATTCTGTCACAACAAGGTAATGATGAAAAGCTACATCCTGTGGCTTTCCACTCACGCAAGTTTGACGCCGCTGAAATCAACTATGAAATTCATGATAAGGAGCTATTAGCAATAGTGGACTCTTTTACGCAATGGAGGAATTTTCTAGAGGGGTCCTCTCATCAAGTCACCATATTTAGTGATCACAAAAACCTTGCCTACTTTTAGAGTGCTCATGTGTTAAATCGACGTCAAGCTCAGTGGGTCCAATTCCTCACGCGTTTCGACTTCAAAATTACATATCGTCCAGGGAAGCACCAAGGGAAGGCAGATGCATTATAACGGCGTTTGTATCTAACACCGCGTCCCGGCGAGCCAGCTTTCGATAACCAAAAGCAAGTAATCTTGGGACCACCACGACTTCAAGCAACACAGATGTTCGACATGCCCTTAGATTCCCACGTTATCAATACCATACGTGAGGACTTGAAGATAGATGCTTTCGCCCAAGCCATTCTAGCACAAATTGATCCCTCTCGAGCATCTTGTTCACAGTCGCAACAATCAAGTATGGACTATCGACAATTCGAATGTCATGATGGATTACTATTCTTTAAGAAACTCTTGTATGTTCCTAATGGTTCTTGCCGCCTTCGAGTAGTCCGAAACTGTCATGACACATATACATTTGGGCATTTTGGTAGTACTAAGACATTAGATTTAGTACAACGATCATTCTGGTGGCCTTGTATGTGACAATTTGTCGAAGATTTTGTCCAGACTTGTGATACGTGTTGCAAAGCAAAAATGCCAAGGCATCATCCATATGGTTTATTAGAACCATTACCAATTCGAAGCAAGCCGTGGCAATCCATTGCTCTAGATTTCATCATAGATCTTCCAGTCTCTAAGGGATTCAATGCAATTTTAACAGTAGTAGATTGATATACGAAGATGGCTCATTTCCTGCCATGTACTAAGGAAATCTCTAGTGAAGAAACCACCGAAATTGTCATGCGTGAAGTATGTCGGCATCATGGCCTTCCTAATAATATCATCAGCGACCGCAGACCCCAGTTCGTCTCGAAATTCTGGAAGCACCTTTTTAAAATGCTCAAGGTCACTTGTAACCTCTCGTTCGGCTACCACCCGCAAACCGACGACCAAGCAGAACGAACAAATAAAACATTGGAGCAGTATCTTCGGTGCTTTCTAAGCTATCATCAGGATGACTGGGCAGATATTCTTCACTTCGCCGAATTTTCCTATAATAACTTTGTCCACTCATCGACTAAAGTTACGGCATTTTAGCTTATACGGGTTGTCACCCTAGTGATGTGTATTTGAAACCCCAGAGTTACCCACAAATCCTTGCACAGAGGTCGTTTGGAGCGGTTACGCAAGATACAAGCAAATTTATCTACTCATCTACAACAAGCTCAACAAACACACAAGGTTCATGCGGACCGTCATCGCCTTCCATATAGTTTTAACATTGGAGATCGGGTATGGCTACTACGACGACACATCAAGACTACTCTCGCCCATGCGAGAAGTTGGATTATCGACGATTAGGTCCTTTCCGTATTATCGGAAAGATTAATGATGTCGCTTTTTGTCTCGATCTACCCCCACAACTTCGCATACATCCGGTGTTTCATAGTTCTCTCCTCGAACCCTATCAAGACAGCACCATCCTAGGACGTATTCCACAACCTCCACCCCTGATCGAACTTGAAGATGAACCTGAGTACGAGGTTGACGTCATCCTCGATTCCAAGATTGTTCGCAACAAGCTCTACTATTTAGTCGATTGGCTAGGATATTGTCCCAGCGAGCGTACTTGGGAACCAATAGAGAATGTGACCAATGCTCGTGCTCTTCTTGAAGACTTCTATCGTCAATATCCAGATAAACTGGGTCCTCAATCCAAAACGACTCGTGACACTCATCGTTTTAAAGGGGGGATAGTGTCATGATATGGCAAGACTCGAACCCATGACCTTATGTTACATGGGTCGAGCTCTTGACCATTACACTATCTATTATAATACATAAGATATTATTTTTATTTAAGTTTTACTATAGAAAATTAATGTATATTCCAGATTTCTCTGGAACATTCTAGAAGCTTCAGGACTACTCCTGAGAACACTATAAAAGGAGGCACAAGGCATTATTTCAAACCAAATCGGTTCAATGCCAATCTTAAACCTCATAGCCTTCCTTGTATATTCTTCTCACATAATATATCGTTGTTATCATCATTTCCTCTCTCTCTCTCTCTCTCTCTCTCTCTCTCTCTCTCTCTTTGCTTCTCTCGAGTGTTCTACACCCTCTATTCCTCTGAGTACTAATATTCCTCTCTTAGTACTAATTTCTCCTCTATCTCAGTACTATTCCTGACACTAGTAACAAAAAAGAAGCTCGAAGTCCGAAAAATCGACACCGAGGTGAACATTGTCGATTGCCTTACGAAGCCACTTCCCGATCAACGCTTCAGAGCACTGAGGACAAAGATTGGACTATGACAAGCAACCGAGCAGAATAACGCCGAATGAGGAGCAGAAGGTAAGTCGAAAACCAACCCGAATAGACTCGCCAGAGAAGCGAAGTCCGCAGATTCGGAAACACGAGGCATTGAAGAAACAACACAGGAGCAAGGATGAGCGGATGACAAACAATCAACACAAAGCCGAAATCGAGAATCGGATACAAGCCGACTCCAACAAACGGACCGATTTGAACGAAAGACAATTCGAACAGGTCAATTTGACCGACTCAAATTAGTCAAACCTTGAGACTATCCGAACTAGGCTAGAAATCGACTTTACCTTTGCCGACTCGGTTATATGCCTAGTGACTTGTAACATAAATTTAGATTAGTTTTGTAATCTAGGTTTACGAGGGAGATAACCTCAAATCACTTCTATACATAGAAAGAGTAGTCCTTTTACGGGGGAGTTTGTTGGCCTAAATGGCCAACTCCTTCCACTTTGTATCTTAGTGTGAACAGTCTAAATAGCTAGGGCTTAGTACATAAGCTCTAACCTAACATTGTAACGTTAACCTTTTTGGATCTTGAGTCTCTGTGAGAGAAAGAGTTACATAATAACGAGAGCTTCCATTAGAGCATCAAGTGTGTCTACCTTTCCATCCTCTCTTCTGTCATGCTCTCTGTGTTGTTTGTTGCGCACATAACCTACAAGTCCTCACATACATATTGAATGCCATATCTCACAAGAAGGTGTATTAAATTACGTTGCTCGACTGCTTTCATAGTCTTCGTGTGCCCTCTTTACGTTGCTCGACTTCCTTTGTTCGGCTGTCTGTGGTACTTGGCTCCCCCTTTTTTCGTTTCACACTTTGTATGGCTTTCTTCGCTCGTTTCCCACTTTTTCCCTTTTGTCCACCGGTTAACACTCCGCACACCCGTGGGACAATGCCTTACACGTCGAACCCAATAATCGAAAAAGATGCAAAAAATCGAAATGGAAAAAAATGAGAGAATCAAGAATGTGTCATCTACATTATTCTTCTTCGAAAATGTCCAAGATGCTCGCCCACTGTTGCGAGTCATCCGCTTTGGCAATGAAACCGGCCGAGTGGTCGGTTCATGTTTGTTGTTCCTCAGCCATTGGTTGCTTGGCTGGCATCTCTTTGGACGTTCCCTGCGGTGATGTTTCGTTGAGTGCTTCGTCCAGGTGGGTTCGTTGGTCGGCCAAGTCTCCTTGCTCGGAGTATTTGTAATTTGGCTACTTGGGCCGACCATTCATTCCACCCCCGAGACAAAGTTTCATCCAATTTCAGGTTTAGCCGCTGATGATGTTTTGCCAACAGGGCCTTGACTCGGTTTTCGCCCATCTCATATTTGGCGCGCAACTTACAAATCATTTATGGCGGTCTAGGAGTCGAGTTCAAGCTTTGCTTTGGTAAGGTTGAATGAGGAGATGATCCCATCGACCTTCTTCTAGAAGAGCTCAGTGTCCTGCTTGTATTTGTGGATGAGCCTTGCCTTCTCCTCCTTGAACTCCTACTTGCACTGGTCCAGTTCTTGTTTAGATGTTTTCTGAAGATACCAGAGGGAGTCTTCTAACACATGCGTTTGACTATTCATTTCGCACATCAACTGGTGATGTCTGCCGAAATCTCTCTGTCGTTCTGTGTGCTCGAGTTGGAGATTGATGAGTCCTTCATTCCGACTGTGAAGCACTTGGTGGAATACTTCTTTCTGTTGTTGCATCATGGCAGCCGATTCTTCTTTTGCTACCTGCATAGTCGCTGCAGCCTGCTCCTCCTTTTCTTGAAGGGCACCGTTGTATTCCTCTATCTTGGTGTCAAACTGCTTTTGCATTTCAACTTCTTTCTGCTCTGTCGGTCGAGTCGAGTTGGGGATGGTCAACAAGGATTTGTGCGACGAGGCGTCGGCCTGAGGGGGCAGGTTGGGTGGGGCTTTTGGGTTGGGGAGATCGAGCAATAGCGGGGATGGCGAGGGGGGGCTGTCCTGACCGTAACTGTTTATTGCCCGAAGCTAACATTCAAGGTCGACGACTCTGGTTTCCAAAGCCTGCCATAGCTCCATCGTGTGGTTAGCTTGTTTGCATGCTTGTTTACTTTGAGAGGCCATAGCTTTGGATGCGCAAGTAGTCTTCAACAATTCTTGGTAGACTTTGACCAGGGCCGTATTCAGGTCTGGCAACTCGATGAGCAGGTGGCTACTCCGGTTGTGGCACTTCCAAACGATTTTCTGTAAGGCCGCTTCTTCCTCAGCTTCTAGCTCTCCGGTTATAGCTCTCTAGACCACAGCTCGATCTACGTGTTCCTCCGCCATGCGTGCCGCAGTCGCTACTTGTAGTAGGTGAGGAAATCAATAAGCTCGAAGGAAGTGCCGTGTTGCAAAATGGGCCTGAGCTTGAAAGCTTCGGCGGGCAAATCGGGAAGGTCAACACTGTATCCTCCGATATCCGTGATGCATGGCCCTCCTACAATTTCGCCGTGAGAGAGAGAGAGAGAGAGAGTCGTGTCTGGGACTATGCCCACGGTTTTGTCGGTTGCGACAACCAGTTGCAGGTCATCCTCGGTAGTGTGTACGTGGTCCTTTGCGTCATTGCGTCGTTGCAAATGGCGACGCTTCTTGGACTACTTGCGGCCAGCGGTCAAATCTTCTTTGGCCTACACCGGGTCTCATCCCGAGTATAGCTATGAGGTTTGGGTAGCGATCGGTGTTCCTCAATCGGGTACTCGGGCCTGGGCATGGGGTGCCCTCGGATGGTGATGTCTTCATCGGTGGCATGTATTGACTAGTGAATAACGATCGATAGTGGCCCTTGTTCCTGAGTTTCTTGCGTGGGTGTAGGGTTGGGGAAGGGCGAAGGCTGGGTTTCCTGGGTTAATCACGTGAATGTGATCGAGAATTAGGTAATTAACTAAGGGTTAACTAGTATCTAATTATGTGAGTAGTTAATCATTAATGTGATTAAGCAACGGGAGACTATGTGATATGTAAGTGTATGTGTGTGCGTGTGAGAGTGAGAGAGAGAGAGAGAGAAAGTTTTACTTATGAACAAACACAATGGGGGATGATTAACAAGAGTGTAGCTAGAAGACCTTTCTCTATATTAATTAGAATCATCGAAAAAAATACCCGGTGAGGTATATATACATCTCATGTGCAAGGGTGCACATGTGTGTGGAGAATATAGGTAAAAGATGTAAGTCCTATAAATTTAAATGAACTTGGAAGTGGGGGATCTAGAATATATCCCACGTACGTACAAGCTACCAAATTCTATTTTAAGGCTTTAAAGTCAACACACTAACTAGATTCTATTTATGTAACTATTACGTTACATAATTGATCAAATAACTAAACCTAGTTGAGCTTGATATCTCAACACGCCCCTTCAAGCACAAGTGTCTTGAGTTCGACTCCTAGTTCAACTTCCGACTTTGGATCAAAAAGAGAATATGGAAGAAGGGGGAGCTTGATACCGAGATCAAGATCAAGATCAAGGAAAAGGCGGACATAACCATGGTGGTTGAGAAAGAAGGACCTCAAAGAACCACAAAGCAAGAGCTCGAGCTCGAGCTCAAGGTACACAAAGTGGAGAGGTCACCTCCAACCAAGGCTGAGCTAAGGATTAAGGGCAGCTCAACCGAGATGGAGCTAGAAGTAAAAGAGGAAACCCCTCAAACGACGACAAAATCATTAAGTTATCTGATGTACATGTTTAACGTAATATGTTAATAATTAGGTGATTAAACATGGGTTAATTAGTACCTAATTATGTGATTAGTTGATAAGCAGAAAATTAAGTGATATTTGTGTATATTTGTGTGAGAGGAAGAGAGAGAGGAAGATACACTTCTAAACAACACAAGATGGGGGATGAGTAACTATATTAAATTAGCATTATCATCATCAAATACAAAAATACCTACAATGAGGTATATATAAATCTCATGTGCAAGGGTGCACATGTGTGAGGATAATATAGGTACAAATGTGTAAGTCCTATATTAAATGTACGTGACAGTGGAGGATCTAGAATATCCCACTTAAGTACAAGGTCCTATTTAAGGCGTTATAGTCAACACTTCTAACTAGATTCTATCTAGGTAACTACGAACTTACATGGTTGACTAACTAACTAAACTAAGTTGAGCTTGATCTCTCAACACGTCCCCACAAGCTCAAGTGTGAGGCGTCCAACATCCGGTTCTACTTTCGGCGTTGTCCGACTTTCGATGTCGACTTCTGTTCGGCCTTCGGCTTTGTTCATCGTGGCAATTTCAGGTCCTCCCCCTCAAGCTGGTGACGAAGGTTTGTAGTGTGTGGGTGAAGGTCGACTACTTCCACCCACCCATCGTGGGTTACGAGCTGCTTCGGTGGAGCTATTGGGCTCTTGTTCAGCCACTACCTTCATCACAAAGGCATAGTGATGGGCCATGTACTCGTTGTAGTCGAGTTGGGCGACGGGGTTCTTAGCTCTAGATGAGCGTCAAAGTTTTTCGCTCGCTGATGTGAGCGCCTTCTTTGCTCCGGGTGTCCGCATGATGGGTACACTAAAATCATTGTCTAGTGAGGGAGCCTACACATCCGAATCATTGTCGTCGGGGTGATCAACTTCGAATTTGGGCATCTTACCTTTGCCATTGTCCAAGTTCGTACTTGGCTGCGACGTGCTTGGGTCGCATGGGGGCTCTTGTGGCCCACTAGGCCTTGTCGTAATCAGACTTTCTTCGAACATGTGTTCGAAGCAATCTCCATCTTCTACCTCTTGTTCGGCGGATTCCGGGTCAAGCAGAGTCAGAGTCGAAGTTGTCTTTGGTGCGTACCAGGATGCGGACTCGTCAAAGACTATGTCTCGACTTACCCGAACCGCTCAGGTAAAAGGGTTGTAGCATTTGTATGCCTTCTTCTCAGACGAGTATCCTATGAGGATACATTCCTCTAACTTCTTGTCAGGTTTCTGTCATTGTTCGTTCGGGATGTGTACATTCTCAATGATTCCGAACACCTTGAGGTGTGACTAGATCGGCTTCCTTCCGACGGGGAGCTCGTAGGGAGTAAGCTCATGGACTCCATTGGTGGTGCACCGGTTCATGAGATAGACGGCCGTGGATGTTGTGTCGGCCCAATAGAAGTTCGGCATGTGCTTCTCATGTAACATGGCGTGTGCTACCTCAAGTATTTGCCGATTCTTCCTTTCAGCTACTCCATTTTGTTGGGGTGTGTGTCGACACAAGAATTCTCTCCGAATGCCTTCACTTTGGTGGTAGGAGGTGAACTCGTCGGAGAAGTACTCCTTTCCTCCATCCGATCGTAGGCATCGAATGAGCTGATCGGTTTCTTTTTCAACTTGCCCCTTGAGCTTTTGGAAGTGGGAGAACACTTCACTCTTCTTCTTCATCGGAAAGATCCACGTGTAGCGGGAGTAGTCGTCGATGAAGGTTACGTAGTATCGGCATCCAAATGTATGGCGTCGAGGAGGCCTTTGCTCGTGTAGCTCTCCTTCGGGAATGGGAATCGATGTTGTTTGCCGAGTTGACACGCTTTGCATACTCGGTTGACTCAATTCGACTAGAATGTCAGAAATCCAATGACGACTCCCTTGGTTTGCATCGCTCGAAGCTATTGGAGGTTTATGTGGCCAATTCTCTTGTGCCACAATTCCGTCTCTCTGTCCCTTGGCTATGAGTTGGCCATCTTTCTCGATGAAACAACATTCGTTGTTGACACGGACTTGCATGCCTTACTCCACTATTTGGCCGACCGAGACCAAATTCTTTGTTATTGTGGGCACGTGCAAGACATTCTTGATGCAAGTTTGTTCGCCTTCTTTCCCGAATGGGACATTAGTGATGTGTCGAATGGGATGTGTGGTGTCGTCTCCTGTCTCTATGAAGTCGTGTCGATCCAGCGTTCGTAAATCACGAAACCACTCTTTGTGAGATGTCATGTGATGTGAGGCGCCGGAATCGACGAACCACATGTCTTCCGAGTTGGAGGTGGTTGCGGAGTTGGAGGCCGACATAGAGTTCACTCTATGCCTCATTACGAATAGTCTGCCGTAATCATCGTATTCAGAGTTGACGGCGTAATTCGTGAGTTGTCGACTTGTCGAAGGCGACTCGCTTCTTCTTTTTCAGCACTCCTCCTCGCGGTGACCGATTTTTCCGCAATAGTTGCAAGTTGCGGGCCTCATTTGCCGACCATGTTCAGCATGGAAGGTCCCCCTTCTTCCAAAGGTTCCTTGATGGCTTCTGTGAAGGTTTGAGTTCCCTTCGTGTGATGGGCCGAATTGGCCTCTTCTACTGTCATGACCTCGTCCTTGGCCACCATCCGAACTTGAGAAGAACATTTGTCCTTCCGACGTCTTCATCTTGGTTCGGACATGGTTCTCTTCGACCAATAACATTGATTGGAGGTCAAAGAACGAAGGAGGATTTTCCCTCGCCAAGATTGTCGTCCTCAACGAGTTGAATCATTGTGCAAGGCCGCCCAAGCATACTTGAACCATCTCATCTTCGTCGACGTTTATTTGATGGAGCCAAGTGAGTCGCAAATGCTCTTGATCTTGGCGGTGTAGTCCGACATGGACATGTCTTTTTGTCGAATGTTGTTTAACTCTTGTTGGAGTTGAAGATTTCGGCGATCGTGTTGGCGGCGAACATTTTCTTTTAAGTTCTCCCACGCCTCGTTGGGTGTCTTGGTGTCTCGAATGTGGCTAAGCATGTGGTCGTGGACACATGTTGCCAAGCAATACATGACTCGACTCGCCACTTGCTCCCGTGTTGAGTAGTCGGCGTTCTTTGGGTCAGGTCAATTTTCTTGAGCGTCGTTGATGTAGCTCCAATACCCTTGCCCAATGAGGTATTGGGTCATCTTGTACTCCAAGATGAATAATTGCTCCGGTCTAGCTTTTCACTAGGGAGCGAGCTACCCATTTGTGTGTTCATGTTGATTGTAGTGTCTTCTCTTCTTTTGCTTTTCTTCCTTCGATCACGTACACGTGCTACGTAGCGGCACTATGGTAGCCGATAGCCGGATTTTGTCGTCGATGTCTTGAACACACAATCACGGAGTCGGGTGGGCTTAGTGGATTTTCTAAACCACACGCTTTGATACCATGTTAATAATTAGGTGATTAAACATGGGTTAATAGCGGAAAATTAAGTGATATGTGTGTGTATTTGTGTGAGAGGAAGAGAGAGAGGAAGAAACACTTCTAAACAACACAAGATGGGGGATGAGTAACTATATTAAATTAGCATTATCATCATCAAATACAAAAATATCTACAATGAGGTATATATAGATCTCATGTGCAAGGGTGCACATGTGTGAGGATAATATAGGTACAAAAGTGTAAGTCCTATATTAAATGTACTTAAGAGTGAAGGATCTAGAATATCCCACTTAAGTACAAGGTCCTATTCAAGGCGTTATAGTCAACACTTCTAACTAGATTCTATCTAGGTAACTAAGAACTTACATGGTTGACTAACTAACTAAACTAAGTTGAGCTTGATCTCTCAACATAATATCATAATTTTTAGAACCCTAGAACATTCTAGAAAACCCTAGAATGTTCCATGAGCCACTATATAATGAAGCCCCCTCACTCTTTCTCTCGTTCTTTCTATTGCTATCTTGTCGCAGCTCTGACAAAGACTGAACAATATGGGGAGACAAAGGAATTCCCTCAAGCAAAGACCAAAAGGAAGATGGAGTGCAACTTGGAGGAGTTGTGGTGGAAACCCAAGCCGCAAAGCACATAGTAGTAGTTTGTGAACTTGATAGGACTCAAGGTTGAACATGGGACCCGAGTGAATGTGGTAGCCCTAGGTTGTCCCAATTGGGACACAGTCTCAAAACTGTTTGTGGGACACACCAAGGGGCCCAATCCCAATCCCAAAGAAGGTGTCATCCTGGGTTGGGAAAACCCAATCCCAATAGGTGGTCTCAAGAGACCACCCAAAAACTAGCCCAACAGTTAATCCCAACGCCTAGCCACACCAATGGCTAATCCCAACAGCCATATTTCGCCTATATAATGAGGATCATTCCTCATTTGTAAGTATTCCTTGATGCACCATTTTGCCTCTAAGGAGCATAGTGGCAAATATCTCTCTCCCCCCCCCCTTCTCTAGTAGGTCATTTCAGAGTTGTCTCGACTCAGTTTTGATTCATCCTGACTCAATCTCGACTTGTCCAAACTCCGAGCTTTGGGTTTTGGTTTTGTCCCAATTTGGGACGGTTGTAAGCGTTTTTCTTTATAACGATGTTTGAGCATGTTTCATGTCCTAACTTGTGTCCCAATCATGTTTTCTTGTGGTTTTAAGGACCCCCATGAAATAGGGGCGTAACATTATCAATATCACATAGTGACAAGCCATATAGAAAGTTGAAACCCTTTTTTCTTTCACAAAACTTATGATAATTCAGCACCTTAGATAGGGAGGAACTAGCCACCTGCATTCAAATATAAATACATTTAGGTTACAAAACATGTGCATGCACTATATAGGGTTTAGATGTATCCCAAGTATTCATAAAATACATTTTTGGATGTCTAATTCTAACACCAACTGATAATTGTAAACATATGATTGTAACCATCAATGCATATATGACATGTGATTCTAACCCTAACCACATATTCATCAAAATCTAGATATCATGCTAACAATGATGTTTAGGTATGTGCATTGATATCATCCTAACAATGCTCATGCACTTCTTTAATTTCCCATAGGAAAACTTCCCACTTTCATAACTTCTCACCAATGCATTGATACTTTGTAATCCAATATCATCACATCTTCATTTAGAAATCTAAACAAAAAAATAACTCAAATTTAGTTAGTAAAAATAAAAGTAAATAATCCAAATATATTTGCAATATCATTTGGCAATGCCTACATGATTCGCCTCAATTTCTTGAGGGCAAACTTCACGCTTTCCAACACTCTCAACAAGTTTATCCTTGTCCAAACCAAGCTAGGAATCGGCAACGATTTGGTTTTAGTTTAATCATTTTGGACTTGTCCAAAACAAATCAATTAAACCTTAACTTGGCCCAAACCAGTCCCTAAACCAGTAGAGAATTAACCACCAAACTATTTAATAACTCAATCCAAGCTATGTCGTGGTTGCCTCCGATATATTGTAGCTTCATGTCATCTCATCTTTAATTCATATTTCAAGCAAGTATATATTAAAGACAAGATGCCAAAGAGAAGCAATCACAATTACTATCCCCTCCAAATTATAGAAAGTGCCCGCCTCACTTTGCAATATCAACTTGAAACAAAAGCAAGTAATAATAATAATAAAATCTAGATAAATAAAGGCCTCATTCTTTCATAAAAATGTTAGTGCAAGATAAACCTTCATTCACCCAAACCCCCTCAAATAAATGATGGAAAGATATTGCCCATGTTACATCCAAAACGAGATCGCCCATGTCACTTCCAAAATATTGACTCTTCACAATAGCATGTGTCAATTCACTCCTCAATCATAACCTTTTATACCACGTTATTCTCATGGTTTACTTTATTCGCCTTACAAGCAATTCACTTTTGTTATATGATGCATTTGACATTTTTGTGTCAGCACTACAACCCTTAAAACCCCATGCTGAAGTTGTCCTAGTAACCACACTGAGGTGTAGATATCAAAATAGTCTAGGCAAAATCTCCTTGAGCTTCACAATCACAAATAATAAAACATTTAAATTAATGTGACATCAATATGCAGTCACGATTATATTGTCCTCACTACGAACCCATGGTTGTAAGGGGTGATGTGCAATATATATGCACAACTGATTATTGCTCATTATATCGAGTAATGAAGCAAAAATAAAGCCTTTGCATATTTTCTCATAGGCCAGATTAATTCATACATTTCTCAGTAATTAAGGGCATGTATTTCTTTATGAGTGTTTCACCTAATTCTGATTTATTTATTTGAAAGTTCTCAACAATTCCAAAAGGTTTCAAACTAAACAAGAGTCTCTCTGATAAATGAGACCATGCTCTTTGAGTTAAGGACCTCCCCATGATAATAGCCAATTAGGCCCATCATGTGAAGTTTTACATGTATAGAGGCAAAATGTATCGCCCCAACTCCTTTATGTAAAGAAAACAGAGTATTTTCCTTGGGGCAGAAAAAAAATAGTTGAAAAATGTGTGCTTTTGGGTCTCAAGAAAACCGAAGGCAGTACTCTAGCATGGTAAAAGAAATTGTAGTCATGTGCTTCCTTTCTCCTGTTAAAAAGCAATGAAATTGGAAAACTTTTATTTGGAAAATATATTATACGAAAATGTAAGGCAAAGATTTTCAACATAGAGGTAAAATACCTTAAACACATGGTCGCGCCATTTTAACATTTGAGGATATTCAAGTTGATAATGTTGGCAAATAGTGGCAATGCATGAGTCACTCAAAGGCTCTGACTGATCTCGCAACATATCGTCCAATGTTTTGCATGACACAAGTACCTTCATAATTGTTGTAGCAAAATCATTTATTTTTGAAACATTGTTAAGGGAATAATTCCAAATTAGCAATGTTTCGCTATCCATAGTTAAAACACAGACCTTTTAAGAAAAATGTGACTTATTTGTGGTTTGTATATTATATATATTTCTTTGTGCAAGGCACACATTGTATATGCATATATTGCACATAGATTAGCTATCAATATTCATGGAAATACAGAATTGGTCCACAGTGAAAGAGTAAAATGTCACTATGAAGCTTTCACTTGAGCAAAATCAAAACAAAAGAATTAATACCAGTTTTTCTCGGACATCTATCGGATTCCCACCATCTGGATGTTTCAATCCGATTTGCAATGATATAGAATCCTCATCATTTACGAATTGAAGAAGTTTTTGACTACCCTACAAAAGAGTGTATGTTTACTATGATTATTATTTCATATATATATTATTATTTCATATATATAATATATTTTATATATATATCAACTCCAGATTGAGTACATAACGCCATCCTTACCTTTCCTTTCTTCAAGCTTTCAATGATCTCTTTCACATTTTTTATATAGGGCGCCTACTATTATATAACTGGAAGGAGAAGAGTTTATGCAAATAACCTGAAGAGCTTGCCAATTTGCATATGCGCGGTATAAATTCCAAAACAATGGTGCATTTGGAACAGGAACAATCTAGCATGAAAAACAACAAAGGAATAACTCACCTCAAAAAGATAGCATTAATGCAATTCAGCTAATACTCCAGACTTATTATAGCATTGATGCACTTAAAAAATATAAAACAATTCCTCGATTCATTATCATGAGCTTAAACTTCAGCTAACACAAGCACGTTATTATGACCAACAATGTGAAGATACTTTTGAATGTCTTCAGGCACACATCATCAAAAGACATATGAGACATGAGAGAAAAAGAGCTTATGAAAAGTAACCATAAATTAAATAAAAAACGTTCTCAGAGATTTAACATACCGAGAATGTTATTGATAATGGCAGCAATGCAAGTGATCCATACATATATCTTGAATGAAGTTGAACTCCACTGTAAAGAATCAAGGAATTGTTACAAATCACTCTACAAAAAAGCATGCTAATAATGTTGTTATATCTGCTTCTTCCATATCTCACCCTCTGCATCACTAACTAGCCCAATCTTTTCTCGAGTTATCAACCTCTGACAGGAAATACAAATAAACCTGATGGGTGCACTAGGTTATGTAATCCTCTATGTTGAGGAATAAGACACGTTTTTTGCATTAACTAATGATCATAAGATTAATTCGACCTGAGGCTCCACAATGTGCTAGTACCATAATTTCATGTGTACTAAATTGTAATTTGTATCATGCCTTAAATCGTTTTTACTTTACATGAAAGAACCTATTGTTCATCAAACGTCAGTTAGATATCAAACTTTCCATTGGAACCTTGAAAATCTTTCTAGTATATTCATAATTTCCTTTAAGAAAATCTAAGAGACCGAGAATTAATATAATGTGTCTTCTTTAAGGCCAGTTGGTGCCTACTGGATAGACTTGACTAAATCCATATATTGCATAGTGTGAGCTGCATATGCCTTAGATTAACACAAATATGAGGATTTGCTGTTTATCTTGTCCTACATCTTACACTGACACTGAAGATGAATTCTGGATAGGTGTGTCAATTTGATTCATCTATAGGTATGGAAGGTATATGGAAGATCAATATTGTTGTTTGTAAAGTTTTTATCAGTCAAGCAAAGAGGCACTACTCACATATTAGGTAAGACGGGAGTGGTAAAGGCCTATGAACAATAACAGGGATCTACAAAATACAAAAAAATCAGGGCATTATATATGTCACCTCAAGTCCAATATGTAAGTGTCTTCAGTAGCGTGATATCCTCGATTATTACCTGACTTTATCATTAGGGTGTGCAATATCTTATAAGCCAAAAGGCTATTGATTTATATATCTACCTACTGCTTCATATACGCTATCACAGTGAAATTTTACTTATTTCATATTGAGGGAACCGATATTTAGAGACGTTTAAACATGGTTTTTCATAATGTAAAAGTTATTTTGTTATTTTGTTGAAATGTTCTTTTATTCATATTTCCTTCGTGTATGATCTCTAAAACTGCAAAAGATTTTTACAGTGAGTTAAGAAAACAAAGACCTTGCCTCAATGCAATACGTCGAACCCTTCGCCGCACTAGCTTTGGGTTTAAGCTGAAAATAAAGGCAGAGAAGTTCAAAACGAAGTACAGAAAATAGGGATTAGATAAATGTTCTCAGTAATTTGTATCCTTTACAAACACAAAACATTTAAAAACTCGTTAAGGTGTGCCTACCTTGATGGAAAGGTTATCTCCAAACGACTGGCATCCTTTGGCACTGACTTCAAAAAAGTCTCAGTTGGATTGATTTGAGCAAGCATTTTCTCACCCATACTGAAAATACCAAATATTGAAGACCTTAGATTAACAAACTTCTGAAACAAGTAAAAGCCCTTGAACAATCTTACTGGGGGATGTTATTTTGTGTTCTTTGATAACACTTTTTAATATTAGTTTGTTTACTTGCTCCCTAGAACTCTTAAAATCATGCAAGACAGCATGACATTGGCTCTGAGATCTAATGACCCTATAGACCGAAGGAGCCACAGTTGGCAGGACCACGAATTGGCACATGTCCAGTCCCATTAGGACTGGGTTCCAATGTGTGAATATGTCTGGGTCTATTTATAAAGTTGTGCCTCATAAACTCATTTAAAGTAAGCCCTACATAAAGTCACTTAAAACTTATGAGTGGATAAGTGAGAACGCTACTATATTTTTGAAGAGGTGGCATTTGGCAGTATGAGCAAGATGTACCTTATTCAAACAAACATCCTTTTACTTAGATGTCAAAATTCTGTTATAAAGCTGTGGGAGAGTCATAGCTAATTTCCTTTCTTTTCTATTGTGCTCAGTAGATAGTACTACCAAAGCTCTACATGTGGGTTTTAGTTGGTGAAATAGGCTGATAATGCTATGCTGGTTTCTGTTTCTAGACTTTGGCCTCTATGTAATTGTGCTCTTGTATTTATTATCAATAATATCATTCCCAAAGGGATGCCAGTTTTTGGGGTCAATAGGCTGGTAAAATTTTCCTTGCTCAAGGGCAAACTAGCTTCCTGGGAGTGAATTTTAGGATTAATACGTAGGAATCGGAACGGTTCAGTTTCAGCTTAACCAGTTTGGTTTGGTTTGCCCTTGTCCAAACCAAACCATTTAAGCATTAACAGGTTTAGGAACCGATATGACCCTAACCAGTTCCATCTGGCTTGAGCCTTACCAAACTGAGCTCAAACCGGTTAAGGAAGCTCAAGCTTGAACTGAACTGCCAAACTGCTAAACAGTTTAAAACCAGTTTAACAGCTCGTTCAGGCTTGAGCCGAGCCATTGCCAACTCCTATTAATAAGTCCAAAATCTTAAAAAGTTTATATAGGATTTCTCCTGTGGTCAATAACTTAAGTGCCATACTTAAGACACCACCTAGAAGGTTGAACTCATATGTGTATGCTTTATTAACACATACAGACTTTGTGCTTCAACGTATGAATACCCCTTCTTAGGAAGAAGACATATATCAAGAACACATGTATACTGTGGTCCCATAGGTCAAAATTGGCCTCTTTATGGACGATAAAAATAATTCTAATTCTTATTCTATATGGGTGGTTTGATTTGTATTTTACCACCCTCTGGAATTTTCACAGGCCACTTTCATGTAAACCTTAATTTCACATGCATTCAACTTTTTTTTAATTCTCAGATATTATGACATCAGAACAAGCATTAAAATATTTGTTGATATTTGAAACAAACATTCAGAAGCATCTATTATATAGAGTAGTAGCTCATAACCAAGACTTAGCAATGGGCGCGGTTCGGTTTCGGTTTGGTTCGCTTTCAAGGCAAAGAAACCGAACTGAACCGAAACCGAACCGTTCATTTAAAACAAAAACCAAACCAAACCGTTTATGAACTCTCAGTATTGAAACCAAACCATTTAATAAAAAATTTAAACCTAACCACTTAAATTAAACTAATTAAACATCTAAATAAACAAAAATACATTAAATTAAATAAGCATTTAAGTTAAATTTATTAAATCAATAAAAGAAACTTTAATTGAACCATTAAATTAAATAAACATTTAAGTTAAATTAATTAAATCAATAAAAAACCATTAATTAAACCATTAAATCAATAAACTATTAAGGTAAAACAAAAGTTAACCAAAATCCTATAAACCTTTAAACCAAACCTATAAACCTATAAAGCCGAGTTTTAGAACCAAACCGAACCGTTTATCAAAAATCCAAACCAAACCAAACCATTAAATTTTTTGGAACCAATAAACCGTTAAACCATGGCTTAACGGTTCGGTTCGGTTTGAGCCGAAACCGTGCCCATTGCTACCAAGACTCACAAAAAATGTGCTATAGTGCGTTTTTAACAGATATAATTATGTATTATCAAATCCTCACCATTTTTTTAAATGGTCAAAAATAATAAAAATTTTGGTTTCCCGTATTTTATTGTGCCTATAAATTCCACCCTCAAAGATAGAACATGTGTTGACTGTATGAGGTATGTAGTTGAGTACGTACATTTATATGGCAAGTATGTATACATCTATTTATGCATCTATGTATCTCTATCTATAATATGGACAGCTGATATCAGAACTAAGAAAGAAAGAAGGAACAGGTCAATAATGGACAAGATGACCTTGATTGACAATAACAAATGTGATATAGGTGCACAAAAGTAATCAAACAAGATCTCCTGTGTGGCAGATCAGATTGATTGGCAAAGATGGTCCTACAAAAGAAAGATGGGAAACTCATGGAAACAGCCTTTAGAATGGGCATATATTACAGTTGCAACCTTCTCCACATCACTAAGAATGGAATTATTATACACCTCTGTAATATAGATAAGTTATAACCATATGTCTGATGTGTTGTGTATCAAATCAAATGAAATGATATAAAATGAGTAAAGGGGTGTATTGAGGATGAGATGATACATCAATATGCCATATGGAGCCAGAATCTGTAAAGCACTTCAAATAACATTGCGCAGTATACTACAAGATCGGAACACTCTTTGAGTTGTTTTCTAGGAGGGGACTTCCATCATTTTAACTAGTCACCAAATTCTAGGAACAGGAATGTCTAGGACTCTTTCTACTAGAGATCTGCCAATTTATATAGTCTCTATACATGGAAAATATTTATGAGGGGAAAGCACGAGGTTACGTAGAGATTTCCCACCCATTTAAATGCAAACCAAATACATGTAGGGATATGATTGACCAGCACAATAAGCTTAAGAACAAATGAAGAAGTCCCACGCTCTCTAGCTGGAAGAAGCAGGGTATACACTTCAGAGAATGGCAGGAAAATAATGATCTTTCTAACTTCCTTCATATAACAGTAGATTCTGAGTTCATGAAACCAGTACGATTATGGAAAAGAGCATTAGTAAGTGGGCTAAGGAACACAATAATAGAGCCATTGGATGAGCCCATTTCAGAAAAAAACTCAAGTGAGGAACTCTTAATTGTTGCTTTGTGCATTTTGAAAAACCTTTCAGTACAGTATCACAAAAGGGACCCCGAGAACGCATGGCAAAACATGGTATTTAATTGTTGCTTTGTGCATTTTGAAAAATCTTTCAGTACAGTATCAAAAGGGACCCCGAGAATGCATGGCAAAACATGGTATACAGAACGAATACCAAACAACAGTAGAACAGACTTATCAGTGAGTCTGATGTTTGGTGAAACACAGCACAGGTTCTCCAATGAATTTGGAAGAATTTCGGCATAAAGCAAGGGATGCCCACTTGATTCGTCCTATGCATAGACTATTTAGAAAATTTCATCATGCAAGTGGAATGAAGTGAGCAATTTTTCTTACTACCTTTGGCAAACATCTGGCTATCCTAATCTATGCAGATGATATCACTCTTTTCTCAAGGATTATCAACTCTTTTAAACACTTAGTTCATATTAATAAAGGATTTTTATGAAAAAGAAGCTTATTGGTAAATATTGGGTAATTTGGATCCATGATAGTCAACACCAAGTAGCCAGAATGTGAGCTCTCTCAAATTCTTAGGCATCAACATCCTCACCAACCATGCATAGAATGTTGGTTTAAAGTGGCTTGGGAAAGCAACCATCTCTTTGAATCCAAATGCAATCGCAACAATCATCAAAGGTGGCAGGCAACGGTCAGACAGTTCAATGCACTGGTAATCTGAGTTTTGTTATATGGGGGAGGAAGTATACCCCCTTGTAGATGGAATGAATCGAGAAGGTACAAAGGATGTTTCTGTGACGGAACATTGGGGTCAAGGCAACCACACCACATTAAATTAAAGGTTCTGATGAGAGTCCACTATTATGTGCTTAAACTGAAGGACATGGAAGCACATCACCTACCAATCCAGTCTTTAAATTCTAACAAAAAAAACAGAGACAAATAAAAGCAAATTTTTCTTTTCTAGCTAACTACAGACAAGCCACACGAAATGGTTTATGATTCAGAATGTGGCAACATTAAATTAGAACTTACTGATGATACGGGAATTGGCATATATCAAATCATGCATTATTGATGTGCTCACGTCTAAATGTGAATAAGGATGCCAAGAACAGAAAAATTGCATAAGACTCGCATAAATCCCACAAGTGAAGAAAACAACAAGGAAATGATGAGAGACACACAATCGCATCCTCTCACCACCATGATGTTCAATACGAGAAGACCAATCACCCTCCTCTGCAGTCATAGCCATGAGCATGACATCAAGAATGGAGCTTGATAGGACTACGTAGAGCATGAGATCAAGGATGACGAGCATCTTACACTACCATCTAAAGCATACATGACCAAATGCTTCCCACTATCAATTACTGCAGGCACCAACCTCCCACAACTTCACCAAGTTGGAGACAGCTATGTGTGCTCTCTCCTTTGGCATAGGAATGATAATAAGAAAACACATGTGCTCTCTCCTTAACCATAGGAATATTAAGGGTGGTTGGTGATATATGTGCTCTCTCCTTGAGCATTTGAACGATCATAAGAAAACCCATAAGACACTTATTGTTACACCTCTGCACCAGCAAAGGTGTTTTCCTCTAATACTCTTTCTGACTCCCATAGGTCATAGATCGAAGTTTGAAACCATTCACACTGCATCAGTAGTCAAAATTGGGAAAATACAAAGGGTGATAGGCTAAACTGATATTCACACACTCATGCACATTGAAAATGGAAATCAGGGGTTGGCAAAAAAAGAGAAAATGCAAACCATCTTGCCTCAACATATCAGGTACCAGAAACAGATGAACATGTCACTTTGGAATGCTTCACACATGAGGACATTAGAAATGAAGGTCAAGAGCTCTTACAAATGTTAGCTCAGCTTTGAAGAACCCCAGACAAGGATGCATCCTTGCCTACAATATTAGGAACGCTCTTTGCTCTTCTACTTCACCACAGAAACATATTCATGGAAGACAAACAGTGAAATTCAGAAACAAAGTTGCCATTTCAGATTTTTCTTTTCTTTTCTATCTACCATTTAAAGATTCCCCACCTGCACAGCTAGGAAGAGTCCTTTATGATGATTGTTCAGTGTCTTGGATCATGTTGGTTCCCCGTGGATGTTAATACACCACTGTCATCACGCCCCAATTGTACCATATATGTAAGGTGTCACTAATACCATAAGGTAAAGCTTTGACTCCCTAGGAAAAAACCCCAATAAATATTGCAACTAATGATGCTCAAAGTTGTGAAATATCAACCAAATGATTTTTGCAATTGGGCACATATGCATTTTTGTATGCCATTCTACTCAAATACTATATAGAAAAAGTGTGTGTTTTCCATCTATAAGTTGTTGGCATTTTGTTTTGAAGTCATTGCCAAAAGATAAAAATCGCCCACTAATGTATGTGTCATCAACACTTTCACATAGAATTGGAATATGGTATTACCATCCCATCTCCAACAAGGTGCAGTGCATCATTATCATCTCTCTCTGTCTTCTCTCATCATAGCTAGAATTTCTTGGTGTCCACCAATTCATCCCTTGAACATTCCCATATACAACAAGATGATTGACTCACCTATGCATTCGTTTGCGTATGCTGCCCTCAGGTGTTTGTCCGAGAGCTACCCACTTCTTCTCCATGGTACCCAAAAGCTGCCGCAAACATTACACAATAAAAGCAAGGAGGAAAACATTGCAATAAATAAATAATAAAAAATAGAGGAGATTTACAATACAAGAAAAGACTAGAGAAGAAGAAGAATACCTCACCTTGTCTACAAGGTGCTGTGTTATGACGCTCATATTCCATTGAGTACTCCAAGCACTGCGCAATATACCTTTACCTTGAAGAGCGTTCTCTACGGCTTCGTCGCTTGCTCTCTTCCAGATTTGGAAGAGGGTCTGAGGGGGTGGAGCAGCAGCACCAGAAGCGTCAAGAGCAGGAGGAGGAGGTGTCAAGCCCCACGCCCATCTACTGCCTCTCACAGGAAATACAACCACTCGTCGCGCCGCCATCTCTGCAGAAGCACGGATCTGTCTGTGTGTGTGTGTGTGTGTGTGTGTGTGTGTGTAGATTTATGGAGTGAAAGAAATATGTATGTGTGTATGGAATGGAGAAGGAATGTTATGGTGGGAGGAGGAGGCCCAATGTATTATGACAACCAGCTCTTTCTTGTGTATGATGAGACCAAAGGCGAAACATTTTTCCGTCGTCTAGAAGAATTCAGTAGTGATTCCCACCCTAGCGGGATTCTTACGATTTTTTAACAATCGAGTGTCACATTGTGATTGTGATCGTGATGGTGATCATGATTGTGATGGTGATGGTGATCGTGATGGTGATCGTGATTCTGATTTTGATTGTGTGAGACACGTGAGTCTGCATTTGGTCTCGATTGATTGGCTACAATGTGTGGAATGCAAACTCAAATGTGGTGCTTGAATGCATATCAAAATGTCATACTTAGATTCGCCATGCTATATATGTGTTCACACTCACAACCATAGATAGTTATTGTTCAATATTTCATTGAGAAGGTGGGTGTAAAAAATGGGGAAGACAATGATTAAGGCATCATGATCACAATTACTTAAATGGGAGTATTCCACTTAAAATTCTTTGTTCTTCATGTGCCCAACACTTGGTTGTGTCATGCCATGAAGTGCTCTCCTTGTTTTTATAGGTACCATCATCTAGCTAAGAACACTGTAAATCTTTGCAAAAAAAGTCATTCCTGTCTTCTCAAATCTTATGTGTTGTTTTATCACTTGTTTTGTTTGGGGGTCAAAGAGGTAGGAGATGTCGTTGAGGCTTGATCTCAAATCATTTTGGTGTTTGCTAAAGTGTGAGAATTCTTACACATCCCACCCAACTATGGATTTTTTGGCAACAATTACAAATATAACATTGATACAAGGTACTTTACCTATACAAATCAAAGAGCAACCATGGATTGTGCTAGGATTGTTGAATAGTTAATGATAAGTAGATGATGGACGTGGAATTAGAGTAAACCCAATTAAAAGCAATGGGAGCATAGACATTGAGAGCGAGAAATTATGTAGGCAAGAAAGATGATACTCTATTCAACAACAATAAAAACATTACAAGGTGTATAAGTATTAGGGTTAGCTTAACCCTTACATATGCAACCATTAGCATGCGTACTCTATAATTCAACACTCTTCCGTAATGGGCATGTACTATGTAACCAACTCAAGTAGTTAGCATTGGAATCAACTTCAAACCCATTTTGGTACGCAAAGATTTGAATCAATCTGTTGGAAGAATTTGGTCATGGTTTCAAGTATATTGTCAAGTGTCAAAATCTTGTCGATGACAATTTTCTGCTTGGTGACACATTCTTGAATAGTGATATTAGATTTTTATATGTTCAAATGCCAAAGGATGGATTGGAATTTTCACTAAAGAGATAGCAAACTGGTTATCAAATATAAGGTAAAGGCTAAGTTTGGGACAATTTGTTGAAATGTGCCAACTAGTTGACTAAGCTATAGTGCTCCCTTAGTTGTGTTGGATGCAATTACATAACCAGCTTTAGTTGTCGAGGTCATTGTGCATTCTTGAAAATTTGATCTTCGTGAGATTGCTCCGCTTACAAATTGGAAGAAATAGCTAGAGGTTGATTTCCAATTGTCTAGGCATCCTACATAGCCCGAATTTGTAATATTCGCTAAGTGGGTTAAGTCTTTTTGCAAATAAGATATGTAATGAAAAGTTTCATTCCATTGTAGTGTTCTAAGGTGGGTTCAACTAGAGAGTTTGTCTTGCTTGAATCTAATGCTTAAGTCTTGTTAACACCGGGTCATTTGAAACAGGTAATATGTCGCATTCTCTTTTTCATATCTTAGCGAGATGTTAAAAAATGCCTTATTTAAGCAAAATTTCAAAAAGGCTTGACGCATGTGTATGTGGTTTATGAAAACATAGCAAAAAATAGAACTAACTAATATCACGTCAACAAAATCATCCGACGTATATTGTATCTACCATGTTTTTGTCCAAATCTTAGACAGGGGTGTATTTGTCAATGCAAGTATAATAGTAACACGAGTCCTTGTGCATATTCTAAAAAGCATACCCCATTGGATAAGTGACTTCTTCTAATTATGTGTGTATATTTATATATAATATATCTTAAAGCAAATTGTGAACCTTGCAATTAAGAGATACTACTATGTCAAGAGAAAATTTCTATTGACACGTGATACATGACACTGTTCCATATAGGTTCCTTTTGTGTTTGTTTATTTTTTATTATTTTTTGTTGCTCATTGCTTTACTTTTCATCATATGGAGATGGAGGGAGATTAGGATTCAATGGAGAGAGCTTGATTATTTTATTATCATTTTGGGAGATCAAACATGGCCTATTGGATAAAAAATGAAACGTTTTTACTTAGTATGAAGGGAATTGAGTAATGATTCTTAATGTCCAAAAATTTCTATACATGGGTTTCATATATCAAGTAACTTGCAATGGCCAATTTATTGAATGAAATAAATAGCACTTACAACGTAAGTTGAGAGAGATAAAACTTCAAAGATAGGAAAGAGAGAGTGATATTAGGGTTGACCCTTGGGGAGAGTTGTTAGGGCTAAGAGGGAGGTGGAGAGCGAGAGAGAGATTCAACTTGAATAGGAAAGGGAGTGAGAGGCTAATTATAATTTTCTAAGTCTCGTGTGTAGTTAAGAAAACATTATTGACGTCAAAAGAGACCAATTTAAAGACTTTAATTTATAGGCCTAAAATTTCAAACCTCGTAATCCTTGAGTAGGTTTCGATAAACTTTGTTTTTGTATCTTTATTCACTTATGTTTCTCGACTAGGAAAATAGTTTTTTGCTACCTCTTTGCTCATGTCAAGTAAGATGGAGATGTATTCGTGCATTGCCCTTGAAGTTTGATGACATGGTCACAACTTTGACCATTAGAGAGAGAGAGAGAGAGCTAAAGAAGTCTATTAACAAGGTAAAACATAAAAACAACGTTGGTCTACAAAATTGAGAAATTGATAATAGGTCTTGGACAATGTGTATTTAATACATGCCAACACACCATATCTTCTATAAACAACACGTGAGGATACAGAGGGATGATGAGATTGAGATTATAAATTAATTCAAGCATTTCATGCCATTTAACATTGACAATATCATCATTGTTTTGCTTGCTCGTGGATGCATTTGAAAATCAATGTTTGAAAGTAGTGTTTAACTCTATAAGTTTGCGTGTGTCCTTAAAGAATACAATATTGCTTTTTTTTATTTTCGAGGACACGATCTTGCTTTAGTAGCATTATTACACAATATTCTACTCATACCCCATTGACAAAAAATAAGAACCTTATTTCGGATATAATGATTCACTCACATCGACACCTCTAAATTGTATTATATCTACATTTTTCATGCACTACAAGGTTAGGCCTACACATTCACCGAGGACTTGTGGGTCTTTACACCTGTTTAGTGCATGTGTTATGCACTTGCCAATAGTATCAATTTTATATCCTATTGTTTGAACCTATAAAAATAACCCTACAATTTACTATTCTTCAGTCATGTAGGTGGGTAAATCGATCACATGAGTGAGAAATGAGCATGTTAATGCCTAGAAAAAGGTAAAATGTAGAAACAATGAGTACTAGATTATGTAACGGAAAAGGCCAAGCGCATGCTCATAACTAGAGGATAAACATGGATTAAGGGCAAATAATGCGCACGTATTGTTATTGTGTAAGATGTCCAATTGTTCAGCAAATTATTTGACAAATGCTTCCAAAGGGAATCAAGGTGGAATTGTTATCAATATCCATGCACCTTCAACAAATTGAGTCAAGTATGTGAGATCTAGTTGACCACAATAGTAAAACAAGTGAAAATATATGAGATCTAGATGGTGAGAACGAAGTTTGGAAATGCACGATGAACAAGGGCAACGCAACCTATGTGTACTTGACGTCAAAAAGAGTTCATCCATCCAATGAAGTCTCAGACAAATGGTAGAAACCCTTTTAAAACATCTTATTAATAGTCGATTCCACACCGTTGGCTTCATGCCTAATCAAACACACTAGATGACATTTTGCTTTAGGAGTAGAGTCCCATAAAATTGTGTAGTCTTCTTTCATGCAGTGGCATCTAGTGAATTTAAGAGATATGTATGAAGTATATAATAGAGAGGTGAGAAAATTAGGTTTCAAATCCAAAGACATAATGCTTATAGTGTTAACAACTTACCACTAAGGTAAAGCTAATTACGATCAATTATAAGAGAGAGAGGGGTCATGGCTTCAACCCCTACATTCCGAAAATCTGGTTTCCAACCCAAGACATAATGCTGGTAGTAGTATTCCGATTAGAGAGAGAGAGAGAGAGAGAGAGAGAGAGAGAGAGGTTGGTTCCATGTGTGTGAAGGAAGAAGAAACACACACACACACACACACACATTCAAAATGTCTTTGGGAGGCATTCTTTGACAACCCAAAACTAAAAGCCAACCTTCCCCAACTCCTCAGTCAGTCAGTCAGTCAGTCAGTCTCGGTCAGAGAAGAGCTCTCAGAGCTCTCCAAAACTCAGGTAACACCTCTCTTCTCATGTTTACAGAAGATTTAGGGTTTCCAACTTAAAGAGAGAGCGAGAGAGAGAGAGAGAGAGAGAGAGAGAGAGAAGAGTGTTTCTACTTCATGGCAACTTAAATTTGAGAAAGAAGAAGACGAAGAAGAAGAAGTATAGAGGATACAGGGGTAGGTCTAATATAGGGGTGGGGAAGGAAGAAGACACTTAAGAGAGAATACATCATTTTCATGGTATCCTTCAACAACACAACACGGAGTAGCCATGTCAGGCATGATTCATCATCATCATCATCATCATGGTTATCTTCCTCTTCATCATCATCTTCTTCTTCTTGGTGTTGCAATTCTGATTCTCATCACCCATGATGGTTTCTCCAAGAAGACTAGCAGTAGTGCATATTGTTATGGGCAGAGCATGGGAACAGGAACAGGAACAGGAACAGGTGATGATGCCGCGTGCCTCTCGGGTCTGCGAGCCTCGATGAATTCAGGGATTGTGGCCTCTTGGTATGAACCCTACCTCAAGACCCCTTGCATTACCTCGGCCCTCATAAACCTCACGGGGATCACGTGCAACGACAATCGAGTCTACTCCATAACACTCAATTCCTCCAATCTCGTCGGAACCATCCCTTCTAGCCTCTCCAATTGCACCCTACTGGCTAGCCTCGACCTCTCGTCCAATCACCTCTCAGGACCCATACCCGCCAGCATTGGTAACCTCACCTACCTCATTGCCCTCAACTTTTCGGGAAATCGCATCTCCGGTCCCATCCCCGTTGAGCTCGCGCGCTGCACCTATCTCAACTTCATCGATTTGCATAGGAACAAGCTTTCTGGAATGATTCCGGGACAAATCGGTATACTCCAACGGCTCAAAGTGTTTGATGTCTCGGATAATGATTTGTCCGGGCCCATCCCGGCTACATTATCTAACACATCGACTGGCGCTCCCCGCTTCAATGCGAGCTCATTTGTCGGCAATCCGGACCTTTATGGCTACCCTCTGCCCCCTGAGAGTAGCCATGGCCTCTCGGTGCTCACTATTGTAGGCATCGGGCTCGCCAGTGGCCTCATTAGCTTGATTGTGAGCTTTAGTGCCGTTTGCTTGTGGCTGCGTGTCAGGGAACAAGGCTTCGTGGCTCAAGAGGGCAAGATTTCGCAACTCATGTCGGAATCCTAAGGCACATTAGATTTTGCCCACCAATTTCATGTTTGGCAACAAACCAAAGTTTAAAAAAACCTCGGATTCGAAAGGTATATGATATTGGCATTGAAAACAATATATATTGCACATGTTGAGTTGATCGATCGATGTTTTTTTCGTGTAAGGAAATTATGAGCATGTCTTTGGAGAAGTAGCAACGGAAATTGAAAAGAGGAAAGGTGCATCAATTAATGCTTCATATCTTATGACATATTTTTGATTGCTGGAATTCAATGTGAGTTTGAGATATATCTCGTATTTTTATCTGTTTGTATGAGCTTAGCTCAGCTGTTGTTGTCTTGGAAGGACATTTATTTTGTGCACCATTATGAAAAGGAATTATGGCAATCAAATCCTTCCTCCATTTTAGAAAACACAGCCCTTATTTCTTATATGTTGTAATGATATCTTTGAAGTACATTTTTTTTTTTACTGTGTGAAAAGAACAAGTCATTTAAGTAATTTATTTGGAGTATGTAATGTGGAATATTGAATCAATTACATTCGCGTATATATGTTGATCCGAGGCATGATTAAGCAACATATGATTCGTTGAGTCGGACAAATACCTTATGAATATTCGAATAATTGTCTTGAGTAGAGAGTGTGGGAAGGAAGACTTGCCCAAGAGGATGCATCAAGCTAAGTGTCCATGGAATTTAGAGTAAGACTTAGTGTCAATGGAAATGCCTAAGTGATGAAGGCGGTGAAAATAAATCAAAACTTCCAAGAGTTAATCCTTTGCTAGGTAGTCGGTCAAGACCTTCATAGAAGTTTTGCACACCAATGTTACACCATTGGTGTGAGGTCTTCATATTGGCATTAAATCCTCATGTTATGGTGTTAGTTATGCTCATATGGTCATATCGTATTTATCTTCTCTACTAGTGTTTGACTTTCATGATTTACTTCACCTTATAATTGAAGGAGGAGGTTTAGTATAGAATCTACACATGTTTCTTGAGGTGCTCCTATCTTACGCGTCTTTCTTGGTAGAAGATCGTTGGTAGTGAGATATCTTTTAGAGGGCAAATAGAAGTTGCAAGGTAAAGATAAATGGGAATTTTGGTAGGATTATTTTGTGGTCACTTTAGGAGGTCCTTACAACTAGCAAACATAAAATGATTTATCTCCAAAAAGTAAGGAAGACAAGCATAAAAAAGTTGAAATATTTTGCCACTTCTCTATCTCTTCAAGTCCCCTGTTTCTATCTATTCCCATCCCCCAAACTTTAGCATGTCAGTGCGCACACATGAATTAAACCGTACACATGTGTGTAATAATAAATACCAACATTGACCATATATAATTTCATCAACTTTTCATCAACATCGAACACACTACCACTCACATTAACATACATTTATACATGTATGAGAATAACATTAGGGAAATATATTTGCATTTGTACATGTGCGCATTAACAAAAATATGTACATTGACCATATAATTTGTCGACAAAATTTCATCAATAGCTATCTTCCTTTGTCACGTAGACTACTAATAATCTATTAAAAACATGTAAAAATCAAGGTAAAGTTAGACAACCATAACGAAGGTCCACAAGCTAAATAAAGATTGATACATTTGGGTTCCGAATATTAAATAGGGAAGGTGATCTCGGCAACGCATGCTTGCGTTAGGTAGTTCTTTGATAATGATGTGAAATCTGCATCGTTAGATCATTATCTAGTGAAAGCATGGGAATCGTATCCCCCGTGATTTCTAATCGGCTATTGTATTTGCCAATCAGACCCATAATTTTGAACTTGGGCTATCTACATCTAACCTGACCATTTTTTCTAACCCGGATCTACATCTAACCCAACCCATGCATACTTTCTAACCCGGCCATTTTGCATCTAACTTGCCCTCAATTCTAAACCGACAATAAGTTCTAACCTGACCGCAATTTACATCTAACCCGATTATAATTATGGCTAAACCTCCGAAAACTGGGTTGGACTACTCGAAATTTCAAAGTCTGAACCTGCAAGGAAATCTATGAAACCTGATTACTAGTCAACTACTTGTAGCTGCAATTGAGAGAACTACTCAGAACTTTTGTTATCTTGTATGTATTTCCTTTTTATTGCAGCAAATACCTAATATGTGGTATGTATTTGCTTTTATTCTATTTGCGAAGTCTTTTTATTTGATTTTGTGGCTGAGAGAGGGAGAGATGCTTATATAAATTCTGTTTTTATTTTTTGTTTGATTTTGTTGTATGAACATTACATATAATCCACTGAATTTCATATTCATTAAATGTAATCCACTATTCTCAAATTGCTCAACGTTTGGTACACAAAAACACATTGGTTTCATTACTGTAACAAAATACAGCTTAGACCATTTGATAATGCTTGTTTTTTATTTATTGGTAGCATAGATGGCCTCTAGATCCTCAATTTTCGTTGAGAGGGATCAAGATTGTGGTGAAAATAGGGCCGGCCAAGGCAAGGTATTTCTGTACATGTTCGATTGCGTTTCCTTATCTAGACCTTTTCTGTAATTATTCCATCAATTATTTTTCAGCATTCCACAATGTATTTCTTTCTATTCTTCTAACGCGTGCATCCAAACTTCTTCTCTTTTAAATGCTAGCATGTATTTTGTAATAAGGGGTTTCATAAGTAAGAGAACGAGAAAGATGGAGATATCACTATTAATGGAGATCATTACGAGCATGTCTTTCCCAAAGGTAGAGAGGTCTGAGTTAGACAATTCCCATTAGGATGGTAACAAACACTCGAGAAAAGATGATATTACATCCCGTGAACATACTCATCAACTAGAAGTTTCTTCGAGTTCAACAAGTATTTATTGTTAGTTCCTTGTATTCTGACGATTTTGATATATACTTTTATCCTTGCGATTTTGATATTACATTTCAGATAATGAACTATGATTTTGAATTATATTACATTTGGAACTATGATGAATAATGAATTCATACAACAATTCTGTAGACTGGAGTTGAAAATTTATGATTCAACAAAAGAGAAGTGGATGGAGAAGATACAAGCAAAGATTGCGAAAAGGTACGAAGCTTATATGTAAGTATGTATTGTATATCCTTAATATCATGGACGTATATAATATCACGAACAGTATTTGTATTATAGGGCTCATCAGTTGCAAGGACGAGAAGATGACGGGAATAATTCAAGCGAAATTCAAAACGATCCATGGTCGTTTCATCAGTCGAGTTCAAGAAGAGTAAAAATTCTGACTAAACGGAAAGAGGTGGACCAAAACCAATGTGGTGATTTAGTCTGATGCAGATGATGATCAAGATAACTTAGGATCTGTTCGCATCGGCTATGGGAATGTATTGAGATGATCTAATATGAAAAGTGGAAAGAGATGCACAAGGTATGGCTTGTATTAAGCCATATGTTGAGATGCCTGTTTAATTGATGCAAATGTGCATTTGGATTTATTGAATTGTGAGTAAGTTCCAAATTGCATGTAGAAGGTTGATTCTTTCTTGCTGCTCTTGTGAATCAGAATTAAAGACGTTATGCACACTGGAGAGATGGCAAGAACATGGACGATGAACCTTTTCTACATGTGGCTGGAATATATGCACCTGCAAACCATATCAGATAAGTTTTCGATTGTAGATCCTTTATGGGTCCAATTGTATGTGCACAACATTATGGTGGAGACCATACTTAGACTTGTGCCATTGGATAGGTATTTGGCTTTCATGCTGAATATTGGGTTCTTAGGATCAAAATCATGAATACTCCCAATGGGCTGAATGCAAATAAAGTAATGAAAGGGAAAGTATTCATGGATTTTTGAGTATGCAATTATGTGTAAAACACTCTTTGAGCCAACATTAAAGATCAAAAGATTATATTCGAAAACAAACATCAAGCGATCCACATACCAACACAACCCAGTGTTATTGATTGTGGCCATTATATGCGACATTGTATTCTAATGCTCATCGAGGAGTTCATACAAGGTTTGGAATCAACAAATTTTGCATGCGTCTTCCAACTTCGTATTTCAATATATTCAAAGATCACCTCTTAAACGGCTTCTAAGATTAGGGATCAGATCCATGGTACAAGGCACAAAGACGTGGAGTTGGTATGGCTCAATGGGAACGCCATGTTTTGGGGCCACCATAAGTCATAGTTTTTGTATATTCAGCTTCTATAAGGGGTACAAGTTGTATATATGTAAATGTTTATGTGTATGTACATGAAATTGAGGTATGATGAATCACACTCGTATGCTATTGCATCATTTCTTGCCACTACATTCATTTTCACATGTTCGTATATTGCATCATCCATTCGCATTTTTGTTGCATGATCTACAAATGGAAAAAAGCCACACATCGTTGGCAAATGTCTTTCTATTATCATTCGAATTCCAAGGATATGTTTACATTTACTTGGAATATCTTGACAATCACAATAAGATCATTGAATTAAGACATGTTGGGGAAGCACAAGACAATACCACTATTCCACACGGAAGCTAATAAATCTTTTCTCCACTTGTGTTTTAAAATATAAGATCACAATGAAACCAAACTAATATGGACAACAATTCAACAAGAAACTCCACATTGAAACACTAACAAACAAATGACCAAAGAGACCCGAGATTTTCGTGGAAGACCCCAATGTGGGGAAAAACCACGGGACCGTTCACAACGGCACCAACACTCCACTAATAATCAATAATCTAGTGGGTACAACAGGTTTTCATTTCTAGTTTGAAACTAGAGGCTTTACAATCTTCAAGGTAAGTCCTTGGATCAACAAATCTCTACAAATCATCACATATAGTGGCAAATTTCAAAAATTCTAATTAAAGTAGAATCGATGAAGATAGAGAGATCAAAACAATAATCCAACAGTTGGATTTGAAGAAGATAGTATCAGTAGCAACCCATCAAACTTTAGAGACGATCGGTGGTCATTTGGTCATCGATCGGGGCAAGAATAGTAGCTAGCTACTCTATTTCTATCTTCTATCTCTTTCTCTTTCTTTCTTGCTCCATGTTCTTTTTAGTATATTCTCAAAAACAGAAATAGTAATAATACGGGTTATGTTTCTAGAAAACCCCTTATTACCCTTACGAAGAAATTTTGTTTGGGCCGTTTTCATACATAAAGTTGAACCCATTACGATATACATATCCACATACTAATGTGGGAAAGCATAGACCCAATTAAATATTTGGACCTCTTCCTCCATGTAGGAGGGAACAACCCAACAAGACATTGTACCATAGAGTTGGAGTTTTCATGCTGAAAATTCAAAAAAAAATCTTGCTTCAACCACAATTTGGAATGTATTATTATCAACCACAACTCTCTAATATCATCCTTGCCTCTTTCAATCTTAAATTTGATCCTTATAATTTGTACGAGGTTGGAATCTATCTCTCTCACAAACCTTTTGCTTTTGCATATATCATTCTATTGCAATACCTCCAATGCAAGTACAAGATACATTGATTAAAGCATACATTAAATCAATAATTGACCGATTAATTGTTACTCTGAAGGTTGTGTATTTAATAAATTGCAAATGTCTCTCCACAAGGTTAGTGGTGTCTAGATATGCAATAATCTACAAAGCTTTGGCTATAGATTTCTCCACACACAATGCATTCTAGACCATCCTCCTTCAATATATACTCAGTGTCCAGATAGATTAGTATTCAGAACCTAGAGCCAGACCGGCGAACCAGATCGTACTCCGGAATAGTGTGAACCAGTACGGCGTTGGAGGCCTATGGTCCCAGCCTAGTACGTAGGCATATTCCTTGGAGTTAGTGTTAGTCGTTCGTATGAGCATTGAAGTACATGTCAGTACTTCTGTCAGTCCTTATATGGACTTGTATGAAAGTCTTACTGAGCGCATTGTATGTACAGATCATTATTGTTTTAGTTGAGTTTGGTTCTGCTCTCTCTCTCTCTCTCTCTCTCTCTCTCTCTCTCTCTCTCCTGTGTATGTGTGTTTAAGGTTTCCATTAAACCTCCATCTCTATTTTCTATTGTCTGTTGTTATCCGGACGAGCCAGTTGTCTTGGCTTCTGCACATAATTCTTTACAAACATTCGACCAAAATGTTCGTCCCTCTTGCTCTGATACCAATTTGATGAGGATACTACCGGCCACAACCGGTTGTCACATGTGCAAATGTGGGTACAAAGATCGAAATGACAGAAATAAACTAAAGTACAGAGACACAAGTATTTTATGTGGAAAATCCTAAAATGGAAAAGCCATGGGAGTCCACAAGCTCCAAAATGTCACTATATGCAGGAGGAATACAAATAAGAAACTCGAAGGCAACTACCTTGAGTTCTTCTTTGTCAAACGACCGTTACAACAGAGTTACTACTCTCTCTCACACTCTCCTACACACTCTCAGTTACCAAGGCAACGACCAACAACAACTATATGTCCCTTAATATTAATGATTCGCCCTAGTTGTATATATACTTAAACATTGTATGGGCTATCTACAAATATAGCCTATAGTAGGCACATCAGAACATATTTACAGATATGTCCTCTTCCGGATTCATCTCCGGATCCAACCAGATGCCATCCGACCGATCCAGCTCTGGGTCGGAGCCATCTGGTTCGGCTCGTACTCATCCCATCTAGTGCTCACTCTTCATTGGATCAAATTGATCTGGGTCACTCTCCTTCATCCGGTTGGTTCCTGGGACTTCAGTTTGGCTCATGCTTTCCTTCCCATCCGGAGGGACCTATTTCCTAACACTGAGGGTATTCGATTGCCTTCCCTATGTGCATATAACTAAGGACCAGAGGGGGAAACTTGATCCCAAGAGCCGACTATGTCTATTTCTCGGTTACCGTGAAGACGAATTCGGCTACCAGTGTTACTCGTAGGAGTGTACGGGGTAGTGTAAGGGTCAAACGTGATAAAGGGTTTGTGGTATATGTGTAATGTATATGAGTGTGAGTGTGAGTAAGGATAAATGTGTATAAACACATGCACAATTATGTGCATGTGTACAAGAATGTAATGGTCTTTTTTGTAACAGTCATATTATGTGTTATACAAACCCCCTATGGGGCATAGAATGGAATATAAAACTTTTCCCTCTCATTTCTCTATCTCATTGTTTCTCTTTGCCCCCCCCCCTCCCCCTCTCTCCCCCTCACGTGTAAACCCCTTGGCAGGGAGGGTCAAGCTGTTATTGGCTCCACCCCCCACCCAAAAACAACTGGTTATGGGACTTGATCGGCAAGAAGGTTATCAGGAGCTGGGACATAGTATTCATGGAAGAAAAAACTATTGCCGATTGGGAGATGGAGTGATCACCATCCCAACCGACTGGAAGAGAATTACTAGATGAGATACACACTCAATCGGCCGAAAGCCGAATGGTAGCCGAAGAGCTAAGTGGACCGGTTGGATTCGGACGAGGAGTTGGCAAAAGAGAGTGAGACAGAGCCGACCGATGAGAACCAAGATAGGAGATACCCTCTGAGAAATAGAAAGCCCCCCCCTGTCATGGCTATATTTGTAAATAGTCATAAAGTCATATAAGTATAAATATGACTTAGGGCAATCAATTTAGGTGTTAATTGTCATTATTGTTATATAGAGTGTAGAGAGACAGAGAGAGAAAAATAGAAGGTATTTTCTGTTGTAACCGCCGGTTGGTGAAGGTACAGAGCTCGAGGTTGTTGCCTCTGAATCTCTCGTTGTAACCTTTTCTTCTCATAGTGATAGTTTGGAGTCTATAGGCTCCCGTGGTTTTTTCCCCATTAGGGTTTTCCACGTAAACATCCGGGTGTTGTCTCATACTCTATAAGTGCATTAATCTTATTTCTATTTTCTGCTTTCTTCCATTGAGTGATTGAGACTCAGTTGTGGCCAAGCGCTATTCCGCACAAACTGGTATCAGAGCGAAGTTGTAAACTTCAAACAAAGAAAGAAAAATGGAAGAATCATTCGATAGCATGTTCAAGCTCACCAACTCCAACTACCCAGTGTGGAAGTCGAAGATGAGGGACATGCTAATGGTTAAAGATCACTGGTTGCTGATATAGTTTGGGGACAAGAAACCAGACAAGATTGATGCCACGACGTGAGAGGTAATGCATACGAAGGCGACAATATACATCAAAATGAGCCTATACAACAACTTTAATGAAGAAAGTAAGGCTCATGTGCTATGGGAGAAAATCGGTACCATGTTGGAGAGTAAAAACGTCGTAAACCAGGTTTCGGTATTCCGGAAGGTAGTGAGACTCTGGTACCAGATGAATCCAGCATGGCGGAGCACATGAATGCATTCCAAGGGCTCATAAATCAATCAACCTCGTTGGAAGTACCTCTAGCAGACGAGGTTCTTGTGTTGTTCCTACTCAGTTCCCTCCCGGATAGTTGGGAGACGCTAGTTGTCACTTTGAGCAACATCGAGCTTGAAGGATAATAGTTATCCCTAGCAAGGTTGAAATCAAGCTTGTTGGATGAAGAAGCTCGCCGAAAGGACTGGGAATCTGGAACCGATCGGAAGGCCCTGGTCATGGAAGATGACTGTAACCGGGGAAGATGCCGTAGCGACGTTAATCGGGTGCAAGTTGCTGCTAAAGGATGTCTGACACGTTCCGGAGGTTCGGTTGAACCTGATATCGGCCGGTCGGCTAGATGATGAAGGCTACACGGGTAGCATCCGGAACAGAGTCATGAAGTTTTGTAAAGGAAGCCTGATCGTGGCCCGAGCCCAGAAGATCAACACATTGTACCTGATGCATGCCTGAATCTGTCGAGAGGAACTGAACGTGGCATTCGAAAATGCCGATGAGTTGTGGCACAAGAGGTTGTGGCACATGAGCCAGAAAGGGATACGTAAACTTGCCAAGGATAACCTCATTCCGGAGGTGAAAGACGTGTAGCTTGAGAGATACACCGATTGCTTGGTCGGCAAGCAGAACCGAACCTCTTTCCGGACAAGGCAATTGACAATAGGGAATACACCGCGGGAACTTGTGCATACCGATGTATGCCAAGTGGACACGAAGTCACATGCCGGATCACAGTACTTTGTGACGTTAATAGATGACCACAACCAGAAGCCGTGGGTATCACCGCTGAAGAGGAAGGACCAAGTATTATAAGTCTTCAAGGTATTCCACACAAGAGTGGAAAGGGAAACTGACCGAAAGCTGATGGCGGTTCGAGCGGACAACGGAGGAGAATACGGGGGGTAGTGTGAGGAGTACTACCGGTCGAAGGGAATCCGGCTCGAGTTCACCATGTTGAAGACACCGGAGCTAAACGGATTGGCCGAAAGGATGAACTCGACCGTGATGGAGAGAGTCCAGAGCATGTTGGCACATGCTAAGCTGCCCAAGAAGTTTTGGGTTGAGGCGCTAATGATAGCGACATACGTGATAAACAGATGACCTCAGCGCCCTTGGAAGGAGACTCACCGCAGAAAGTATGGATCGGTAAAGACGTGTCTTACCGGCATCTAAAGATGTTCGGTTGACTCGCCTACGTGCATGTAGCAAAGGACAAGAGAGAGAAATTGGATCTGAAGTCCCGACCATGCATATTCCTTGGATACGGCGATGATGAGTTTGGCTATCGAGTGTTGGACTTGGTCGATAAGAAGGTCTTTCGGCGTTGAGACATAGTCTTCATGGAAGACAAGACTATTGCCGACTGGGAGTCGAAGAAGAAGATAACAGACTCCTGATTGACCGACAGGTCCCATCTGGCCGAAAGTCGGATGACACTCCAAGAACCGGCCGGAGTCGGAAAAGTGACCGAACCGATCGAAGAAGAAGAAGATTTGGACACCAAAACCGGACAAGACCCCAAATAGGATTCGGATGAAGAACAGATGGAGGAACCAGTGGACGAGAACCAAGAAAGATGATACCCTTTAAGATAGAGGAGGGCCCCTCGAAGATTTCCGGATGTAGACCATGTGTTGCTGACTGACGAGGGGGAGTGTTGAGAATTTGATCCCTCCGGATGGGATCCGGATGAGATTCGCGAACCGGATTGGATGGATCCGAAAGGTATCCGGGTGATCCAGAGACATATCTGTAAATATGTTTTTGATGTGCCTATCATGGCTATATTTGTAAATAATCCTAAATTCATATAAGTCTAAATATGACTTAGGGCAACTACTATGGTAGAGTTTTTGTAGTTGTTGTCATTATTACTGTTATATAGAGACAAGGAGAGAGAGAGAGAGAGACAACGTGAGATACAGAAAGCTTTTTTGTTGTAACCGCCTATTGGCGAAGACATACAATTCGAGGTTGTTGCGTCTGAGCCTCTCTTTGTATCCTATCTGTGCCTATCTGTGCCGGAATCCGACACCTTCTTCTTCCCTTTCTCTTTGCGCGTAAGCCGTCTCCTCAGCTCCCTGCACGGGGAATGCATGGCCGAGTCTCCACTACTCGTCGGCTCTTCATCGGACTGGTCGAACCAACTCAGTCGTCCACTCTGTCCACTTAACCGAAACGAAATCGGATTCTCTTCGCGGGTCCCGATTTCAGGTTCATCCGGAGGCATCTCAGTCTTGCTGACCTCATTGTTAGAGCTCGGATTGGAGTTGAGATCCGGAGTCGGAGGCAAGTACCAGGACGCGGACTCATCAAACACAACGTCGCGGCTCACACGCGCTTGTTTGGTGCGCGGGTTATAACACTTATAACCCTTCTGCTCGTCCGAGTAACCGACCAAGATACATATCTCGGCCTTTGCATCTAGCTTCCTCCGTTTCTCCTTCGGCACATGCACATACGCAATGCTACCGAACACTCGTAAGTGTCGCAAGTTCGGCTTCGCTCTGAAATATAGCTCGTGCGCCGACACTTTTTCTCCGATCCGATTCTAGATGTATACCGCGGTTCGTACCACCTCGGCCCAATAGAACTTGGGCAAGCTCTTTTCTTCTAGCATTGCCTGTGCCGCTTCCACAACCGACTGATTTTTCCTCTCGGCCACACCGTTTTGCTCTGGCGTGTATCTACAACTGAATTCGTGTCGAATTCCCATATGTTGTAGATAACCGTTGAATTGACCGGAAAAGTATTCTTTTCCGCCATCCGACCGCAGGCACCTGATCTTTCTTCCTATTTCCGTTTCCACGAACCCTTTGAGGTCCCGGAAATAGTCGAAGACTTCGCTCTTCCTCTCAATGAGGTAGATTCACGTGTGCCGCGTGTAGTTGTCGATGAAGGAGACGAAATATCGGCTCCCGCCAAGACTAACGTTTTGTGCTGCCCCCCACACATCGGAGTGTACCAAGTCGAGTTTGTTTTGGCTCCGGTTATGCTCATTGGGGAAAGGAATTCAGTGTTGCTTCCCAAGATGGCAGGCTTCACAAATTTGTGCCTTCCGGCCACTAAATTTGGGCAATCCGAACACCACTTGTTTCGATTGCAAATCTTGAAGCCGCTGCTAGTTGACGTGGCCTATCCACTTGTGCCATAAGTCGATGTCCGACTCGACTTTTTGTCCATTCGCGAACATTGCGGTGCCACCGTCAGTAGAGTCGAGGATGAACATCCTCCCATCTCTGCGCCCTTGCGCAATAACACGGCCTTCTTCCTCAATGAAGCACCTGAGGTGTGTAAACCGGACCTCCATCCCTTGGCTGACAATCTGTCCGACCAACACCAAGTTCTTCGTGATTGTCGAAATGTGTAGCACGTTCATGAGTTTCCCTTTCTGCTCGACATGGCTCAGGTGAACTTCTCCAACATTCGCGATCAGATGCGGAGTGTCATCTCCGAATGCAACTACTCCCGGTTGCATCGGTTTTTCTAGGTACGAGAACCACTCCTTATGGCTCGTCATGTGATTTGACGCGCTGGAGTCGACGTACCACACCTCGTTCGATTTCGGGGTGGTCTGCTTCATTGAGTTTGTTTCGTGTCTCGGCACGAAGGCAGACCCTTTTCCGATTTTTCTGGATCCTTCGGCGTAGTGCGATAGCTGCCAGTTTCCTTTGTCGGTATGTCTGGAACCAGATCCGGAACCAGTCCTCTCCGACTCGGCACACTTTTTCTAGCACTCGCTCTCCCTGTGGCCTTTCTTGCCACAGTACCAGCGTTCCGTGGTGGGTTTCTAGTCGGGAACTGGTCGTTCCTTATGCGCAAGGCTCGGCCACAACCGAGCTTAGAATGATACACAGAAAACGGGAAATAAAACATGACACAAAGAAGAGAGGAGGTACACAGGAGGTTTACGTGGAAAACCCCAAACTAGGGGAAAAACCACGGCAGCCCACAGGCAGCAAACTATCACTATGTAAGAATGTACAATGGTGAGTTCACTGAGGCAACGACCTCGTGCTCACAGATCTTCGCCACAGGCGGCGGTTACAATAGAGGCAACGACCTCTTTCTCACTCTCTCTCTGTACAACGTTACGTACTCTCTCTCTTCTTCTTGCCCCAACAAGAAAAATGACAACAACCGCAACAAAAGTTTGCCCTAAGTCATATTTATACTAATATGACTTTTCGGCTATTTACAAATGTAGCCTCGATGGGCTCTCAGTAACATATTTACGAATATGTCTCTTCATCCGGTTCTCACCGGGTCTGTCTCCCAACAAACTCCCCCTTCACTCCGGCATGGGGTGTCTTACCAGTCCGATCCTCTTCCGGCATGCGTCCAGCTTGTCGGGTGTCAACACTTTGGTCAGCATATCTGACCCGTTTTCGGCTGTGTGGATCTTCGTCAGTTCGAACTCTTGGTCATCTACTCTTTCCCGGTTCTAGTGATACCTCCGCTGGATATGCTTCGTCCGGGAATGGTAGGCCGCATTCTTAGCAAGGTGGATGGCACTTTGACTGTCGCAATAGAGTCGGTATTCCTCTTGCCGTATACCGAGCTCTCCGATGAAGTCCTTCATCCATAAAATTTCCTTGCCGGCTTCCACAGCTGCCATGTACTCCGCCTCCGTGGTTGACAATGCAACCGTCTTCTGCAGCCTCGACTGCCACGAAACAGCTCCCCCTGCATATGTCATCACATACCCAAATGTAGACCGACTGGTATCCACATCAGCCGACATGTCCGAATCGGTGAAACCATCCAGTTGAGGTTTTCCGGAGCTGAATCAGAGACACATATTTGAAGTGCCCTTCAAATACCGGAGTATCCATTTGACCGCGTTCCAGTGCTCCTTGCCGGGATTGCTCATAAACCGGCTCACCACTCCGACTGCGTATCCTATGTCTGGTCTGGTATAAACCATTGCGTACATCAAGCTCCCGACGGCGGAGGCATATGGAATCTTCATCATATCCGCCTTCTCTGCTTTCGTCTTGGGGCTTTGCTTACCGGATAGCCTGCAGTTTGCCGGAAGTGTCGATTCAACCGGTTTTGCTTCTGACATGTTGAACCGGTGAAGCATCTTTGTCACGTACTTCTCCTATGACAGCCATAATTGCTTCTTTGACCGGTCCCGAATGATATGCATCCCCAACATCTGTCTTGCCGGACCCAAGTCTTTCATTGAGAAGGTCCGGTTGAGAGCCTTCTTCAGCATCCGTATTTTTACTTGGTCTCGTCCGACGATCAACATGTCATCCACGTACAGGAGGAGTATCAGGAAGTCCCCTCCTTCAAACTTCTTCACAAAGACGCAGTGATCGGCCTACGTCTTGTGGTACCCTTGATCGGTCATGAAGGAGTCGAACTTCCGGTACCATTGCCGGGGAGCCTGCTTCAGTCCGTACAGGCTCTTCTTCAACCGGCATACCAGGTGCTCCTTCCCTTTCTCCACAAATCTTTCCGGTTGCTGCATGTAGATCTCCTCTTTGAGGTTGCCGTGAAGGAATGCCGTCTTCACGTCCAGCTGCTCTACCTCGAGGTCCATGCTTGCCGCTATACTCAACACCGTCCAGATGGAGGTCATCTTTACTACCGGGGCAAATATCTCGTCGAAGTCCACGCCCTTCTTCTGCTGGAACCCCTTCACCACGATCCTGGCTTTGTATCTCGGGGGGTTGTCGGCATCTCCCGGTTTCAACTTGTACACCCACTTATTTTGGAGTGCCCGCTTTCCTTTCGGCAACTCAACCAATTTGTACGTATGGTTCTCATGCAGGGAATCCATCTCGTCCTGCATGGCACTTAACCATTTTCGGCTGTGGGTGTCCTTCTTCGCTTCTTCGAAGCTTTCCGGCTCTCCCTCATTGGTCAGCAGCACATGCTCTGCTTCCGGAAATCTCCGGGGGGCCCTTCTCTCTCTGAGAGGATACCTACGTCTTCGGGCTTCGGTAACCGGCTCCTCCATTTGCTCTTCATCCGAATCCGATTCGGAGTCTTGGCCGGTTCCGGTCTCAGCTTCCTCTACTTCTTCTTCTGCCGGTTCGGTATCCTCACCGTAACCGGCTGGTTCCTCGAGTGCTAACCGGTCTCTTGCCGGTTGGGTCTGCTCATCGTAGAGTCTATCCTTACCGGTCGACTCAGAGTTCATTATCTTCTTCTCTGACTCCCAGTCGGCGAGCGTCTTGTCCTCCATGAAGATAATATCTCGACTCCGGAATACCTTCTTGTCGACCGGGTCCCACACTCGGTAGCCGAACTCATCATCACCGTAACCGAGGAATATGCATGGCCGGGTCTTTGGATCTAACTTACCCCTCCGGTCCTTAGCTACATGCACGTGAGCGAGACACCCGAACACCTTCAGATGCCGGTAGGATACTTCCTTACCGGTCCACACTCTCTGTGGCGTGTCTCCGTCCAAGGGTACTGAGGGTGATCTATTTATCACGTATGTCGCCGTCGACAGTGCCTCAGCCCAAAACTTCTTGGGTAGTTTTGCATGCGCTAGCATACTCCGGACCCTCTCCATTATGGTCCGGTTCATCCTCTCGGCTAGTCCGTTTAGTTCCAGCGTCTTCGGCACGGTAAATTCGAGTCGGATTCCCTTGGAGCGACAGTACTCCTCGAACTACCCCCGGTACTCTCCTCCGTTATCTGCTCGAACCGCCTTCAGCTTCCGGCCAGTTTCTCTTTCCACTCTCGCGTGGAGCTCTTTGAAAAGGGATAACACCTGATCCTTCGTCTTCAACGATGTGGCCCACAGCTTCCGGCTGTGGTCATCTATGAAAGTCACGAAGTACTGCGCTCCGGCATGTGACTTCGTGTCTACCTGACACACATCCGTATGCACCAACTCTAGTGGTGCATTACGTCTCATCGGTGGCCTTGGTTGGAAGGAGGTCCGGTTTTGCTTACCGGCCAGACAATCAGTGCACTTCTCCAAGTGCACGTTCTTCACTGGAATGAGGTTGTCGTCTGCAAGCCTCTTCATCCCCTTCTCGCTCATGTGACACAGCCTCTTGTGCCACAGCTCACCGGTAGTGTCAGATGCCGCGTTCACTTCTCCCGGGCATAACCGGGCATTCATCAGGTACAGTGTGTTGACCTTCCGGGCCCGAGCCACAATCAAGCTCCCTTTGCTGAACTTCATGACACCGTTCCGGATGCTACCCGTGTAGCCTTCATCATCTAGCCGACCGGCTGATATAAGGTTCAAACGAACCTCCGGAACGTGTCGGACATCCTTCAGCAGCAACTTGCATCCGGTTGGTGTTGACAACCACACGTCTCCTATGCCGACAATTCGGCATGTACCTTCATTCCCCATCCGGACACAGCCGTGGTCACCGGCTGAGTAGGATGAGAAGCATTTCCGGTCCGGGGTAAGGTGGAACGACGCTCCGGAGTCGACCACCCAAGTCATCTCGTCGCCAGCAAGGTTTATCTCACTCTCCTCGGTGATGAGCATCAACTCTTCTTCACTTGCCGCGATTGCCGTCGTTCCCTTCCGGTCCGTCCCCTTCCGGTCTTTACCGTTCCGGTTCGGGGTCCGCTTCGAATCGGTACCATCGGTTTCCTTGTCTTTATGGAAATGCCGACAGTTCTTTTGGAAATGACTCGGCTTGCCGCAATAGAAGCAAGTGGGCCTCCCCCTTGACTTTGACCGTGTCCCCGACTTCTCCCGGTTCTGGGGACTATGGTTTCTATGTCTTCCACGTTCCGATTCGGTAAGGAGAGCTTTGGAGTTGGAGCTCGTATCTTTATCTTTCCGACGCGCCTCCTCATCTAGCAAGCTCGACTTTACTCTTGCTAGGGATAACCGTTTTCCTTCCGGCCCGGCGTTGCCCAAAGTGACAACCAACGTCTCCCAGCTATCCAGGAGGGAACCGAGCAGGAGTAGCGCTAGTACCTCATCGGCAAGAGGTACTTCCAATGACGTTGCCTGGTGTATCAGCCCCTGGAAGGCATTCATATGCTCCGCCATGCTGGAGCCATCTTGGTACCGGAGTCTTACTAGCTTCCGGAATACCGAAACCTGATTAACAACATTTTTGTTTTGAAACATTATGCCGATCTTCTCCCAGAGCTCATGAGCCTTGCTCTCTTCATTGAAGTTGTTGTACAGGCTCATGTTGATGAAGCACCGTATGTACGCCGTTGTCTTCATGTGCATCACCTCCCATATTGTGGCGTCGATCTTGTCTGGTCTCTTGTCCCCGAACTGAACCGGTAGCCAAAGATCTTTAACCACGAGCATGTCCCTCATCTTCGACTTCCACACTGAATAGTTTGAGCCGGTGAGGTTGAACATGCCGCCAAACGATTCATCCATTTTCTGTGTCGATTTCGCTCTGATACCACTTGTCGGGAACTGGTCGTTCCTTATGCGTAAGGCTTGGCCACAACCGAGCTTAGAATGATACACAGAAAACGGGAAATAAAGCACGACACAAAGAAGAGAGGAGGTACACATGAGGTTTACGTGGAAAACCCCAAACTAGGGGAAAAACCACGGCAGCCCATAGGCAACAAACTGTCACTATGTAAGAATGTACAATGGTGAGTTCACTGAGGCAACGACCTCATGCTCACAGATCTTCGCCACAGGCGGCGGTTACAATAGAGGCAACGACCTCTTTCTCACTCTCTCTCTGTACAACGTTACGTACTCTCTGTCTTCTTCTTGCCCCAACAAGAAAAATGACAACAACCGCAACAAAAGTTTTCCCTAAGTCATATTTATACTAATATGACTTTTCGGCTATTTACAAATGTAGCCTCGATGGGCTCTCAGTAACATATTTACGAATATGTCTCTTCATCCAGTTCATACCGGGTCTGTACCATCCGGCTCTCTGTAGCCGGGTACTCCTCATCCGGTTCATACCGGGCCTGCACCATCCGGCTCTCCGTAGCCGGGTACTCCTCATCCGGTTCATACCGGGCCTGCACCATCCGGCTCTCTGTAGCCGGGTCCTCCTCATCCGGTTTCGGCCTCGGCCGAGTTTGTTCATCGGCACTATTCTTCTCCCTTCCCATCCGGAGGGACCTGTCTCCCAACATTTCCCTTGCCGGTTCTCATCGCCTCGACTCCCCCTGTTTCCGGAGGGTCCGAAATTGCTATCAGCATCATTTCGGTGCCTCCTTCCTTGATCTCGTCGGCCGCCTCCAATGGGCACCGACTCGCCTCGTCCTCCACGTCCACGGGGCCTATCTCCCTCCGTGTACACCATCTTGCTATCGGTGTGCGTGCTCGTTGACGCACCTGCGTGGTTCTCCTCTACTAGGAGAATCGATTGTAAGTCGAAAAAGGACGGCATATTCTCCCGGGTACATACAATAGTTCGGAACGCCCCAAACTTTGACGCCAAACCCCCGAGACAAATGTGGACCTTCTCGCTTTCCTCGATGTTCACATCGATGGAAACTAAGGAGTTGCATATGTCCTTGATCTTCGAGGTATAGTCAGCCACCGACAAATTGTGTTGTCATAGGTTGTTCAAATCCTGTCGGAGCTGAAGCTTCCTGGCTGTGGTGCTCGCGGCGAAGATTTTCTTCAGATTTTCCCACGCACCCTTCGACGTTGTTGCATCCCGAGCGTAGCTTAATAGCTGTTCGCCCACAGAAGACGTGAAACAGTACAACACTCTGCTCGCCGATTGTTCCCACGCCGGGAAGTCTTTGTGTGTTGATTCGGGTGCCGCGTCATTCGCTCCTTCGACATAGCTCCAGTAACCGTGCCCAAGCAGGTACTAGTGCATCTTGTAGGACCAAGATGCGTAGTTGTTTTTGTCGAGCTGATCCGTCGGAAGCGAGCTAGCCAGTCCTCTGTCCATCAATTTTCTTGTTCTTCTTTGTTGGTTTTTCCTTCAAGCAAAGTTGACTGTAGAGGTTCTCAACCCTCGCACTCTAATACCATGAAAAGAATGGCGTGCGGAAGCAATATAGGAAACCAAACAACAGAAAACGCAGGTTTAATGGAAAGCTTAGGTTTGCACAGTACGCACGGGAGAGACAGAGAGAGAGAGAGTAAACACCAGAGCTCTATTAAAAAATAATACTCAATCTGTACATACATCGTGCTCAGTGAGCACCTTTTATACAAGCCCTGACAATGGGCTGACACAAGTACTGACAGTACTTGACTGCTCATAAATGAGCCTCGACACTTACTCCCAAAACTATTCCTTACGAGGAATATCTCTCTAACGGCCTTTTGGTTTACGCACCGATACGGCCTCTCGTTACACACCTGTTTCGGTATCTGTTTTACGCACCGGTCCGGCCTAACCGATCGGTCCCAACTGATCCGATCCTTAGCTTGCTCAACCGATCCGGCCGATGTTGAGCTTGCCTCTCAACACCTTGTATCAATCTGTATTGTACATTCATTTCGGTCTGCAGATTTCAGATGTATACGCCCATTACGGGGGAGTGTTGAATACGAGCTTCTAATGGACGTATTCACATTATCTCCTTTTGTACACACTAGGCTTAGGTTATTTATGTAAATAGTGAGAAGGGCAGTTGCCCTAAGCCAATCAGTATATAAACAGACTTTGTAACCTAGTTAGGTTTAGGTTGCGTTAAGTTGTAATACACTCTTGACATTGTGCCTAATTGTCTCTCTCTCTTGCGTACTAGTTGATTTCTTTTCTGTCTTCGCTGCCTTCAAGTAAATGAACTTGCATCCATTTACGATCTTATCCTAGAAGAATGTTGATCTTGTTCCGCATTAGATGACGGTGTACCCAACAACCTCCACCTACATATCCTTTAGGTGACTCTTGAACAATATGGCTTCGCATGTCGCGACAACCGCTCCTCGGTACTCAACCTTAGTGCTCGACAGTGCAACTATCGTCTACTTCTTACTGCTCCAGGCGACTGCGGCGCTTCCAAGTGAAAATGCATATTTCTGGCCCAATCGACATCCGTGTAGCTGACAAGTTGTCCGGGCACACTGGTCCCATACAACAACCCCCTGTCCTTAGTGCCGCAAACATATCATAGGATTCTATGCGCGCATTGAAGGTGCTCCACGGTTGGATGTGCCATAAATTGACCGATCAATCCGACCGGATAACTGAGGTCCAGCCGGGTGATGGTAAGATAGATAAGCTTGCAACTATATGTCAGAACCTTTTTGAGTCGCATGCCGTTCCGGAGCCAGGACGAAGCTTCACATTCCGGTCCATAGGGGTCGAGACGGATTTGCATTTCGTCATACCGAATTTGAAGAGCATACTCAGCACATTTTGCCGTTGACTGATCAGTATGTCCTCTAGGGTGCAGACCACTTCGATCCTGAGGAACTAATGAAGGTTCCCAAGATCCTTCATGTCCAATGATGCCACATGTTGGAACTTGACGTGGCTGATTTCGTCTAGGTCGGCACCGACAATGACTAAATCATCAACATAAAGTAAAATACTAACCAACCCGTTCTGACCTTTCCAGATGAAGAGAGAAGAGTCTGTAGAGGAACTTCTTTCCGGATAAAGCAAACCCGATCCGACGCAGTCTTTGCATGATCTTCGCATTCCAGGAGACATCGGTGTTGTATTTAACTTAGTATACCAACTGGCAATCGATTGGCTCCACTCCTTTTGGTACATCCACTAAATCCCACATCTCATTTTCCGTGAGTGCTTGCATCTCTTCCTCCATAGCGGCATGCCAATTTGCATCCTTCGCCGCTTCTGCATAGCTCTCCAGCTCACGCACGACTGCCACCTTCACCATGTACGCATAATGATGCGTCATATACTCATTGTACCCGTCCCTTTTTATGGGGTTCTTCTCGCGCGTGGATCAGCACAATTTTTGCTCTGCCGATTTCTTGGCCTTCTTGGCCGACTCAGACTTCTCTTTCCAAAGGTCCATCTTTGATCTGTTTGGTGTCAGATTCACTCTGATCTGACTCGTCTCTGCTGGTGTTGTACTCTAGCATCTTCGTATTCCTCTTTTCTTTGTGCTTGAATCGTCTCTTCGGTTCCTTGTGCGGGGAGAGCACGATCGAGTCGTCACTACTCGCTTGCTCTTCATTTGACTGGTCATTCCGACTCAGTTGCTCATTCGGCCACTTAGTCAGAATGAGATCATACTCTCATCTTCTGCCCGGATTGTTTCGGGTTCATTGGCCTCATCCTCCGGAATTGGGTCGGAGTCAGACATCAGAGCTGGTAGGAGTACCATGATGCCGACTCATCAAATTTGACATCTCTGCTCACTCGAACTTGTTTTGTTCGGGGGTTATAGCACTTATAACCCTTTTGCTCATGTGAGTAGCCGACAAGGATGCACTTCTCCGACTTCTCATCTCATACATGCGCAATATGTTATGCTACTAAATATCCAAAGGTGCCTTCAATTCGGGTTCCATCCTGACTGCCTCATCCTAGTACAATTTGGGCATGCTTTTCTCCTCAAGCATTGCTCGTGACGCATCGACGATCAACCGGTTCTTCCTTTTGGCCACACCGTTTTGTTCCAATGTGTATCGATAGTTGAATTCTCTACGAATTCCTTTTTGCTGTAGATAATTGTTGAATTGGCTGGAAAAATATTCTTTTCCGCCATCCGAGCGCAGGCACTTGATCTTCCTCTCCGTTTCCCGTTCGATAAGACTTTGCGGGTTCTGAAAACAGTCGAAGAGGTAGATCCATGTGTGCCGGCTATAGTCGTCGATGAAGAAGACGAAATATCAGCTCCCGCCAAGACTAATGTTCTGTGCCAGTCCCCATACATCCAAATGTATTAGATCAAGCTTGTTACAACTCCGGTGTTGCTTCCCGAGTTGGCAGGCTTAAAAAATTTGGGCCTTCTGGCCACTAAATTTTGGCAATCCGAAAACAACTTGTTTCGATTGCAGGTTTTGAAGTCTTCGGTGGTTGACGTGGCCGATTCGCTTGTGTCCGAGATCGATTTCTGATTCGATCTTATGTTCTTTTGCGAACATAGCAGTGCCGACGTCATTGGTGTTGAAGATGAGCATCCTCCCATCCATTCACCCTTGTGCGATTATCCGGCCTTCTTCCTCTATGAAGCACTCAAGGTGCGTGAACCGCACCTGCAACCCCTGGTCAATGATCTGACCGACTGACACCAGGTTCTTTGGGATTGTCGGAACATGTATTACGTTCATCAGCTTTCCCTTTTGTCCGACATGGCTTAAAGGGACTTCTCCGACATGCACGATCGGGTGAGGAGTGGTGTCGTCTCCGGTTTTGACAACTCCCAGTTGCTCCATCTTTTCCAGAAATGAGAACCACTCTTCGTGGCTCGTCATGTGGTTAGACATTTCGGAGTCAACAAACCACACTTCCTCTAATTTGGAAAATCTTCTTCATCGAGTTCCCCTTGTGCTTCATCACAAAGGCTAGCCATTTTCTGGTCATTCTTGTTCTGGATCCTTCTGATCCTTTAGTGTAGTGTGAGATTTGACGGTTCCCTTGTTCGGCCTTGCCGGATCCGGATTTATCCGAATTGGCGTGCTTCCTCCAACACTCACTTTCCCGGAGGCCTTTCTTGCCACAACACCAGCATTCCGTGTCGGTTTTCCATTGTTGGTTTCCGGCGCCGCCTTAACTCCCCCAGCTAGTGAAGGGTTCAGAACTACTGTCGGCACTATCTTTGTGCCTCCGGTTCTACTCTTATCGGCCGCCTGCATTGCGTGTCAATCCACCTCGTCCTCCACGCCCACGATACCAATCCGCCTCTGTGTACAACATCTGACTTTCTAATTGAGTGGTCCTTAACCCACTCACGTGGTTTTCTTTGACCATGAACATCGATTGCAAGTCGATGAAGGACGGTGGTTTCTCCTGGGTGAGGATAGCGGTCCGGATGAACCCATACCTTTGAGCCAGACCACTGAGGCAGATTTGCACCATATCTTCCTCGTCTATCGTGATGTTAATGGACCCTAATGCATCGCAAATCTCCTTATCTTCGCGGTGTAGTCTGAAACTGACACATCCTTTTGTTAGATATTGTTCAGTTCTTGCCAAAGTTGTAGCTTGTGGGCTGAGGTACTTGCAGCGAAAATCTTTTTCAGATTTTCCTAGGCCTATTTCGACATCTTGCCATCTCTAATGTAGTCGATCATCTGGTTATGCATGGAGGACGCAAGGCAGTATAGAACTCTGCGTGCTCCTTTTTCCCATGACGAGAACTCCTTTTGTGATGACTCTAGCGCTATTTCATTCGCACCCTCAACATAACTCTAGTATCCATGTCTGAGCAGATACTGGTGCATCTTGTATGACCATGATGCATAGTTGTGTTTGTCAAGCTTCTTTGTCGAAAGCAAACTTGCCATACCTCTGTCCATCTTTTGCTCTTTACCGGGTGTTAGGGTTCGTCTTCAGTAATTGCTCATCGGTTGGGGAGGTTCTCAACCCTCGCGCTCTACTACCATGTAAAAGTTAATATGCAGAAGCTTATGACAAATCGGTTTAGCTGAATAGCAACAGAGAGAGTACAAGTTTAATGGAAACCTTACAAGACACAAATAGAGAGTGGGAGAGACAGAGAGAGTAGAATAGCAAAAACTATATTAAAAAAATGATGCTTTGTACTGTGACAATCAAGTGTCATCCACCTTGCAAAGAATGCAACGTACTACTCCAGGATGAAGCACATCCAACGTAGATACCACTGGCTCCGGGAGAGAGTAGAAGATCAAGACTTTGCATTGTTGAAGATCCACACGGAGGAGAACGGGTCGGACATGTTGACCAAGGTGTTGTCAACCGACAAGCTTGACGCGTGTAGGAGACGGATCAGATTGACAAGACATCCCATGCCGGTGTGAAGGGGGAGCTTGTTGGGAATTCGGTCCCTCCAGATGACATCCGGAAGGTATCCAGGCGGATCCAATGGAAACCGGATCTAGGGACATATATGTAAATATGTTTCTGATGTGCCTATCATGGCTATATTTGTAAATAGTCCTAAAGTCATATAAGTATAAATATGACTTAGGGAAACCACTATGATAGAGTTGTTGTAGTTGTTGTCATTATTACTCTTGTATAGAGACAGGGAGGGAGAGAGAGAGAGAGAGAGAGAGAGAGAGAGAGAGAGAGAGAGAGAGAGAGAGAGAGATACAGAAAACTTTTCTATTGTAACCGTTGGTTGGTGAAGACATAGAGCTCGAGATCATTGCCTTTGAGTCTCTCTTTGTATCCTCTCCTTATAGTGATAGTTGAAGTCCGCGGGCACCTATGGTTTTTTCCCTATTAGGGTTTTCCACATAAACATCCTGTGTCCTCTTTGTTGTTTGTGTAAGTGTATTAATCTCCATTTTTGTTTTGTTCTTCCATTGAGTTTAAGACTCGGTTGTTGCCAAGTGCTATTCCGCACAAGGAGACGGAAAGCTTCGAAGAAGCAAAGAAAGACACCCACAACCACAAGTGGTTTAGTGTCATGTAGGACGAGATGGATTCCCTGCATAAGAACCACACATATGAATTGACGGAGCTGCCGAAAGGAAAGAGCGTGCTCCGGAACAAGTGGGTGTACAAGTGAAATCAGGAGATGTCGGAAATCCACCAAGGTACAAAGCCCGGATCATGGTGAAGGGGATTCAACAGAAGAATGGAGTGGATTTCAATGAGATCTTTGCCTCGGTAGTGAAGGTGACATCCATCCGGATGGTGTTGAGCATAACGGCAAGCATGGACCTCGAGGTAGAGCAACTAGACGTCAAGACGGCGTTCCTACATGGCGACCTCGAAGAAGAGATCTACATGCAACAACCATAAGGGTTTGTGAAGAAAGGGAAGGAGCATCTGGTGTGGCGGTTGAAGAAGAGCTTATAGAGACCGATCGACTCCTTCATGACCGATTAAGGATACCGCAAGACACAGGCCAACCACTGCGTATTCGTGAAGAAGTTCGGTGGAGGAGACTTCCTGATACTCCTACTATATGTGGATGACATGCTGATCGTCGGACCGGACCGGATCAAAATCGGGAATCTGAAGAAGGCCTTGAACCAAACATTCTCAATGAACGATTTGGGTCTAGCAAGACGGATACTGGGGATGCACATAATCCAGGACTGGACGAAGAAGCTATTGTGGTTGTCACTGGAGACGTACATGACAAAGGTACTTCAACAGTTCAACATGTTGGATGTCAAGCCAGTCGGGTCGACACTCTTGGAAAATTGCAAGTTGTCTAAAAAGCAAAGTCCGAAGACAAAGACAGAGAAGTCAGAGATGATGAAGATACCATACGGCTCTGCCGTTGGAAGCCTGATATACGCAATGGTGTGTACTTGGCCAGATATCAAATATGGAATCGGAGTGGTCAATGTCATGATATGGCAAGACTCGAACCCATGACCTTATGTTATATGGGTCGAGCTCTTGGCCATTATACCATCTATTGTAATACATAGGATATTATTTTCATTTAAGTTTTATTATAGGAAATTAATGTATACTCCAAATTTCTCTAGAACATTCTAGAAGCTTCAGAACTCCCTGAGAACACTATAAAAGGAGGCACAAGGAATTATGTTGAACCAAATTGGTTCGACTCCAGGCTTAAGCCTCAAAGCCATTTTGTACTTACTCTTCATATAATATATCATCTGTTATCATCATCTCTCTCTCTCTCTCTCTCTCCTCTTCTCTCTCCCTCTCTTGGGAGTCTTACGTAGTCTCGTCCTCTTAGTACTAATAGTACTTCCCTTCTCCAGTACTAATTCTCTCTCTGTTTTAGTACTATTCCTGACAGTTTGAACCAATTTTCCTCTAGTCTTCTTTTCGGTTTCCCTTGTCCTCTTACCCCTTTTTTCCAATACTATGGCTACTATTAGCGCCTAAGAATATCAATCCATTTTCTCCGAGTTATAGAGTCTAAAAGAAAGTTTTGTTGCCTTGGAACAAGAAAACCAATGATTGTTAGGGGATCTTCAACAAATCGCTCTAGAAAAACAGCAAACACAGCAACAACATGGGGAGTTGCAACAGCAACATGGGGAGTTAGCATTACGTGTACAACAACTTGAAGCAACCATCATAGCATTGCAACAACAAGGATCAAGTCCCCAAAGATTTCATAAAGAGCCCAAGATTGGACTTCCTGTGAAATTCGATGGAACGCGATCGCAATTCAAGGGATTTCTTAATCAGGTATGCTTAGTCATTCAAATGCATCCTTCCCAATACCCCACTGATGCATCTCGAATCGGCCTAATAGGCACATTGCTTAGCGGCTCCGCCTTGGCATGGTTCGCCCCGCTTCCAGAAAAACAATCGCCCTTGCTTATTAACTTTGAAGACTTTATTAGCGAGTTTAAAGCCTGCTTTGGAGATACTGACAGCATCAGGACGACGATCAACAAAATCCGACGATTGCGTCAAGGTATCCAGCCTCTGCCTACGCGGCAGATTTCTGTCTACTCACCTCAGATATCCCTTGGGATGATCAAGCACTAATGGAGTAGTTTCGCTACGGCCTGCAAAACAATGTCAAAGATTTACTCTTAACCTTCCCCGAAGAACCAAAGTCTCTTATAGAGGCAATCAGTCGAGCGGTCCAATGCGACAACTGCCATTTCGAATGGCGTTCAGAATGTCAATCACAAATCACGCCTTAGGCCGGATCCCACATACGCCTCAGTCGCGGCTAAACCGTTTGCATGAGACGTATCTCAAGCAAATACTCTAACATCGATGGAGATCGACACCATGCATCGACGTGGCCCATTATCGGAAGACGAAAAGCAACGACGACGTGCAAATCAGTTATGTCTTTATTGCAGTGGACCAGGGCATATCGCAATCAACTATCCCCATAGGCCAAGAAGACATGTAAATCAAATCGTAGCATGTACTAAACCCAAATCAATTCTTCCCTTAGGAGTGTCTGATAGTATTAACAATACTAATAGCCCAAGTATCTCAAACAAATTTGAAATCCTTAGTCAATTAGAAGAAGAGTTAAACGACTGAGTCCAGCCAAAATAGGAGCCGTTTGGTTGGACAACCCTAGATCTGTACAACCCATTAGTGATTCCACTCCCTCCAAGCAAGTTAGCAATGTGTTCTTAGCCCAAGTCATGGTTAGTACTAGAAGTACTCCTCTAGTACATGTCCTAACACTTTTAGATTCCGGAGCCAATTCCTGTTTCATGGATCGAAATTTTGCCCAAGCTTCTCAGATATCCTTAAGAAAACTTCCTTGCCCCGCATCTATAGTAGTCATTGATGGCCATCCCATTGCTTCCGGGAATATTGTAGAAGAGTCAGAACCCATTCAAGTTGTCCTAGGTAGTTTTGTGTGTGTGGTATCATTTAATATAATTAGCAGTCCAGAGCATCCCATTGTCCTGGGATTACCTTGGTTTGAATTCATAATCCAGACATAGATTGGAGAACAAGAGAAGTCCGGTATCGACAACCCCAAGAATCTACTCATCGAGTTTCGACCATTTCACTTCATCAATTACATGAAGAAGGACACAAGAGGAAATGTTTCTATTTGCAATATCAATACATCCTTCCAGCAATATTAAGAAGGAATCCTTAGTGCAACGTCCGGTGAAATATCATCCTTATGCCGATGTATTTGACAAGGTAAAAGCCGGTACTCTTCCTCATCATTGTCCCTACGATTGTCCCATCGATTTACAACCAGGAACAGAGCCACCATCGGGACCAATTTACAACTTGTCACCAATCGAGTTAGAAGTCCTTCAAGCCTACATAGAGGAGAACTTGGCAAGCGGGTTTATTCGTCATTTAAAATCTCCGGCCGGTGCACCCATCTTCTTTGTCAAGAAGAAAGATGGATCACTTTGTCTCGTCATTGATTATCGCGGCTTGAATAAGGTCACCATCAGGAATAGGTATGCACTTCCTCTTATATCAAGTCTTTTAGAGCGAGTAAATGGTGCCATGTTTTTTACAAAAATCGGTCTACGAGGAGCATATAACCTCGTGCGGATCTAACTGGGAGACGAATGGAAGACCGCCTTTCGCATGCGGTATGGGCATTTCGAGTATATACCGTTATGTCGTTCGGTCTAACCAATGCGCCCGCAATCTTCCAACACATGGCAAATGATTCGAAGACCCAGGAAGAGCATGATTCTCATGTACTATTAGTACTAAAAAGACTCTGAGAGAATGGTCTTTATGCGAAACTAGAAAAATGTAGCTTTGACTACAAGCAAGTGGAATTTCTAGGCTACGTCATCTCCTCAAAGGGCATCTCCATGGATCCGGCTAAAGTCAAAACTGTGCTAGAGTGGCAAACTCCACGTTCATTACGAGATGTACAATGTTTCCTAGGTTTTGCTAACTTCTACCGCAAGTTTATACAAGATTACTCGAAGATTATTTTACCTCTCACATAGCTTACGAAAAGGGACATGCATTTCTTTGGTCCAATGAAGCGGACATGACTTTTAGGCATCTTAAGAAAGCCTTTACATCAGCTCCTATTGTAGCTCATGTGGATACAAACAAACCATTCATCATGGAGGCCGACGCATCGGATTTTGCCCTCGGTAGCATCCTTTCTCAACAAGGAGATAAAGAGTTACATCATGTGGCTTTCCATTCGCGCAAATTTGATGCCGCGGAAATCAACTACGAGATACATGATGAGGTGTTATTAGCCATCGTGGATTCATTTGTGCAATGGCGACACTTCTTAGAGGGCTCTCCACATCAGGTCATCGTCTTCAATGATCACAAAAATCTTGCTTATTTCTAGAACACTCGTGTACTAAATCGACGACAAGCTCGGTGGGCCCAATTCCTTACACGTTTTGACTTCAAAATCACATATCGACCAGGGAAGCAACAAGGAAAAGCAAATGTGTCGAATACTAGTGTATAATGGCCGTATTCACATTGTCCCTTTGGACAACCCAAGTTCGGGTCATTTCTGTAAATAGCATAAAGGGCAGTTGCCCTAGGATAGTCACTATATAAAGTGAACTTTGTAACCTTTAGTAAACCTTTAGTAAAGTTTGGTTGTTATTTTTGTAACTGTTGCTATTAGAATATAACGGTTCCTTTTGTGCCTCTCTCTCTCTCTCTCTCTCTCTCTCTCTCTCCCTCTGTGTCTATCTTAATTGTGCATACACAGGTTCTTCTTCATCACGAATGTTGCTTGCATTTCTGCATTGACGACCTTGTCCCCAACATTTGGTATCAGAGTGTTGGAGGTTCTTCAACCCGTTGCCGGCCGTCATCATACACCACAACATTATGTTTTTATAACTTCTTGAAGAACAGAGAAGGGAGAAGAAAAACAAAAAGCTCGCATCTCACTGTGTTAAATCACAAATTGGAGTAAGCCAATCGGCTGTACTCTGTTCCTGTGATTGTAACCGCTTGAGGGGAGCTTCTTGCGCAACAACCGACCCGATCGTGCTTCATTTGGTTAAATAACATCCTAATAGGTCGTTGGACGCTATTCACCAGCTTGATGTAACCACCCGCTGCAGATTGGTCTCGAAACAACCAACCAAATTCGTGCTTCACTCGGCTGATCAACATTCGGGAGGATCAATTGGATCCGTCCCTCTCATCGCTGCAGTCATCCGAAGCTAAATCGGTCCAAACAATCGGTCTTGTGTAATCGGTATTAGGCATACAATCAGAAGCTAACCGGGCTCACTCCGACTCGGCAACATTCGGGAAGACTAGCCGGTTCTGTCCCTCAAGTTACCGGAGTCACTCTGAGCAAGTTCAGTAACAAGTATCCGAAACCGAACCGACTCGGGTTCAAAACCGAGTAGAACGATATCTGGTGAGTTGACTAGCTGCACCTCCCTAAGGTTCGTAGTCAACTCCGAACCGAGTCTTCCCAACCGAAACCGAATTAGATGGCATCAACATCCGGCTCATCGGAGATGAGTCTAAGGAGGTTCGACGGTTCGAACTTCAACTTCTAGAAGGAACAAATGTAGAACTATCTCATAGTCAAGGGTCAGATAGACCCGATTGAGAATGAAAATCCTCCAGAAGCATACAAGGCAAACGAGTGGCTAAAGCTGGACAGAATAGTCCGCGCCACGATTCGGATGCACTTGTCGGAGTCAGTGTACTTCACAGTGCAATCATGCACGATAGCGTTTGAACTTTGGAAAACATTGTCAGAAACTTACGAAAAGAAGGTTGCCGCAACGAAGATGTATCTGATCCGGCGCCTCTACAACCTGCGGATGAAAGAATCCGATTTGGTTCAGGCACACCTCAAGGAGTATGAAAGCATAAGCTCCCAAATCTCTCGTCTTAGGGGACGGAAATCGAGGATGAACTCAAAGCAATGATACTCATGAGTAGTCTCCCCTCTTCATGGGAAACTTTCGTTACAACCGTGTGCAATGCTTCAACAGTTGCCGTTAAGTACTCCGAAGTCACGAGCGCAATCCTGACTGAAGCAGCTCGGAGAAAGTCTTTCGCCAAAGACTTGGCAGATGAAGCTTACGTAGTACAAGGTTCGACCGACCGATCAAACAACCGAGGAAGAAGTTCTTCTCGACCGCCGAACAATCAGCAAAGCCGAAGCAAGTCCCAGGACAACTGAATCTGCAACTACTGCAAGAAATCGGGACACATCAAAAGCCGACTTCCGGGCACTCAAAGCAAAAACTGACAAAGCTCGGAGAGCGGATCAAAAGAGTAGCCGGCATGAGGAGGTCAACTACATCGGCTCTTCAGCCGAAATTTTGACGACCGACCTGAACATATTGTCCATAGAGAACCCACTCGAATCAGAAGTTCTGCTTACGACTGAGGAATCGAGCACATGGCTCTTGGAATCGGGCGCATCGTATCATGTGACACCTCACCGATCTCAATTTCGGCAATACTCGGACCGGCACTCCGACTAAGTTTGAGTCGGAAACTTGACGAAGCTGGAATCTGTGCCAGATTCTCATCAAGAGGGTGGACACTCCACAAAGGGAACCTCCTGCTTGCTCGAGGACAGAAGGTACACTCTTTGTACCCTTTATATGTCACACTCAAAGAGGGTGACTTAGTTTTGGTTGATATCCCCGTGTCATCGTTATGGCACGAATGACTTGGACACCTCAGCAAGGCCGGCATAACGCACCTATCCAGAGCCGGCTACATCCCCAAGCTCTCCTTCTCAGATCACCAATTCTGTGAGCATTGCCAGTACAACAAACAGGTAGCCGCATCACATGCGACATCAGCACCAAGAGAATCGAGTCCCCTCGATTTGGTCCACTCAGACGTCTGTCGCCCGATGCCACATCAGTCTCTCGGCGGTGCTTCGTACTTCGTCAGTTTCATTGACGACTCGACTCGAAAGGTGTCGGCTTATCCCATCCGAACCAAAGATCGGGTGTTCTCGATCTTCTCCGAATGGCTTGCAATGGTCAAAAATCAGACCGGTCAGAAACTGAAATGTCTCCGAACCGACAATGGAGGAGAGTTCAAGTCTGAAGAATTCGTCAACTTCTGTCGGGAACGCAACATTCGACATGAATATATGGTACCCTATTGTCCGGAGCAGAATGGAATTGTTGAACGCATGAATCGAACGATTCAAGAACGCGTAGTATCCATGCTCCAATACTCTGGACTGTCGGATGGTTTCTAGGCGGAGACTCTACTTACGGCAGTACACATAATAAATATGTCGCCAAGTAGACCTCTAGGACTTCAAATACCTCAGGAAATATGGACCGGCAGTAAGCCGAATTATGACAAATTGAGGATCTTTGATTGCGAGGCGTATGCTCTCATATCGAAAGACACCGCCAGAAACTCGAACCAAGGTCACGGAAATGTGTTTTTCTTGGATATGGACTCGACGGCGAAATATGGACCTCAAGCATAGACAAATCGTCCGAAGTTCGGACGTCATGTTCAACGAGTTGGCTATGCATAAAACGGCCGAAAGGCCTATTGAAGTCCAAAGGGTAATATTTTCCGAAGTGCCAACCCTTCATGACGGCTCAACCCACAACACGAGATCGGTTTCATGGGTAACCGACAACTCTCGCACCGAATCCACCGATTCGGCACAGCCGAATGGCTCGGCTCCCAACCATCCGACATCGACACCCAGTGCGACCAATCCACTCATACCTCGCAGATCCAAGAGACTGTCGCAACCTCCAGAGAGGTACTCTCCCGGAATTTTCTTTACCGACGCCGGCCAACCGACGTCTTACGAAGAAGCATCGACATCTACCGATTCAGCCACATGGCATCTGGCGATGGAGTCAGAAATGCACTCCATTCAGGCAAACAAGACTTGGGACTTGGTCGAATTACCGAAGGATCGACGTGCTCTTCCGTGTAAGTGGGTCTATCGACTAAAAGAGACATCTGACTCGACCACCCCAAAGTACAAAGCCAGATTAGTTGCGAAGCGATTTAGACAAGAATATGGCGTCGACTTCGACGAAATCTTTTCACCAGTGGTGAAAATGATGACCCTTTGTTTCATGCTCGGCATCGTGGCCGCAGACAACTTGGAGCTGACTCAGCTAGATGTAAAAATGGCCTTCCTCCACGGTGACCTACAGGAGGAAATCTATATGGAGTAGCCAAAAGGCTTTGTGGCATCCTGCCAACAACATCTAGTTTGCCGACTCAGGAAAAGTCTCTACGGCCTGAAACAGGCACCCCGACAGTGGTACAAGAAGTTCGACGACTTCATCCAATCAGTCGACTTCTCAAAGAACGATGAGGAACAACTCTTCACCAAAACAACTCAAGACGGGTCTCCCGTCTTCCTCATCATCTACGTGGACGGCATGCTCCTCTCTGGCCGGCATGCCGGAGAGCTCACCGAACTCGTTCGGCAACTGCGGTTGAAGTTTGCCATGAAGGACCTCAGTCCGGCAAGACACATACTTTCCTTGTCTCAAACTGACTACATCGGACGTGTCTTAGAATGCTTCAACATGCAATCAACCAAGTCTGCTTCGACCCCGCTCCCCATTAACCTTCGGTTGTCTCAGCGAGACTATCCGACATCCGGTTTAGAGGGGGAAGATATGAAGTCGGTACCGTATGCACCAGCAATCGGCTCCCTCATGTACGCGATGGTCGCGACACGACCTGATATTTCTCACGCCGTAGGAGTCGTCGGCAGATTCATGCACAACCCCGGCCGATCGCACTGGAACGCAGTCAAGCATGTGTTCAGATATCTAGCTGGTACAAAAGACCACGACATTCTTTTCGGCCCGAACTCAACCTCAGGCGTAGTCAGTTACACTGACTCAGACTTCGCCAGTTGTGTGGACAGTCGGAAATCAACCACTGGATACTATTTCAAATTCGGCAATGGAGCAATCTCGTGGAAGTCAAAACTTCAGGAGTGCACAACCGCCTCAATGACCGAAGCGGAATATGTAGCTACATCCGACGCGGCAAAAGAAGCTTTATGGCTCAGTCGGCTGGCGCACACATTTTGACAGGTCGACTACGACTCAACTCCAGTTGTCTACAGCGACAGTCAGGGTGTTGTTACCTTGTCAAAAAAATACGGTTCACCACAACACCTCTAAGTATATCGACGTTCGATATCACTTCGTTCGGGACTACGTCATTTCAGGGAAAATCGGTCTCGAGAAGATATCCACAACCGATAATGTCGCAGATGGAATGACCAAGTGTCTTTCGGCGGATCGTTTCCGGTCCCTTCGGCACCATATGGGCGTAACGAAAAATCGGTCCGATTAAAGTCGGACACATAGCACAAGATGGTTTCGGACCACCGACATTGGTTCTCTGAGGATCGGCTTCAGCTCTTCCGACCCGACCGGTTCGGTCCTCTGCCTTCGGATCTTACCGACTCTAACAAAACCAATATGTCCGATAAACCTTGTATATATATACCTGTAATTCTTTAGGTAACCCATGTATACGCCCATTACGGGGGAGTGTCGAATACTAGTGTATAATGGCCATATTCACATTGTCCCTTTGGACAACCCAAGTTCGGGTCATTTCTGTAAATAGCATAAAGGGCAGTTGCCCTAGGATAGTCACTATATAAAGTGACTTTGTAACCTTTAGTAAAGTTTGGTTGTTATTTTTGTAACTGTTGCTATTAGAATATAACGGTTCCTTTTGTGCCTCTCTCTCTCTCTCTCTCTCTCTCTCTCTCTCTCTCTCTCTCTCTCTCTCTCTCTCCCTCTATGTCTATCTTAATTGTGCATACACAGGTTCTTCTTCATCACGAATGTTGCTTGCACTTCCGCATTGACGGCCTTGTCCCCAACCAAATGCACTATCACAGCGTTCATATCTTGCACCTCGTCCTGGTGATGCAACGTTTGATAATCAAAAGCAGGTAATCGTGGGACCAACACGTTTGCACACAACGCGGATTTTTCACACTCCACTAGATTCCCGGATTATCGATGCCATACGTGCTAACTTGAAGACGGATAGTTTTGCTCAAGACATTCTAGCGCACATTGATACCTCTTGGGCATCCTGTTCGCAGTTTCAACAACCAGGGATGGACTACCGAAAATTCGAATATCATGATGGTTTATTGTTCTTTAAAAACCTCGTATATGTTCCCGATTCCTCCCGTCGCCTTCAAATCATCCAAAATTGTCACGACACCCATACAACGGGACATTTCGGTAGTACGAAGACGTTCGATCTAGTTCAACGATCTTTTTGGTGGCCCCATATGTGACGTTTTGTCAACGACTACATTCGGACCTGTGATGCTTGCTGCCGAGCAAAGATGCCACGACATCATCCATATGGCTTGTTGGAACCCTTACTGATTCCAAGTAAGCCGTGGTAGTCTATTTGTCTTGATTTTATCACAAATCTGCCGATCTCAAAGGGTTTCGATGCTATCTTAACCGTCGTTGATCGATATACTAAGATGGCACATTTTGTGTCGTGTACTAAGGCCATCACTAGTGAGGAAACCGCCGCCCTTGTCATGCGTGAGGTATTTCGGCATCATGACCTCCCAGATAGTATCATCAATGACCGAGGACCTCAATTCGTCTCCAAATTTTGGAAGCATCTCTTCAAGATGCTCAAGGTCTCTTGTAACCTCTCCTCCGGCTACCATGCCCAGACCGATGGGCAGGCGGAACGAACAAATCAAACGTTGGAACAATACCTCCGATGTTTTTTGAGTTATCAACAGGACGATTGGGCTGATATTCTCCACTTTGTGGAGTTTGCTTATAATAACGCTATTCACTCCTCGACTCAGGTCTCCCCATTTTACGCTTATATTGGTTCTCATCCTCGTTGGTCTGTGATCGACACACCGGAGCTACCTACCAATCCTCGTGCCGAGGATCATTTGGAGAGGCTACGTAAGATCTATATGGATCTCTCTACTCATCTTCATCATGCTCAACACACACAGAAGACTTATGTGGATCGTCATCGGCTTCCCTCCTTTTTTGCCATCAGAGATCGAGTATGGCTCTTACGTTGTCACATCAAGACTACTCGACCGTGTGACAAGTTGGATTATCGACGACTCGGTCCTTTCCGTATTACCGGTACGGTTAATGATGTCACATTCCGCCTTGATCTTCCTCCGCATCTTCAGATACATTTGGTCTTCCATAGTTCTCTTCTTGAACCTTATAAAGAAAACACTATTCCCGATTGTGTTACACCACCGTTGCCCCCGCTTGAGTTAGTCGCCAACCGGAGTATGAAGTTGATGTCGTGCTCTACTCCAAATTTGTTTGCAACAAACTTTATTATTTGGTCGATTGGCTTGGCTATAGTCCGAGCGAACGTACTTGGGAACCTGTCGGGCATGTCGCCAATGCTCAGGATCTTCTTGCTGATTTCCACTGACAATATCCGGACAAACCCGATCCTCAATCATCACTGACTCGTTACACTCGTCATCTTAAGAGGGGGATAGTGTCATGATATGGAAAGACGCGAACCCATGACCTTATGTTATATGGGTCGAGCTCTTGACCATTATACCATCTATTGTAATACGTAGGATATTATTTTCATTTAAATTTTATTATAGGAAATTAATGTATATTCCAGATTTCCCTAGAACATTCTAGAAGCTTCAGGACTCCTCTTGAGAACACTATAAAAGGAGGCACAAGGCATTATGTTGAACCAAATTGGTTCAACGCCATTCTTAAGCCTCATAGCCATTTTGCACTTACTCTTCATATAATATATCATCTATTATCATCATCTCTCTCTCTCTCTCTCTCTCTCTCTCTCTCTCTCTCTCTCTCTCTCTCTCTCTCTCTCTCTCTCTCCTCTTCTCTCTCCCTCTCTTGGGAGTCTTACGCAATCCAGTCCTCTTAGTACTAATAGTACTTCCCTTCTCCAGTACTAATTCTCCCTCTGTTTTAGTACTATTCCTGACAGTCAGCCGGTTCATGAGCAATTTGGGAAGAGAACATTGGACTGTAGTCAAGTGGATACTCCGGTACTTGAAAGGCACCTCGAGTATGTGCCTCCGATTCGGCTCCAAAAAACCCCAACTTGAAGGATTAACAAATTCGGATATGTCGGTTGATGTGGATACCAACCGATCAACATCTAGATATGTTATGACATATGTAGGGGGAGCCGTATCATGGCAGTCGAGGCTACATAAGTCCGTTGCACTATCGACAATGGAAGCGGAGTACATGGCGGCTGTAGAAGCCGATAAAGAGGTAATTTGGATGAAGGACTTTATCGGAGAGTTAGGGATTTGACAGGAGGAATTCCGGCTCTACTGCGACAGTCAAAGTGTCATCCACCTTGCAAAGAACATGGCGTACCACTCCAGGACGAAGCACATCTAGCGTAGATACCACTGGCCCCGGGAGACAGTAGAAGATCAAGACTTCGCGTTGTTGAAGATCCACACAGAGGAGAATTGGTCAAACATGCTGACCAATGTGATGTCATCCGACAAGCTGGATGCATGTAGGAGATGGATCAAATTGGCAAGACATCCCATGCTAGAGTGAAGGGGTAGCTTGTTGGGAATTCGGTCCCTCCAGATGGGATCCGGAGACCGGATCCAGGGACATATCTATAAATATGTTTCTAGTGTGCCTGTCATGGCTATATTTGTAAATAGTCCTAAAGTCATATAAGTATAAATATGACTTAGGGCAATCATTTTAGGTGTTGTTGTCATTATTGTTATATAGAGCGTAGAGAGACAGAGAGAGAAAAACAGAAGGTATTTTCTGTTGTAACTGCTAGTTGGCGAAGGTATAGAGCTTGAGGTTGTTGCCTCTGAATCTCTCATTGTAACCTTTTCTTCTCATAGTGATAGTTTGGAGTCTATGGGCTCCCGTGGTTTTTTCCCTATTAGGGTTTTCCACGTAAACATCTGGGTGTCGTCTCATACTCAATAAGTGAATTAATCTTATTTCTATTTTCTGCTTTCTTCCATTGAGTGATTGAGACTTGGTTGTGGCCGAGTGGTTGTGGCGGAGCGCTATTCCGTACAATAAGTTGAAGTTGGGAGAAGGCAGAAATCCACACATATATAAATCCCGCATTGTGGTGAAGGGTATGGATTTTGACAAGATATTTGCCCCAGTAGTGAAGATGACATCCATCCGGACAGTGTTGAGCATTGTAGCTAGCATGGACTTGGAAGTTGAACAACTGGATGTCAAGACAGCTTTCCTGCCTGGAGATTTAGAGGAAGAAATCTACATGCACCAACCGGAAGGATTCATGGAGAAAGGTAAAGAAAACTTGGTATGCCAATTGAGGAAGAGGTTGTACGGATTGAAGCAATCTCCCCAGGCAATGGTATCAGCAATTCGAATGCTTCATGGTGGACCATGGGTTCCACAAGATGCAAGCTGACCACTATGTCTTTGTCAAGAGATATGAAGAAGGAGACTTCCTTATCCTCCTATTGTATGTTGACGACATGCTAATCGTCGGACAAAACCCGAAGAAAATCGGAAGCTTGAAGAAGGCCCTCAGCAAATCATTCACAATGAAGATATGGGTTTGGCAAAGCAGATTCTGGGAATGCACATTGTCCGGGACAAGACAAAAAGTTGTTGTGGTTGTCACAAGAAAAATATGTGGCAAAGGTGCTCCAAAGGTTCAACATGTAGAGTGCAAGGCCAGTCGGTTCGACATTACCAACAAACAGCAAGTTGTTCGGAAGTCAATGTTCGAAGTTGAAAGTGGAGAAGGCCAAGATGAACAAGATCTCATATGTCACAGTAGTCAGAAGCATGATGTATGCAATGGTGTGCACCAGGCCAGACATCGCTTTTGTTGTTGGAGTGGTCAGCCGATTCATGATCAACCCCGACAAGGAACATTGGGCCACGGTCAAAGGAATACTTTGATACCTGAGTAGCACCTCAAGGGTATGCTTATGATACAGCTCAAGTAACCCCGAGTTGGAAGGGTTCACGGACTCTAACATGTGGGTACGAGTGCTATGTGCGGAAACGTGTATGGATCTGTAGTCGGTACTGGACAACAAACAACACATACAAAAAATAGAATAGGCATGGAGACTTACACAGATGGAGCTTTAATGGAAAGCTTCTTATTACTTCGTTCTTTCTCAGAGATACAATACTCTACTCGTCATCACTCATTACAATGTTAGGTATTCGCTTATATACTAAGCCCTAACTTATTAACGAGTTCACACTCGGACGAATACAATTTGGAAGGAGTCGGCCTTTTATGCCAATAAATTCCCCTGTAAAAGGACCACTCTTTCTTGCATGTACAAGTGCTTGAGGTTATCTCCCCCGTAAACCTAGATTACAAATTTAACTAGATCTTATGTTACAAGTCTGTCGGCAAGTAGCCGAGTCGGCAGAGGTATAGTATGAGTGTCGGTCAACTCTTACCTTCTACTCCTCATTCGGCTTTCTTCTTCTCGGTCGCTTTTCATAGCCCCATCTTCATCCTTAGCGTTCCGAAGCGTTGATCTAGGAGTGGCTTCGTTAGGCAATCGGCGATGTTCACCTTGGTGTCGATCTTCGGGACTTCGAGTTTCTTCTCGGTCACGAGCTCCCGGATATGATGATACCGCACCTCAATGTGCTTCGTCTTCGCATGGTAGACGAGATTGTTGATGAGGTGTATTGCACTCTGTGAGTCGCAATAGATAGTCGGCGATGGTCGGTCTATTCGGTTTGCGGTTCCGAAGTCGGCAGTTAGTTGGTGCAGCCAGATCACTTCCTTCGTTGCTTCCGATGCTGCTATATACTCAGCTTCTGTGGTAGACAAAGTCATGCACTCTTGAAGTTTCGACCCCCATGATATCGCACCGCCACCATAGGTGAAGATGTAGCCTGATGTCGATTTTCGATTGTCCGTTTTCCCGGCATAATCGGAGTCGGTGTAGCCTTCGATTTCGGCTGAGATTGTTAGTCCGAAAGTCAGTTGTGCATCCGTGGTTCCTTTTAGATACCTAAGGATGTGCTTGACAGCCTCCCAGTGCTTCTTTCTTGGGTTTGACATGTACCGACTGACCACCCCTACAACATAGGCTAGGTCAGGTCGGGTCACCATCATTGCGTACATGATACTTCCTACTGCCGATGCGTAGGGTATCTTTCCCTTAAGCTCTCTCTCCTTGTCCGTTGTAGGAGAGTCTCTATCTGATAGTCTGATCGACGTCAGAAGCGGTGTTTGTGCTGGCTTCGCATTCTCCATGTTGAAGCGCTTTAGCACCTTGCGAATGTATTCGGACTAGGAGAGTCGGAGAATTTTGGTCGTCCGATTTCTCTCTATCCTCATGCCCAGTATGTGTCGGGCTTGTCCGAGTTCCTTCATCGCGAACTTTGCGTGAAGGCTCCACTTCAACTTACCGATCTCTACTTGATTGCTCCCTGCAATCAACATGTCGTCGACGTATAGGATCAGATAGATCCTTGACTCATCAGCCAGTTGTCGAACATACATGCATGGGTCGGAGTCTGATCTGTTGTACCCAAGCTACCGTATGTAGGAGTCAAACTTCTGGTACCACATTCTCGACGCTTGTTTTAGTACATATAGACTTTTCTTTAGTCGACATACGAGGTGACTGTCCTCCCCCGTCACCGTGAAGCTGGCCGATTGAGACATGTATATGTCTTCTTCCAGATCTCTGTGTAGGAATGCCATCTTTACGTCCATCTGCTCGAGCTCTAGATCTTCTCTCGCCACGACGCCTAATAGGAGTTGGAGGGTGGTCATCTTGACTACTTGTGAGAATATCTCGTCATAGTCAACCCCGTGTTCCTGTTTGAAACCTTTTGCGACAAGCCGAGCTTTGTACTTGGGTTTTTCTGAGTTGGATACATACTTGTATCGAAACACCCATTTGCAAGGTAGTGGTTTTCTTCCTGCTGGTAGTTCGACCAGCTCCCATGTCTGATTCTGATGAATCGAGTCCATTTCGGATGTCATGGCCTGTAGCCATGTTTCGGCGTCCGGAGCGGCCATAGCTTCGTCATACGTGTGTGGTTCGCTTGCATCCGTGTAGTGGACATAGTCGAGGCCCGGTTGATAAAACTTTGTTTGCCTTCGAGCTCGTCCAGATCTCCTGGGTGCCGCAATATCTGGTTCGGATTCTTCGATCGGTTCGGATTGACGATTGGTATTTGTTGAACCAGTTGTGTCAAGAGTCTTGTTAGGTGTCCCGCCCTCAGTTTGGGATTTCGGCGGTGTCTGGTTGTTCTCCCCTGTGGTTGTTGTCAACTCGATTTTGACTAGCCTCTTAGCGATTCTACCTTTGTCGACTCTTGTCGATTCGGTTGTGTCTTTGATTGCTTGGTCTTTGAGTTCGACGTTAGGACTTGTTGGTGATTCGGTGTCGGCAGGGAAGTTGGTAGTTTGTTGGAGTTCGACTTTTTGTCGAGTCTCCGATTCGGCCCGTTGGGTCGGTCCTTCTACAACAGTGTTGTCATCTTTGAAGGATACCTTCTTACCAACTATTTTCTGTTGGTTCTGTTGAGAGAAGATAGAGTCTTCATTGAAGACTACGTCACTGATCCAGATCAATTTCCGGTTCTTAAGGTCCCATAGCCAGTAGCCGAAGTCCCCATCAGTTCCATAGCCGAGAAATATGCACTTTGTTGCATGGGGTGCCAACTTCGTCCTTTTGTCCTTGGGGATGAACGTGTAGGCTTCGCATCCGAATATACGGAGCCTATTGTAGGTCGGTTGTTTGCCTAACCATAGTGCTTGTGGCACTTCGAGCATGATTGCTCTTGACGACGCCAGATTTATCATGTACACTATCGTCTGCAATGCCTCGGCCCATAATTCCAACTTCAGTCCAGCTTGTTGGAGCATTGCCGTCACCCTCTCTTGGATTGTTCGGTTGATCCGTTCAACCACCCCATTCTGCACGGGTGTGTAAGGAACGGTCTTTTGATGTCTGATCCCTTTTACGAACAGGTACTGTTTGAAGGCTCTAGAGGTGTACTCACCTCCGTTGTCGGATCAGAGTGTCTTCACTTTGTGTCCCGACCGGTTCTCCACTTCAGATATCCATCGAATGAAGACCTTGAGCGCTTCATCTTTGGACTTGATGGAGTATACCCAAACTTTTCGTGTACAGTCATCTACGAATGTGATGAAGTACCAGGAGCCTCCTAGTGATTGCTCTAGCATGGGCCCACATATGTCTGTGTGCACGAGCTCTAGGGGTTGTCGTACCGTCTCGTAGTGGAGAGAGTGTGAACTTCAAGTTTGTTTCCCATATCAACAGTGCTCGTAGAAGTCCGTCTTTGCCTGGAGTTTCGGGATGTGGTCGACCGACATCAACCGATCAAGTCCAGCTTGCGACATGTGGCCAAGTCGGCCACGCCATAAGTTCGGGTCGGATTTCTCGGCTATGTTCACGGCCCCTTCAGGGTTGATCGCCATCAATGGGTATAGATTATTATACTTATGCCCACTATCGATTTTGAGGTTTCCTCAGCTGATCACCCATTTCGATTGGTGTAGAGTCGTTCGATACCTGTCTTCAGCTAACATGCCAATGGAGACCAGACTCCTCTTTAGATCAGGTACGTGCCGAACTCAGTGCAGGGTTATTGTGTTGCCATTTGGCAATTTTATGGGAACCTCCCCGGTTCCGGCTATCTTGCACTCCTACCCGTTTCCCAGTCAGACTATGCCACTGGCGTCGACTGAATAGTTTGAGAACCATTCAACGTTGGGGGTCACGTGAAATGTGGCACCAGAGTCTAGTAGCCACGTGTGTGCAACTTGTGCACTGTAGAGGACTTCTCTGATCATCGAATCCTCTAGGGAGAGGATTTCTCTAGATCAGGTGTCGGCAACATTGATCTGGTTGCTGAACGTCCCCGATTCCGCTCGGATCGCCGACCACTCTCTTTTCTTTTTATTGACCAACAGTCGGAAACATTGTGGCCAGCTTTCCTGCAATGTGTGCAATACTCACTTGTTCTGCCCGTTCTTGACTTCGACTGCTATCGGTCACCCCTTGTTTTCGATCGGCTGTAGCGACGACCGGTTCTATCGGCTTGTTCTTTCGTTCGACTCAGTCGAGTGATGGGCTTCTGTCGACTCATCGATGGTTAGTCCCATCGATTTTTGCCTGATGTCCTCTGTGAGGACTTGGCCGGTTGTTTCATCCAGATTTAGGATCGGTCGGCTATTGGCGTAACTCGTACAGAATACCTCCCAACTCGCTGACAAGTTCGATAGGAGGGCAAGGGCTTTCACTTCTTCTTCGAAGTTGATCCCTTGTGACGAGAGCTCTGACAACACCCAGTTGAAGGTGTTGATGTGGGAGGTTGCTGGATCAGTCTCTTTCATCTTCATGTTGAACAATTGTTTGATCAAGATCATTTTCGAAGATGAGGACTTCTTCTCATAGACGACCTGTAGCTTCTCCCACAATGAGAACGTTGTCGTCTCTTTCGCCATGCTGAAATAGAAGTTTTCGGCCAGATGCATTCGGATGGTGGAGCGTGCGATTTCGTTCGTTGATCTCCACTCCTCGGTTGTCATTGAAGCAGGCTTTTCATTGTACCAAATGGCTTCGACCTGTCTTCGAATGATCAACACACCCTGCATCATCTTCTTCCACAAGGCAAAGTTTTTGCCATCGAATTTTCGGATTTCAACTCCTGTTCCGGATGTTGAAACCATATTCTGTTTGTGAACTTGAGATTTCTAACTTGGTCTTTTCTTTCAGCTTCTTCTATTGTCTGTTGCCGCCAAACAGCAAAGATTCGGCTCTGATACCAGTTGTGGGTACGAGTGTTATGTGTGGAAACGTGTATGGATCTGTCGTTGATACTTGACAGCAAACAACACATATAGAAAATAGAATAGGCGTGGAGACTTACACAGATGGAGCTTTAATGGAAAGCTTCTTATTACTTCGTTCTTTCTCAGAGATACAATACTCTACTCGTCATCACTCATTACAATGTTAGGTATTCGCTTATATACTAAGCCCTAACTTATTAACGAGTTCACACTTGGATGGATACAATTTGGAAGGAGTCGGCCTTTTATGCCAACACGACATGTCGGCTGATGTTGATACCAGTTGGTATACGTCCGGATACATGATGACTTATGTAGGGGGAGCCGTCTCATGGCAATCGAGGTTGCAGAAGGTTGTGGCTTTATCGATCACAGAAGCAGAGTATATGGTTGTTGTCAAAGCCGGCAAGCAAATGATATGGATGAGAGATTTCATCGGTGAGTTAGGAATGAAGCAAGCTCAAATCTGACTTCATTGCAACAATCAAAGCGCCATCCACCTTGCAAAGAATGTTGCCTACCACTTGAGAACTAAGCATATCCAATGGAGATATCACTGGCTTAGAGAGAGGGTAGAAGAAAGGGATTTCCACCTGGTGAAGATTGACACGGATGACAACGAATCAAACATGTTGACGAAGGTGTTGTTAGTATAGAAGTTGAACACGTGCCGGTAAAAGGTTGGATTGTCAAAGCACCCCATACCAGAGTGAAGGGGGAGTTTGTTGGGAAACAAGTCCCTCTGGATGGGACACATCAGACAACCGTTTTCGGATGAAGAACTGTTTTGGCCGGAAGACATCCGACAGGCATCCGGAAACCCGATCGAACCATAACCGATTAGAGGCTATATTTGTAAATAGCCCATAGTGTGTATTATTATAAACACACCTAGGGCAAATCATTATGTGTGAGTGTTAGCACTGTAACTAAAGAAGTATGTGCATTTTTGTAAGTAGTGTATCAGAGTGTGCAACAAGAGTGAGTAGGAGAGAGAGTGAGAGTTGTAACTATGTTGTAACCACTGTCAAAAGAAGAGGAGCTCAAGATTGTTGCCTTAGAGTCTCTTGTGTATTTTCCTCCTACCATAGTGATATTGTTCGGAGTTTGTGGACTCCCGTGGTTTTTTCCCTCTCAGGGTTTTCCAAGTAAAATATTGTGTCTCGGTGTTTTTCTGTTTTTTGTTTTATGTTCTTCGTGTTCTTCTCAGTCTTCATTGTTGCTTGGCAACCGGTTGTGGCCAGTCCCATTTTCTGACACTTAGTAATAGGAATATTATAGGTAAGTTAGGTGTTAGAGCTCATGAATGAGCATTTAGTACTTATGTCAGCCTTCTGTTAGAGGCTTGTATATAAAGTGCTCTTTGAGCACATTGAATGTACGGAGTATTATTTTTTTGGAATAGAACTTGTTTTTGTCTACATACTCAGTCTCTCTCTTTGTACTTCGTCTCCATCTCCATTCTGTGTGTTTTCCTAACTGTCTGTCATACTACGTTGTCCGGCTCAACCAGGTGTGTTTGTTTTCTACAAGCTTCCGCACATAACTCTTTACAGGATACATATGCTATGTGTACATGCTTCACAAGTGAAAGACAAAGCTAGGCATCGAGGGTGGATATGCATCTTCGTGGATGCAACCTAAGGCTTTTACAAACTCTACAATCAACTAGAAAGAAGGTCATTTGAGTTAGGATGTGGAATTTGGTGAAGGTCCAAATACTTTATGTATTGGAATATTGGGGAGATATATCACAAAGCATCAAGAGGTGGAACACGCAATCAAAGATACAAGATATACCACGGAGCCAAAGGAGTGTTCCCAATGTTTGAATTTTCAAGAGTAGCTAGGTTAGAATCGTCCATAATGACATCATGGGTTTTTGCTTATGGATGGTGTTAGATAATGCTAGGGGGGACCTGTGATGATGAGAGGGGCCAAAGTAGTGCAATTTGGATCAAATTAATGGGAGGGAGGTTGGGTCAAAACTTACTTCCAAACATAACGGAATTTAAGAAGACGAGAGAAGATGCTGAAGGTGAAGGGACGAATGAAAGAGGAAGCAAAATATGAACGCGAGTCTCGCTCTTTCATTCTTTTCTCACAAAAAAGAAGAAGAAGATGCGTACTATGTACAACATTAGAAGCAAAATATGAACGTGAGTGAGTCGAGTCGTCTTGCGCTGGAGCGCTCTCTCTTCTACTCTCCCCCCCCCCCTCATATATAATAATAAAAAAAGAACAAAACAAAGATCGCAATAAAAAGCTATACACACAGAAAGAACAAAAAGAAGAGGAAGAAGAAGAAGAAGAAGAAGAAGAAGAAGAATAGAGAACTAGATCTACAGAATCTGAAGACAAGAAAGCAGCAATCACACACACACACACTCTCTCTCTCTCTCTCTCCTTCTCTCTTTCTTATTTCGTTTGCTTTCGAACAGTCTTCTTCCCCACTGCTGGCCATGGCGCCTATGCCACTCTCGGCCCCGGCCCCGGCCCCCGCCCATGATAATGTTGTGGATGGGCATGGCCTCCGCCATGTAGCATCAGGTGAATTGCTGGTGCTGGGTGAGTCACTGCGTGCAGAGGAGCAGGACCGCTTCACTGCCAGGGGCGCTGCCGCCGCCCGCATCTCCTCCAAAGCCCAGGTAAGTAAGTAAGTAAAAAGTAAAGTTAAGTAAGTAAGTAAGTGTACCAAACACACACCAAATAACTCCAACTCCAACTCTCTCTCTCTCTCTCTCTCTCTCTCAATTAATTACTGAATCAAATTCGCTCAATCCTTTAATTCCACCGCACTATGTACTTATTACCTACCCCCCCCCCCCCCTTTCTTTATAGCTTCTTCTAATTGCCAAACTACCCCCTCCTAATTTTCCTTGCCCACATTGCTCCCCCTCCCTACATACATACATACATACATACATACATACATGCATGCATGCATGCAGCATATGTTGTGTTGGAATGAGGGGGGCAACAACTAGTTTGCCTCACTCCCACCATTGCTCCTACTTATTGGAGAGAGAGAGAGAGAGAGAGAGAGAGAGCGCACATTGGCTCGGTACGTAAGGTTGTATGTCCAGCGGGGTCTATTTGGCGGATCTAGGCAAGGCCATGTGAAGCCCAATAGAGAGAGAGAGAGAGAGAGAGAGAGAGAGAGAGAGAGATGTGTTTTTGGTGATTTCGATCTTATTGGGCTATTTTTGGAATTTGGTCATATATATATATATATATATATAAAGGGTATTTTGGTAAAGGCTGAATTTCCTATGGATGTGTGTTACTCTCTAGTTGTAACAAGTCTATATCTCTCTCCCTCTCTAAGGGTCATGTGATAGTTTTAATTCTTGTCTCTATATCTATGGGTTACAACTTACCCCCAAATTTTGCCAATGTGAGTTCTCTCTCTCTCTCTCTCTCTCTCTCTCTCTCTCTCTAGATAGATGGTACCACATTTAATGTGATTGAAGACCACTCCAAGAAATAATGCATGACAATCTTGACATCGAAACCCATCTCTCCTTGGTTTCGGTTTCTAAAGGTTAATATCATTTCTATGTTTGCTTGTTGATGAAAATGAGGAATTCGCGAACTAGATCTAATTGCGTGATCGATTGAGGAATACTCAAGACCTTGACTACTATGATTTATAAGGTTCTCGAGACATTGCATTTTGTCCAATGCCAATATTTTGCCTTAAATCAATCATTTTTTATGTTGGGGCATATCAACCATACCGTCAAATTCATCTTTAGATTTCATGACCATAGCCCAACATGCTTTGGATGTTTGATGATGAAACAAAGTTTCATTGTCATTAAATTACAATCCTTGGGTAAATGATAATGTATAGACCTCGACATTGTAACTTGGAGATATGATGTGCTACAATGGACATCATTCATGAAACTAGGTAGAGTTATGATATGTTATAAGTGACCTTTTCCGCACATTGAATCATATTTTAGTCATTACACTCTATTAGAGTTAATTTATTAAAGCAAAACCTCTTTTATGTTCTAAAATATTTTAATAAGACATTAGGACTATTGCGTTTCTTGCAGACGATTGAAAAATTCATCGTTGAATCTAGCTCTTTCTCGTTGATGTGTGTGTGTGTATCAAGGTTTTATAAATTGCTATTGTTTCAACAAGTCATGATTACATGCCACCACGCACCCACAAACTCTTCAAGTTTGTTTTGATGACGATCTTAAACATTGAAACTTTATTTCTTCTTAGGTAGAAAGTGAGCATAAGCTTTGAAAATGTATTTCCCATTATGATCCAATGTGATCTTGAACTTTGAAATTGGTTTATTTATATGTATAATGTAAAATGGGATTTGAAAGTCAAAATAACCATTCATCCCATAGATATATAATATAGGTAAGTGAAGGGAGCTATCGCAGTGGGCCCCGCACCCCCCCCCCCCCCCCAATGCATAAAGTGTGAATGGATTTCCATGTCTGGAAATCTTCTATAGAGGAATTGTCATTTCAAACTTTGCTTTCAAAACTTGGCAATGGTCAATGACACCATCCATCGGAAGGCAAAAAAACGATGTGAACCAAAAAGTCAACATCTTTAAAAAGAAGAAAATTTAAATTAAAAAAAAGAAAAACGTTTCTTTATGGATAAGAATGGAAACTATACATAGTTGGGCTCCACGGGTTGAAATGTTTCGAACGGATGAGCCTATATTATTGCATCGTGCCACGGTAGAGCCATCCATCACCGTGAAGAAATTATGCTTAAAAGTGTTTAAACCCGGGGTATCGAGAGAGAGAGAGAGAGAGAGAGAGAGAGACGAGAGACGAGAAAGAAGAAGAAAGAAGAAAGACGAATAAAGACGACAATTCTATTACACTATTATAAGTTATAAGCTCCTTCTCTCTTTCTCTCCTTCCCTTCCCTTCCCTTCCCTTCCCTTCCTTTATATGGTGGCGATGGTGGGGCTCTGTGGCCCTGTTGTGCCTTTACTAGGGTTTCCTCTGCGTTCCATCTCCCCTTCCCTCTGCACGCACAATTCCTCCTCCTCCTCCTCCTTCTCCCCATGGCTCATGCGTACTGCCATTCCTCTCCTTCTCTTTCTCCCCCTCTTCTGCGTCGCGACTTTCACTTCATATCTCTCCCCTGCCGCCCCCCTTCCTGCGTGCTCCCCCCCGTTTCCTGCACCACCATCGGCCATGGCAAATTGGCAGCTTCGAGAAACATGGATACGTTTCCCCCCCGCCTCAAAGAAACGCCAACATCAGATCACCACCAGGAGCTCTTCCACTTCGATCGATGGTTACATCGTGACGAAGCTTTGGTCTCATCTAAAGAGAAGGTGCCGACCGACCCTTCCTTCTGATTATTATCACTGCTCCGTCTTAGAACCTCACTCTTCCCCATCCCAATCAGTGTGTATGTAGTTTCAACAATCGACTCCATCCATTCTGATCCTATTCTGGGACCGTTCCCTTCAACCCTATATGAACCTTGAATCCTTTCCGGATTCACAAACCTTTCAAGTTTGACGAGTGACTGATCCCTGTATTCATGTATTTCCATGTGCGATGCCGCCTTTCATAGATAACGCTTTTGTCAAGACCGTGAAAGATGAAGGAAGAAAGACTAGAAATGGTCTCCTGTTCTTCGATAATCCATGCATTCTCAATGTCAAAATGTGTGTTACTAGGGGGTGCATGTTACTTATTCACGGTTCTCTGGATAGAGTTTTGTGTTTCACTGCTTTGATATCCAACTTTCTGCGGGTATTCCATTGAGGGTTTTTTTTTTTTTTTTTGCCTTCTGAAATGGCCTCCTTCAAACGAGAATGATGAATATCATCAAATAAAATGACACGCACTACTCCTACTACGAAGGGCTCTATTTATATCAAGTAACACGCTACAAAGGAGCGCGATCCGTAACGAATATTCTACTTTTCATCAACCTTGGTGGTATTGCACACCATGTCATTTACACATTACATAAACTGCATATGTTTGTGCCATCGAACAACTCAAAAGCTAAAACAATGTCATTTCTTATGTTTGGGTTATGGAAAGACGTCAAAGCTAAGACAATGGCAGTTTCTTGTCATAATAGAATTATATTAACATGCATAGTAATCCAATGATAGATAATGTAGGACCACTATGTCTGGCAAATACAGCTCCCTTGCTAGTGTGGTCGAATGAATACATCAAGACTTTTGGGACACAAAAACTACGTAAGTTGTAAACGAGTTGGGTGTTGAGAGTTCTGTGCTGGCTGGTCTAGAATATATTTACCTCTGTGATGTGCATATCCTTGTAAAAGTCATTTGGTATTAAGGTTTGTTTATCTTAGCTCATTCTAAAATACCTTTCACTTAAACTTGTCTTAATGAATTCACCTTGGCACGGTTGCAAGAGTTCACAGGCTGTGAATGACAGAATGTTCCAAGAGCTATATCTCTCGCCTTCCATACTTGACCAGCATAACTTCTTGCTCCTCTCATTGACTGCTACCTAATCCAACATCATTAGTAGAGTGGAATTAATTTTTTGACATATATTCTGGCCTTAACCATGAATGCAATTCACTGTCTGGTTTTGGTACAGAAACATCTCTGTTGTGATGCAAATAAAGCAAGGGTTTTCCATGCTTATGGTATGTCCAAATGTACTTCAATGTCACTGAGAAAAGGTCATAGCACACATGTCTTCAATGTTGGCTTTGAAGAATTCATATGCACATAATATTTCCAATAACTCATGCAAGCGTTGACTTGTTAATGGGCAGGTTTTATGTCCATGCATCGATCAATGTTTTTAAATTTTGCCTTGTTTGGCTAACAGTAGGAGACAGTGTACTTTGTATGCATCCAGTCGACTGCATCCTATTTTCTTCTGTAGAAAAGAAGGCATAGAAATTAATTTCCTATGGAGAAATCCAGGAACTAATCGCTCGCTTTTCGTATAAATCATATGTTGAGAAGCCTCTGGCTAAGGCTCTGTTTTTCTGACATTTCACAGTATGATGCAATGTATCTACGATCTATAAATGATCCTGATGGCTTTTGGTCAGAAATCGCATCAGAGTTTTATTGGGAAAAGATGTGGCCACAAGAAAATGGCAAAGTTCACTCAGAGAACTTTGATATCAGAGAAGGCCCCATCAAAGTAGAGGTAATATTGAGTTTCATGCATACTCTATTATTAAATTTCCAAGTATTTTTATTAGAATGATGACCACTTTTTCCTGCATACTGTAAGATATAATATTAGTCAATAACTTGTTTTTTGGTGATGGATCTAGTGGTTCAAAGGTGGTAAGACAAACATCTGTTACAATGCATTGGATCGACATGTTCAATCTGGGAAAGGTCATGAAATAGCATTTTTTTGGGAGGGTAATGATCCTGGTTCAGATGGACGCCTAACATATAAAGAGCTTCTAGATCGTGTCTGTCAGGTATTTTCATATCTATGAAACGCTTTTTTGTAATGGGTGGAAATAAGAATATGTTCATCATTTACATCTGTTTTTCAGCTCGCAAACTATCTCAAAGATAAAGGAGTCAAAAAAGGGGATGCAGTGGCTATTTACCTTCCTATGCTTTTGGAGCTCCCTATAGCTATGCTAGCATGTGCTCGTATTGGAGCTGTGCATTCAGTAAGCTACTCTTATGTTACAGTTTTCGATAAAATAGTATTTTTAGTCAATTTATGAAACTCACAGGAATGTAATCCTAATATGTTGGGGCCATGAAGGTAGTATTTGCAGGCTTTTCTGCAGAATCTCTTGCACAGCGTGTGCTTGATTGCAAGCCTAAAGTTATAATAACATGCAATGCAGTACGCAGAGGGCCTAAAGTTCTTCGTTTGAAGCCAATTGTGGATGAAGCACTATTAAACTCCCTTGCACATGGTGTTTCTGTTGGTAAAGTTATACTAACGTTGACACAGTTTTTAATTCAATGGGGGGTTGTTCATGATGATACTGATATTTATGGGGTCAACTTCCAACTTTTACATAAGCTAGTTGCTTCAGTTTTTTATGGAAACTTATTTTCCATGTCTCTACAGATGTTTGTTTGACTTATGCAAATGATGCGGCTTTATCAAGAGAGAGCACACCTTGGAAAGATGGAAGAGATATTTGGTGGCAGGTGTGCATTTCTCTAACTGAACATTGCTTCATTATTTTGCTTTCATGTCATGAATCCGGGAGTACTAACTTATAATGCATTTGATCCATTGAATATGTGTGTCTTATTCCAAAGTTACATTTTTTGAATATGCACAATGCTCTTCAGTTTATTGCACTGGCAAACATGGAAGTATCGTGATTCCCAAGTATTTTTGACAAAAAACATATTTGACAGGTACACATGTAACAAAGTTCTCATCCATGATGTTGAATTTATTAACAGGATGTGATTCCAAGCTATGCAACTACTTGCAATGTTGAGTGGGTGGATGCCGAAGATCCTCTATTTTTACTGTATACAAGTGGGAGCACAGGGAAGCCAAAGGCAAGATATGCTATGGCGTCAAATATGATTTTTAACTACGTTCAACTTATTCCAGTCTAACATTGCTCATATTGCATGGATTACTGCAGGGTGTTTTGCATACAACAGGTGGCTATATGATATATACAGCTACAACATTCAAATATGCATTTGATTTTCATTCTGATGATGTGTACTGGTAAGAAAGTGCATTGAAATGCATTTATTTCTTGTCATATGCAGTTCAGGGTTAACCAGACTGTTTTTTGTTGTAGCTCCAGGAACTTTCTTACTATCCTTATATGCATTGATTTTTTGGAACCTGCATTATAAAGTGTATACCATACGCATGATCTTGATCTTCTTTACTATTTTTGAATTTCGTACATGTATTTTATTTGATAGATTCTCACTGTTTGTTAGATCTGTGTTTTTTTTCTGATTCTGAATAACTCTAGCCTTAATATTTTTATTTCCTTTAGTAAAGCTTGATTTAAACAAATCCCTTGATTGCTGATAAGCCATTCTGGCATATTATGTGATGTTATTGTGATTTTTGTAAATTGCTAAGGAGTCTAATTCTATAGTTGTACCCTTGTATACAAATACTTCAGCTATATTATCTCAGTCAATGTTGAGAGAAGCCCAGCACAATGAACAACTGTGGTGAACTCTCGAATCAATAAATATAAGAAAAATGTGACGAGGTCCCAAGGAAGCTGGGTAAACTTACCTTGTTTCATCTGCTGCCCTTGATGAGCTAGTGTCGCATTTTAAACTGCTGGACATATTGCTAGTTGGGTATTATGTGTGCACAAGGCTTGCAATCCTGGCCATGCTATGCCCAATGTGCTAGATATATATTGTATTCACCTTGTATGTCGGGTTCTTGGATATAATCCCTAACCAACTAGGTTATGTCTTGTCATGCTTAGATCACAAGCCTTGGCTATGGAGTTGACTCATGCAAGTCGAATGTGTACGGCCCGAACGTTTATATAAAGTAGTGTGTGCTAGTTTGCATTTATTCTTAACTCCCTTAGATGCTATTCGCTACGAGCACCAATTGGTGAGCCAAGAATACTACTTGGGTATTTGTGGTTTTTTAAGGCCAAAACCACGGGACGCACATGAACATATGTTATGTATCCACATTTATAATGATTTTATTGGGTCTACTTGGATATGCTCATCTCTGTAGAGAATTTCCTCTCTTGATCTTTATCATGATGATGTTGGGATGATTTTGTTCTTCATTTCATTTACTTCTGTCAGGAAGAGGGTATTGTTGCAGTATTATCATGAAGGAAAACTCTTGATTCATGTCTATTCATTTAAACTTTATTATTGTGCTTTTAGGGTTTATTTTTGTTCTTCGCTTCATTTATCAACCAAAGGATATTCTTGTAGACACATCATGAAAAAAACTGTTTTGATTCATGTTGGGATTTTTCTCACTTGAACTTTATTATTACGCTCTAGGATGATTTTGTTCTTGCTTCATTTACCTCCAATTAGAGATATTTCTATTGTAAAATCTCCTATATTTCACAGTGTTTTTTTGCGATTGTATCCTGCCTTTCTTGTATTTGTAGACTTCTGTTTGAATATTTGTAGATTTCTATTCTCATATGTCCGCATCTATGTTTCTATACATTCTATAACCAAGAAACACTTTCCCTGTTTTAACTCTAATTTTTCGTGGTGGTTGTTGGGATGTGGTTTGGAAGCACTCAATCTTGGTCTGTTTTTGTCTCAGTTGCCCATGATTGTTTTCTTTACGTTTATCACTATGTTTAGTATATTATGAATGCATTTCTTATTGCCATGACATTGTTTTAAGTTTTTTATGCTTTTTATTCTCTTAATTTCTAGGAAAACCACTAATCTTTGTGTGAATATCAATTTTAGTTTTACAACCTTTGTTTGAAGCTAAATGCAAACTGAAAATGGCATTACAAATATAGGTGCACAGCAGATTGTGGTTGGATCACTGGTCATAGCTATTTAACTTATGGCCCCTTGCTTAATGGAGCGAAAATAGTAGTTTTTGAGGGTGTAAGTAAAACTCAAGACATCTGTATGTAGATCTTTATGATCAGTAAGGCAATATATTAAAATATGCTGGGAGACAAACAGGTACCAAATTATCCAGATGCTGGACGTTGCTGGGAAATTGTTGACAAATACAATGTTACTATCTTTTATACTGCACCTACTGCCATACGTTCATTGATGCGATCTGGGGAAGAGGTGACTTCCTTGCTATCCTTTTTAAGTTTGGATCTTCTGAGATAGGAGTACACTATTTTATATAAATGGGGCAAGAAGTCACGCATGCAAGATCAAGCATGTATAACACTTCGTGCACTCATGGCTAACCAGTTGTCAATGGAAACATGGTAATTTACCACAGAATATTATTTCGTTTGATGATCACAGCCAGTGAAAAGATATTCTCGGAAATCATTGAGGGTTCTTGGCACTGTTGGGGAGCCCATTAATCCAAGTGCTTGGAAGTATGCGCCCCTTCTCATTGATATTCAGATCAAGAGATAGGGATTTGGATTTTAAGTGTAGAACATTTTAAATGCCCCTGATTGATTACTTCTTTTAAACATAGGTGGTACTATGAAGTTGTCGGTGATAGCCGTTGCCCAATTTCAGACACTTGGTGGCAAACTGAAACAGGAGGTTTTATGGTATGCTACCAGTTTTATTCTTTGTCTTACCATTTTTCTACTACGTGGAGTTTCTTCTTTCCTCATCAGTAATGTCTATGATAAGAATCTATGGAGGTGCTTATCTGTCCTTATGAAAACAAAATATTAATGATCAATTCTATTCTGGACTTGTTCTTGGATAATCAAAACTGGGAATCGATTCTCAAAATTTCTCCCCAATAATTCCCAATTATCTCCATTAAAAAAGGAATTCTTATCAATATTGTCCTGAATACCTCCAATTATTTCTGCATTTTTTGCCCTTAATCAGGCTGAATTCACGGGTTCACGCCAAGGCCAAGAGCGAGTCTTGGAAGTATTTGACAATCCACTCATTTCCACACCTTTCAATTAGCAAGAAGGTTAAACTAGAGAAAAAGTGATTGTTACTTTGTTGAGAGCAGAATTAGTGACAGGTGAATCAGCAAAAGAAAGAGAAGTATTATTAAAAAGGGAATCTGAAGCCTCTGGAAATTAAAGAGAGGCCACACAGTTTGGCCCAGCAGAGTTGCAACCTCTGTAATATGTAGGGAAAAAGATTCCAGTATCACAACTTTGAAGTTCCTAGTTAATCAGTGGAGAATGCTGTAACTAATTCTACCTTGTTGAAAATTTCATGGAGTTGCTTTCATCTATATTTCTTTGATTTTCCTATTAAGAAATCTGCGTTAGAGCTTTGTTGGGAACTGCCATCTATTATACTGTAAAATACACTCTCACTGGACTATTACATCACTGGAATCTCTAACTTAGTTTTTACTTTTATCATAGATAACACCTCTGCCTGGTGCGTGGGCTCTGAAACCAGGGTCTGCAACATTCCCCTTCTTTGGTATCCAGGTATCAATATTCTAGATAGTAGAGATACGAATATGGTTTCACTCTGTACAAAGTCCTTTTTAAGAATCATAGGGAGAGCATGAATGGAACCCATTTAGGTTTGATGCATATTGTAAGATAATAGAAAATCATGATGATTCTAATGATGTAAATTTTGCTTGAATAGCCCGCTCTTGTTGATGAGAATGGGAATGAACTAGATGGTGTATGCAATGGATACCTTTGTATAAAGCGCTCCTGGCCTGGTACTTTCAGAACACTTTATGGAGATCATGCACGATATGAGACCACATACTATGCACCATTCAAAGGATTCTATTTTTCTGGTGATGGATGTCACAGGTATATATATACCATTGATTTTGTATGAAGGTCATAGAAATTAATATTGTTCTACTGAACTCTTGTTAAACATTTTTGCAGGGACGCAGATGGATATTATTGGCTAACAGGCCGAGTTGATGATGTGATTAATGTGAGGTATGCAATGGAAAATCTAATTATAAAATGTTTTATAGATTTAGGCATTTTGGATGTTGACCAGAACTTTGTATGTTCGTTTGATTATGGATGATGACCAGAACTTTTTCGAAATGAATAAGTTCAGAAAGCTCTATGCTTGTTTTTTCTTAAAAAGACCGATGAAAAACCATTGCGGAGAATCTTGGATGTTGATAATCTTTTTTGTTGTACTATCATGATGTTTTTTTCTGGGAAATAATTTAATGCCAAAATCTATCATGTTGTCCTCACTTCAATAGATTGTGCAGTGTCTGATACACTATATTTGTTATAAACCTATCCTGAGCTGTGGTATATATTGTCTATCATAGTGGTCATCGCATTGGAACAGCAGAAGTAGAATCTGCACTTGTTTCTCACCCCCTGTGTGCTGAGGCAGCTGTTGTGGGAGTTGAGCATGAGGTAAAACCTTTCACGTGTGGCTATATAAAATCCAATTAATTCTAGATAAGAATTGTGATTAGGATTTACAGAGATGCATGTAATATGCATACACGTTTTTCTGGCTCTATTTGCAGGTTAAAGGACAATGCATATATGCATTTGTTACATTGACAGAAGGGGTCCCGTACAGCGAGGAACTTCGTTCAAGTCTCCGAGATGCTGTTCGTACCGAGGTTTGTGTCACATCTAATGACATTATTTTATTGGGAAAAAGGCTCGAATACCTGAGATGTTCTTTATTTCCCAAATGCCCCTAAGTTTCTGTTGTATTGCCACATGCCTCTCTGCAATACAATTACAATGAATTGATTTTATAATTGCTTGACTGGTGGTTGACCAAGGTCAGTTGGGAAATAACAGAAACACAGGAACATTTGAGGAAACAAAGAAAAACCTGGATATTTCGTAGCTTTTCCCTATTTCATTGAATGCTGGGTTTCACTTTTGATTTCCACGTCATCAAAATTGTACAATGTGTTTTTTAGCTTATTTTCTTCTTGTTGCGTTATGGTTTTTAATATTAAAGATCGGAGGGTTCGCAGTCCCTGATAAAGTTCATTGGGCACCCTCACTTCCAAAGACTAGAAGTGGGAAGATTATGCGCCGAATTTTAAGGAAAATTGCATCAAAAGAAATTAACGAGCTAGGAGACATAAGTACTCTTGCTGATCCTGGTGTTGTCCAGGAATTGATAAACCTAACAGGTGTCTGAAAGAAATAAACCAAGGACTAGTATCTTTTTTATGTAAGTTTGCATATTACTTTCAGTACCCGATCATAGTTGGGCTTGATGAAGCGCAGTTGTATGTGTTCCAATTGCAAATAAAGGAAATATGATTTTCTTCTTGGAAAGCTATACAAACCACAACACTGACTGATACAAAAGCAAATACATCTTACCTGAAGAACTAGTGTTGTTTAATGGGTCTTATTCTCTTCGCCCTAGGCCCTAAAACTCCAAACCCTCTATATATATATGAAAATGATGTTTTAAAGATGCAACAAGAAGTGTTTTTTTCAATATCATAGATATAATAATTTTCTCAACTGCTCAAATCGTCAAACTTGTTTTTGTGTTTTTGTTTGTATCTTTCAGAAATACGTTTATGGTCTTTTGAAAAATATATTGATTGAAATGAATCAGAGTATATTTCTTGTGATTCCCTTTGAAGGATTCCTTAGTATCATATTGTTTGATCCAAATGTGTAAAGTCCGAAAATGTTAAAACTTTGAAGAACTAGGCTTTTTGGCATTGCTGATGATCGATCAACCATTGAAAGAGAGAAAAAGGAAATGTATCTATAGCATACAAATTCTCGAACAGCACATCGGAATGGGATAAAATTGATCATATAATTGATTGAGGTAGATTTGATGGTAATTTAGGAAAATGATGAAAACTTAGGGCCAATATGAGAAATAAAGTTAAGCCTGGTGGTATTTTGGAGTTCTATGTGAAAATTAAAGAGCAAGTTCTATGTAGAGCTCATTGGCTGGTTTTGTTTATTTGATTTGTCTAAACTTTTAAGCATCCAAGATGGACATGGGGAATAAAAGACACTAGATAGATCATCTTGTAGCCTTTTAAATTGATCCTTTCCCCTTGTGTTTGCTAGCTATATATATAACCCTTTGGTCATTGAGTTAAATTTGGCAGTTCAGCCTTCAGACCACTTTGGAAATTTGATCAATTAAATGATGCAGATTATAATATGATGATGCTATCTTTTGGTAAACATTAATATTTTGTTCTACTGATGTTCAAGACATCATTTTTTAGTGTATTTTTATAGTATGAAAAGGAAAACCAATAAATATTTCCTACATGAAAATAATAGAACTTCTATGGTATTCTTTTCTATATGTATGATAAACCCATATAATGTGACTTTTATAACCTAATTCTCTCCCATGAAATAATAACATTTCTCTTGTAAAATCGTTAATAGAAAGCAATTTTTGTTACACATTTGGAGAATGATTTGTTGATACAATGGTTTCTTCGATTAGGCTGCATAATGCATGTTATAAGTCATATGTTTGGCATATTAGAGGCTTTTAATGATTTTGTTCTTGAAGTACAATGAAATTATCTAGTAGATACATCTATGGAGCTATAATCAACCTAATACATGTGTCAAACCTTAAAGATGAGGCAATTGCATTAATACTATATCCCTTGTTTGAAATGCATTATATTTAATAGTTGACAAGAAAGAACATGAAATCTACTATTCTGGTAAATATCCTACAATTTTGAATATAACCATACAATTTCCTTGTTAAAATTGATGAATGTTACACTTGCTTAAAAGATAAACTATAGATTATCATAACAATGATCACATTATATTCCTAATGTGCATCAAATGTCACATCATCTTTGGGTGTAATTAATGCCATTGGAATTATGCTACAAAAAATGTAGGTGAATTAGGGTGAGAGAACACATTGAAGCACTTTGATGGAGAAGATATATTATTTGGTTGTTAGGAGGTTACTTCCTATTGATTATGTTGAACAAGGATTGTATATGAATGTTCAACATTGGCACACAAAAAAAATTAATTTCATTGGGACATGTTAGGTTAGATGTCTCTTGCTAAACAAGAGGATTTAATAGGAGACATTGAAGCATTGCTTCTTTTTGTCAAAAGGCATATCAAGAATCTATAAGTGTGAAAAGGAAACATGACAGAAAGAGAAATACAAAGAAATGAATATTTGTTTTGTGTTAGATGATACAAATATCTTAATGTTCACTCCTCACACACATGCACATACATACATCCCTACAAGGTGTCAAATGTTCAATAAAGACTTATTGTGATTTTCCTTCACTGATGTTCACTGAATTTTATCTTTCCATGATGTTAAATAAGCCGTGTTTGGACGCCCCACAAATTTATTCCTTACATGGACATACCACGGATACAAACAACAACCCTCTCCATCGATCTTTCTCTTTCATTCTCACATGCTAGGTGTTCTTATTTAGATGAAATGAAAGTGGGGAGGTTGTGGAGAAATATCAACAAATGAAGAGGAAAAGTTGCATGAAATACAAAGCACACCAGTATTGCTCTCTATAGAGCAAATGGCATTTCATATATCAATGTCAAAGGAGAATCGTCCTCAAGCTCATTAGTACATTTATCGAGCTTTTATCATACATGAGTATGTGTGCGTGCGCGTGTGTGTAAAGAGGTTGATTAAGTTGGCGTGCATTCACACACCCCCAAAATAAAATGTCAACATTTCCTAAATGTAGAGAAATAAATAGGGAGGGGGGATCACGAGTTGAGATAATGAAATTAGGTGTTGTAATGATATACTTTTATAATTGTACATATTTCTTAAACATTCCACTAGCATGTAGTGAGACAACGGAGAGGCAAAATGACAAAAGATATGTTCTAAAAGAACAAAGTGGTTGGTAGGTGTCTTATTGCCTTGTTGTTGATCGGGGGGTCATGATAGACACAATATGCCACAAAGAATTATCTTGCATAAGTTCATGATTTTTTTTCCAATGGATGGTGAACGAGGAGGAAATCCATGATATGTTTCATAGAGTTGAGGTGGGATCCTCTAGCATAAATTTTAGGAAAGAGGAAAAGGTAGATATAATTGCCATCCTTTTATTACCAAAAACCACGATATTGGATCTACATTGGCTCATATGAATGTTTCTTTATGATATAAGAGCTCAATACCCTTCATGGTCTGCATGGCCTCAACATTGGGAGACTAGTAATAACAACGGTGGTCCTCAACAACGAATTCCAAATTTCAACCTATATTCTAAATTCTAACATCGATGCCTCTCATCCTAATGAATTGCAAGTGAACATATGGAAATCATATGACACACTCATTAGCCCTAGAAAAACCTTTGGTAAGAGAAGGACACTAGGGATGAGGTAGGTTTTGTTCTAGCAAGGATGCACATAAATGGAAATTTGATCACAATAGAAATTCATTGAAAACTCTATGAAAGAACCAATGCTTTTTCATCAAGCAATAAAGTCCACTATAGAAAGCACTAGAATCAAATCGTTTATTTCATGCGATTTGCTAACAAATTTTAACTTTGAGATGCATTTGCTTAACTTTATAAACATTTGAACTGAATGGAACAAACTTAAATTTAATCATATATCTATTTTCATTAGAGTATCTTAATCACTTAAAGGTGGCTTCATAATTTACAGAATTTGCTACATTACGGAAAGTATTAGAATCAAAGAGTGTATATCACGAGATTTGCTAGAAACCTTGAGACACATTTGTTAATTTTATAAATTTTTGGACTACATGAAACCAACTTGACTTTAATTAGATGTCTATTTTCATTAAATGCTATAGTAATCACTTTAAGGTCACTTCTAAATTTTCCATTAACATTTTTCTCATTCAATACTTCAATATCAAGTAACACTTCAAAATAGAACGAATAATCACCATGAACTCTCTTTTTCAACACATCGAGGTATAAAAGTGTTATCCATTATTTATACAGAGACATTATTAACATATCACACATGAAACTTCAAGATGACGATAAAATGGAACAAGGAATTACAATCTCTCTTAGTATAAATTCAGAGGGCATTTAAGCCATAAGTTGGTGACACTTGAACCTCATGCCTTTGTCTTGATTACAAATAATGGGTAATCACAATCAACACCACCTAATGATATGCCCCACTAGGAGTAGGGTAGAAAAAACATTCAATCACCAATGTATATAGATAGGCACAACAGGCTACCAAACCTTAGAGGGATTTTTTGAAGGGAATTCTACCAATATAACACCGTGCAAGTTATGGGAATTTACCAAACCCTATCAAATTCTAGCAAAACATCAAGTTCAATTGGTAAGCTTGATTAATGCCAAATCAATGAAATTAAGCCACAATCACATAATTGCTTCAACTTAGCAATACTAATTAAAATACGAAGTAGCTTAATTAAATACCCATTAGTATAGAGTTATCCATTAATAATTATGAGCAAATTGAATTTTTAAATTTATTAGTCCTTGAGCTATTTTTGTTTAGGAATTTGTTAGTTAAATTACAATCATTCGAAGCCTTTATGAGAAGTAAAAACAATTTGATTTCCACTTCTTAAATTAAGCTAATTTGGTATTAATTCGCTTTTTGAAAAAGCCAAGGATAATTTGGATTGGATCAAGATCCTTGAATTCTTTTGGTAGATTGTACCTCAATACCTTTTCCTTTGAAACCAAATAACATGTTTTAAACTAGCATGTTAGAACAACGAAGCATATAGTCTGCTATCGATTTCCTAGTAGGACAAACAATGTTTTTATTACCTTACGGATCATTATATGCTTCCTTTGGCTAGCTCACTATATATACATTCACACGTGTGTGTGTGTGTGTAGACTCTTCAACTTTAGATTAACGTAAATTTTTTGTTATTATAAGTTTCTCTTATTCCAATACCATCCTTCATATATGTAATAACTTTTGTTTAGATACCATACTTAACAAGCTGTTTTTGGCATTGTGGTTATTTTGCTCATATGAGAAAAACCATGTTCTCTCACAAAAACATTAGGCTCCACACATTATGCGCACATACATACATGCATACATATTAAGTTTAAAAAAAAAGTCGTAGCATTATTAAAGGGATTCCATCTATTTGCCATCTTCACAAAGACTAGTCTTTTGTCCTTCCTAAAAATAAATTTATTAATTTAGCACACACAAACATCTAATTTGTAAGAGTCATATTTGGATGCTCTCTCGCATATCCAATGACCACTTTCATGAATATTCTCCTTTTCATCATCGAACTAAAAAGTGCGAAAAAGTAGACTTACATTGAATGCAAATAATTTTAGCACATTGGATCACCATACATTGGTTTAACTCCCATGACAAGTTTTGTTTGCTTGCGTGGTGGCAATTGATCAAGTCATAGATAAACCACACATTTTTTTTAAGGGAGAAAACCAATTGCTGTTTTTTGTTATCCTGTAAGAAAACTCTATGCTTATAAATCAATTATGTGACTCAATTTGGAAAAAGCTCACGCCAACCTATGCAACCTTATCAATCAACATCACATCAATGAACATGAGGAGCGTTGTGCTCTCTAACCATTCTCGCCTCACATTTGGTAGATAACTACAAATATTAAAGTTTACAAGTCATGACTATTGAATATATATATATATATATATATATATATATATATATATAGCATGACAAATGAAGTACGAAGATAGGCATCTGCGTATCCCATTATTTACAACTCTTATTTGTGCTAGTGCCATGTGCTATTTGCATTCTTTCTACGTTAATTTCAAAAGAGAACTAAAGTATGGATGTGTCTAATGTTGTCAAAAGATCTTAGATAGGAAAGACTTGCATGGACCATGTTGATTGATAATGATTAAAATTGTCATTATATGAAGATATCAATGTAATTATTGTTTACTTCAAAATTTTGTTTCATATCATAATGCAATAAAACACGCAAGAACACATCATTGAGGTTTACTATGAGTTTTTTTGGAAGAGGCTTGTTCCCTTTCAAACAATCTGTGCTTATGATAGGTATCTCATGGTAGAACGTGTTAATTTTTTGAATTTATGTGCTCGGTTTGTAGGAGCAACATTGACGATACGGTTCATGAGATGGGTGAACCTAGGTTTTTTAACCAACACACACACAATATCACTAAAGATGGGTATAAATGACACATTTAAACTTGCAAAGAAAATGTGCTGCATTTAAAAATTCTCAAAAGCTATAATTTACAAACAAATTAAAGATGTGATACATTTATGTTGTAAGTTGCTACCAAATTGTGAGATTCATTCAAGTTCAAGATCCTTAGCACTTTTGCATGTTGGCATTTGAATGGCTTGACCAAAATGGGGGCTTTTTGTTATTAATAGTGTGAAAACAAATACAATCCAAGATAAGTGACCCCCCTTAGAAATTTATCCACAAAACGCACAAAAATAAATGCATGAGTTTTGGTATTAAGCGCTTATTTTATATGCAATTTTATCAATTTATGACTTGGAAAGCAATCCAAGTATGCATTCAATATGTGTGCATGCCATGAGGATAGGATAACTAGGGGAGTTTACTATAGTTATTGATTGAAAAGCATTCGAAGATCACAACCGATAGTTTTAATATGAATGTAGATGTCATCAATGAACTCAATGTGGTATCTTCAGATGGTGGATGGCAATGCAAAGTGGATTTATCAGCCACCCCGATGGTTGTTTCCTCCAAGGGTACCAAACATAGAGGTGGGTGCTGAATTGTGAAGAGATTGGTGGATGACAATGCAAAGTGGATTTATCAACCACCCCGATGGCTATTTCCTCCAAGGGTACCAAACCTAGAGGTGGGTGCTGAATTGTGAAGAGATTGGAGGGTGTCTTTGTTGAATGTGGGTTGCGTGAGGCTCATGTTGTGGGGATTCTGTCGAGTAATTATGCGATGAGGCTTTGTTGTTTCATTTATACATGTTTTCTTGGTGCCATGCAAAGTGGCTTGTAACATATGAGTTGTATATGTATTATCCTATGTACTTTTTCTTAACTAATGGAAGTAGATTTTTTTGGGGGAAAAAAAAAACTCAATGTGCAGTAAGAAAGGTCACAACTTGGAGTGGTTGACTAGAAGTCCTACTTATTGGTTGTTACAAAGGAAATAGATGATTTTTTCATGCAAGTCAACTTTGGGGAGGCTAGAACATGGTTCTTTATTGGGGCCACTAACATATTTTTGGTATTAAGTATATTTCAAGCCATTATTTGTGGGGCTCTACCTTAAGTTGAGGTTTAATATAGACAAGAATGCATGGTTTGCGTATAACTGTCAAATGGTCATATGTATGCAAAACATGTCATTGTTTCATTCATTTATATGAAGCAAACTATCGTACAATAGTGTGTGTCTCCTCTCTAAACAAGCAATGTACCATGGACCTTCTTGTCCTTATATTACATGGAAACATTGAATATGTGCACTACAACAACTAATACATTAGTATAATGATATATTATTTAAATGCAACAACGTAGGATAGTAGAAAAATGCACATTAATCTAGAAATAGGTCTTGTGATGACTATGCCAAAACATCTCTCCCTCTCTCTAAGGAGTGGCATAAAATGTTCCAAAGAAATAGGCTTCCCAGAAACAATTAGATAATTCTTTGGGTTCTCTAAATGTGAAAACACGTTAATTTTGCTAAAATAGTCTCCAATATGGTCTATTATTTGATCAAATTAAGTGTCTTGCTAATGTCTTGCTAATGTGTCCAAAACTTATCGATATGGTGCTTGGTTTGTGGAGTGAATGTACACCAATTCTTTGCTTCTACACACGTTATATTACATTTTTTCCAATAGTGGAACCATGGCATTTAATAGCAATTTTCTTTTGTGAGACTTAATGTTGTATAGGCACATCCTTTTGACTTTTGTTGCACTCTTATTATTATTGAAAAACTAAAATTTCAACCATAATGTTGATAGTTCAACATTCTTTAAACTTTTCTAAAAACATACAAGAGGGTTAAAATATTCTTAGCAAACTTAGTGTTTCATGTCATGAAAATGTAAGGAATCATTGGTAACATGAGATAATATGTTGTTAAAAAAACATAGGCCAACAATTGACAACAGGGTACCTACAACTTGTGCATAGGCTCAAAAACTTGGAGATCTTTGGACGTTGCTTACCCCCATTACTATATGGTGTATATGGACAGCAAGGTGTACCAAGGTATTTTCAGCACACAAACGCCCTCCAACTAAATTGATTAAGCTAATCTAGCACACATTAATAACTACACTAAGAGCTCAATATGAGCAGATTGATGGTACTGATGATGCTGCATAACTAATGAGGCTGAATTTTCGAAAGCGATGGTGTACTACACCGATGGCCGCAACAAATGGAATGGATATACTATGGAAGTATGAAGTACCAAGATGGTTGTTCCCCCCTCCCATTAGTTGAACGAGGGGCGTGAAAGACATGGCATGTGGGATAGTGAATGTAGGTGAAGTGTATGAAAGGATGGCTAGAGACATATGTGAAAGTGTAAGATAAATAAGCAAGATCTCTTATGTAGGATAGGATAGTCTTGGCATGGCCTACCCGAGAAAGGGATCAAGTTTGTGTATATTTTAACTAATGGAGTATATTCTTTTTTGGAAAAACAAGAAGAAGAAGGGGAGAAGAGGTTTAAATATCCTTGTTATTTCTTTTCTATCAGAAATTTTCATTTTAGGACTCCTTTAAGGCTCCAAAAGCACATCATCGATGAAAATATTTGTGTTGTAACTTGTAGTCATAGATACTCAAACAACAAAATGAAGGAAAAAAGTAAATTCTAAACTAAATAATTGCGACACCTAGTGGCTATGGAAATTGAAAATGGCCAAAAAGATGCATGATGATCCGATGAAGATATGAAATTTACTTTTCCAATAGTCATTTTACATGTAATTGAATTTGTTTCTTAGCTACAATGGTGCTTTAACTCATTATCATTGCTATTCAAGGAATTCATATTCTCTTACGTTTTTCTAGCAATAGTTCACATTACTATAATAATGAAACAATCCATATCTTTCACAACCTTGTTTTGGCTTTTGTGGTAGTTCAAGGATTTATATTTGTAGTATAGACTTGTTCATGCAAGTTGATAGCTCCATATGATTGTATATTTATTAAGTGAACACATGGAGTAGAGTTACAATAGGCAAGAATATTTCAATGGTGTCACTCATAGATTATACTTTTATCTACTTTCTAAAGTTAATCACATCAATATTGTAGTTGTCCTAGGTCTATAATATATTACCTTCATAGTTGGTGACATCTATGTGTATATGCTATCGTAAGCATTGAAGTGTCTACTTGTCAAACGAGTATCAAGATGTTATTTATTACACATAGTAAATACGTAATGATGAATCAACTGATGTCAATCACTTGATGAGACTGCATGTTACATGAGAATTAACGTTAACTCTACTTTTGTAGCGATGATATGTACACAATACCAATGATTAACTATGAGACCACATCACACTTTTAAAATTACTAGCATATAGGGATACTTGCCTAATGATGGTCAAGAAGAAATTGTTTTTTCCTTTGGCACTTTTAAGGATATAAGGTAGAGAGAAAACATATTATATATAGCAAATGAGGGTAACTTGCACTATATGGAGGAATTTGTACCACGACACTAACACAAATTTTCAATCTAAACCTATATAGTTTCTACGTAAACATATGTGGTCATGTTCTGAGTGGTTTAACATGATGGTCTACTTGGTATTGATGAAATTTAGATTGTGGGCTCAACGAATAAAGATTTGTGTGACGCTTTATTTCTAAACACTTGGGTGAGTCTCCTCTCTTGTACAATGTCTCACTTGAGGTGCCTCGATGCTTGTTTGGTCAAGCTCTACCATTCACTTGGCTAAGGACATGCCTTTGAACAAAATCTCACTTGAGGAGCCTCGATGCTTGTCTGGTCAAGCTCTGTCATTCACTTGGCTAGGGACATGCCTCTGATGATTCTAGATTCTCCTCTCTTGTACAATATCTCACTTGAGGAGCCTTGATGCTTGTCTGGTCAAGCTCTGTTATTCACTTGGCTAAAGACATGATTTTGATGCTTTTAGATTGAGGCCTATGTTGTTGGTTTTATGACAATGTTTGAGAAGATAGTTGATCCCTTGAAGCCAACGAGGAATGATTCATTCAAAAGAATTGTGCAAAACATTCTCTTTCATTCATTATGTCATTTACTTAAAATGTGTTTTCCTAAAAATATAATCTTATGTTTGTTATATGCTCACGATATCTTTAAGATTAAATGAAAATTTTGAACTTATTTATTATTCACTCTAATTAGACCTTGATTTGAAGATATTGATCCCAATTAAAACATGAGATTAATTATAGACGTAATAATAGTTGTTATGTAAATCAAGACTTAGAGGACAATTCAGGACTTCCATTTCAAAATGACAACATAAGGGAACATGACATAAAAGAGGTTTTAAAGTGTCAAAAACATGAAAGAGAATAGACACCTAGGAGTTTGCCTTTACGTCGACTTACAAAGTTCACCTTGCCATAAGATTCTCACATGTTGTAGGGATAAGAAGAGTTTTTTTGTTGCCATGTTGTTTTTGTACACGTTTTTACTCACGTACTATTTATGAGGGAGATATGAGAGATGGAGATCGTTTTCCTTTTTATGAGATATTGAGGATTGTGTCAGTTATGAGATATGCATAATGTTTTTGCATTTGATGGTAGAACTGAAGTTAGAGCATATCGACGGAAGTTGAAGGGAGTATCGATGTGGCAACTTTGCTTATTGTAGCAAGTGGAAATTCTTTCCTATGTGGAGAGCTGGTCTTGCCTTTTTGTGATTTAGCATGTCCTAGTACTTGTGAAGGGGTGAGACAACTATCGTACCATTTTTCACACACATTTATCAATATAATTGTGTGTTTCGAGAGTGCTTTCTTCATCATCCTCTAAGGTTAACATGAATTATGGGATTCAAAGTGAAATGCTTTCATGTAGTGTGTGAGGAATTGCCAAATGATTTTCCATGTTCAACAATTTTCCTGATGGATATTGTAAAGACTACACATTGTGGTTGAGAGAGAGAAAATGTGTAGGGATAGGGTGTGGTTGAAAATATGAGGAAAGCACGCTTAGGTTTTTGTTTGAGGTGAGGCATATTGTAGAAGAGTTTGATAGTTAGGCTTGCAAACTTGTTTAAGGCAAGAAAGACATGCATAGTCGACAAGTGCTAGTGTGAGGGCTCCAAATGCTTCCTCTCACATAAAAGAAATTTAGATCTAAGTTGAATAAAAGTGTTCGTGCATTTTGCGGATATGAGAATGGCTCTAGCATATATGGGTGAGCATTGCGTGCGTGTTTAGAGAAGAAGATGGTTTTGTAGTTTAGTGAACAATATATGTGATACAATGTGCGTCTCTCTCTTTATAGAAGAGATACATTAGTGCTGCAAAAAGACTCATTCATTAAGGAATCTATAATTGAGAAACCGTGAGGCCAAAATGAAATATCATATCTTCCAAACCATATCTTTTACCTTTCATCCATCCAAAAATGAATGTTTAGCTTTCGTTGTCTTTTGAGCACTTTATTCGATTCCCATGCAATTAAATTTGGGAGCATGCATGGAGTTGTTTAATGAATATTAAGCTAATGTTTCACAATCCTCTCCATGCATGCCTACATTTAAAATGGGAAGTCATCTCAAGGTGTAGTAGCACTTGTGGTATTTGCATCTCATCATTGGAGAAACATCATAAAGAAATGTGGTAGGATACTTTTAGACCTCTTCTATGTGCATGTTGAGATGCAATAACTTTCATATATCAACCTCATGGAGAAGCAATGGTAACCTCAAAGTGTAAAAACCCCATGGAGGTAGAGTGTCATCAAATTGTCGATGAGATATTTGTTGACACTCGATTTCACATATAGTCAATAACAAAAATGGCAAATTAATTCAAACTATGATATGATATATTGATGATTACTAGTGTGAAGCATCAACTAGGATCCTCTAAAACTGTAAGTAAAGGCAATATGTGGGCTTGTTAGTTAGCCTAGATGTTACAAGCTTCTCCTTGTTGCTAATATAATAGAAGAAAATGTCATTTAGATTGATTTATTAATGTTTATATAATTTCAATCTAGAGTATGAAAAAAAGAAGCTTGACATATTTCAAGAATATTAGCATTTGTCTAGCTATTTGTTTTTTGGAGATTAGCAAAAGTTTCTTATTTGTATTGGCGCACCAATCATTATGGGGAATTTATCAAAACTATTAATTTTATCTAGCACGAATAGATATTTAAAACATACATGTTGAATGCTGATGTGTAATCGGAGTTACGATCAAAGCTGTGTGTGCGCATGCATGACGTCTAAGTTCAATGACCTAGGATGTTATATTGAAAAACATGTAATCAAATGACCACGTTGACAAGTCGGAGGCTTCTAATTATAGGGCTTCTCTCGAAGAGAACATATTTCTAATTACAAACATAAGTATGTACGAATCGTAGAGGTTCCATTTGACAAGGACGTGTTTTTTAAGTTGCAACGACAGAGTAGGACTTTACA